>NC_091951.1:296966431-297295517 GCF_031021105.1 Erythrolamprus reginae | reverse complement strand
TTCCCTGAGGAGGATAGAGAGCATTTGCCTGCCACTGAATTAGTGTGAAATTGCTGAACTTCTAGCTAAAATATATAATCTTTCTCTAAGATCAGGCACTGTACCTGAAGATTGGAGGAAGGCAAATGTAACCCTGATTTGGATCCAGATGTGATCCAGGAAATTATAGACCAGTCAGTTTAACCTCAATTCCAGGCAAAGTGATGGAAACCATTATTAAAGATAAAATTACTGGGCACATAGAAAAACAGGCATTGCTGAAAGAAAATCAACATGATTTCTGCAAAGGCAAATCATGCCTTACTAACTTGTTAGAATTATTTTAGGGTGTACGTAAACACATAGATAAAGGGGACCCAGTTGATAATTGTATATCTTGACTTTCAAAAGGCTTTTGACAAAGTCCCTCACCAAAGGCTCCTAAAAAAGCTCTTCAGACATGGAATTAGAGGACAGGTCTTGTCCTGGATTGGAAACTGGCTAAATTGTAGGAAGCAAAGGGTGGCAATAAATGGACAATTCTCTGGATGGAAAGAAGGAGTTGTGTACCCCAAGGTTCAGTTTTAAGACCTTTACTTTTTAATTTATTCATTGATGATCTGGATGTAGAAGTAAATAGTGAGGTAGCAAAGTTTGCTGACAATACTAAATTGTTCCAAGTAGTGATCCAGAAGGATCTCTCGAAATTGAGTGAGTAGGCAACAAAGTGTCAAATGCATTTTAACCTAAACAAATGCAAAGTTATGCATGTTGGGGCAAAGAACCCCAATTATACCTACCAATTGATGGGGACCAAGCTTTCTGAGACAACCCAAGAAAGTGATCTTGGGGTTTTGGTGGACAGCTCAATGAAGATGTCAACCCAGTGTGCAGCAGTAGTAAAAAAAAGAAAATTCCATGCTTGGCATGATTAGGAAGGGAATCAAAAATAAGTCGGTAAGTGTTGTATTGCCTCTGTACAAATTGATGGTGAGATCACACTTGGAATACTGTGTACAGTTCTGGTCACCGCACCTCAAGAAGGATAAAATGGAACTGGAAAAGGTGCAAAAAAGAGCAACAAGTATGATCAAGGAAATGGAACACCTCCCTTATGAAACCAGGTTGCAACGCCTTGGTCTCTTCAGCCTTGAAAGACGGCGTTTAAGAGGTGACTTGATCGAAGTATATAAAATCATGCATGAGATAGAAAAGTTGGATAGAGAAAAATTATTTTCTCTATCACACAATACTAGGACGAGGGGACACTCCCTAAAGCTCATAGGTAAGAAAGTGAGGACAAATAAAGGGAAATATCTCTTCACCCAGAGGGTCTTGGTTTATGGAATTCACTTCCAGAAGAGGTTGTGACAGCTGTCAGCCTTGATAGTTTCAAGGCAGGATTAGACAGATTCGTGGATACCAAGTTATTGAAACGGATGTCCATGTGCCGCCTCTACAGTGATCCCTCTATTATCGCGAGGGTTCCGTTCCAAGACCCCTCACGATATCCGATTTTTCGCGATGTAGGGTTGCGGAAGTAAAAACACCATCTGCGCATGCGCGCCCTTTTTTTCTATGGCTGCGCATGCGTAGATGGTGGAGTTTGCGTTCCCCGCCGCCCACGCAAAGGGAAAACCCCGATTCGGCTCCTCGCTGCTGCTGCGCTACCGAGCAGATCAGCTGCTGGGCGGCCGAAGGAACCTTCCCTGGGTCTTCCCCCTCTTGCTGGCGGGCGGGGCGAGCGGCGGTCATCAGCGAGGAGCCGGGGTTTCCCCTTTGTGTGGGCGGCCGGGAAGACCCAGGTTGGGGGTTCGGGGGGGTGCTGGGAAGCCCCCCAGGCCGGCTGCGACCTTTTAAAACAGCTGCGCCGCTTCCCAGCTGAGTCCTGAAGCCAAACGCGGGAGTTCGCCTTTGGCGTTTGGCTTCAGGACTCAGCTGCAAAGCGGCGCGGCTGTTTTAAAAGGTCGCAGCCGGCCTGGGGGGCTTCCCAGCACCCCCCGAACCCGGGTTGGGGGCTCGGGGGGGTGCTGAGAAGCCCTCCAGGCCGGCTGCGACCTTTTAAAACAGCTGCGCCGCTTCCCAGCTGACTCCCGAAGCCAAACGCGGAAGTGGGGGTTTTTTTAATTAATATTTTTTTTTAAATCGCGATATAGCGTTTCGCGAAGATCGAGATCGCGAAACTCGAGGGATCACTGTATATTGATTGAGGCAGGCAGGATTCCCTTGAGTACCATTTGTTGGAGGTCAAGGGAAAGGGAGGGTTTTGCCTTCTTTCTAATCAAGATCCCCATGTACAATTGGTGGGCCACTGTGTGACACAGAATGCTGGACTCGATGGGCTTTGGCCTGATTCAGCATGGCTTTTCTTATGTTCTTATGTGTTATTTGAGTGTTTCCTTTATTTTTTTGAGCAGTATATTTTCAGAAGTACTTTTGTCAGGGAGAAAATCTTGTTTTCTAAAAATCTTGTCTCTTTTATCCATTTAAAACTTTCTTGAATCATAACTTTGTTAAGCTTGTTGCTTTTAATTTAAAATCCTTCTCAATTGAGTTTTATGGTTGTTACTTTTAAGTTAAACTATTTTTCTTCTTTTTAATTGCAAAAAGAAAGCAACTTCCCAAGAGTGTTTGTTCTTCCCTGCCATTCTGAATAACTCCCTTAAGTTGTAAATTAATTAAATCCAAAGATGTTTAAGTAACTGAGGCTTTTGCTGGTTCTATATTTATAAAGGTTGCACAACAGTTAGGAACACATTAATCTCTCCTCTCCCAAGCCATTCAATTCATAATCAACCACAAGCTACTTGATCCTTCTTATAAGGAGAAGCCTTCCAGAGTGCAAAGTGAGCAATGCCCAAACCTGTCCTTCCTCCATAGAGATTTTAATCAGTCAGTATTTGACTCCTCACCACAGTGTTGTCCCTATTCACAGAGCTGCTTGCATGGATATCTAACCTGCGATTAGTCCTCACCTCAAAGCATAATTTAAAGATGGCTTTTCATTCCATCCCAAGAGGACAAACTCTGTGGGAAATTGTCAATTTCCACCATGGACTACCAATTACTGTACTTCATTATGGTGTTATAAAGTGTCCATTAAATACTTTTATGCAGGTCAGATGTGATACATCCAGATATTGTTCTGCCTCAATTCAATTCCAAAGTAAGTATTTAGGTCCCCCTTTTAATTTTTTTTTATATTAATGTCATAAAACCCTATCTCTGTCTAAAAAGAAGCTCCTGTCTTTTTTCATTCTTAGCATAGCTCCGGTTGATTAAGGTTTTATATTAAAGGAAATGAGAATGCTAACTACTCTAAGTATTTGTTCATTAAAGGAATGCAAAATTCAACAATAGCTGAAGGATTAACAGCATCAATATTGAACAAGTTAAAGACTTCAAATAACTGGGAGTTACTTTTCAAATATTATTGCTGTGAAAGAATCAAATGAAAGCTGCTTTTGCATGAGCCTCAAAATCAGCCAAGGCAATTTTGTATTCATTGTTGTGTCCTGATAGCCCTAAACCTGTTTGAAACCAAAATGATGAGCATTCTGTTCAAAGATGTGTTACTTATAAAGATTTGAGAGCCTTGGAATTAGTCCTTCCAAGTTCTTTACGGCTATTTTTTCAGTCCATCCTTGTGTCACCAACATACCTTTTGTGCTTAAATGCAAGTAAAAACTCTCTTCAGAATTACGTGACATTTTGCTTCATTTGGCTCTAGTTAAAAATGGTCTTTATGAAGATATATTTGCCTTCCCTACTCTTAAGAATAGTATCTATGTATTCTCCTGAAAAAAGTTTGTGTATGTTAAATATGACCTCCCAATCCCATGTTTAGTTTGACTGAGTTCTGATAGAGACATTGTAGAATTAAAATAGCAGATCCTTAATCTCAACTTCCAGAAAGTTTGGAATACTTGCAAAGGTAGTTTGTGAAGAAGTATCTTCACCACTGGCAATCGGTCATAAACAACCTGCCCACCCTGCACTGAACACATTCTTTATGGCAAGACTTAAAGCTTTTCCTTCTTTTGTTTAGAAGTAGATATGCCCACAAACCCTTGCATGACTGTCTTTAGCCCTGCCAGAGGAGGTGAGCAGGACAGGCCTATATGTTCCATTACGCGGTTTCATTCTATCAAATTTGGCACCTTGGTGGAATAATTATTAGCCAGTCATCCTTGTAGATCAAACAAAGAGAATGCAACTGAAACTTCTAGGCAGCTTGCTAGGTTCTGCTCTATTTCTACAGTTATAAGGAAATGGCTAGATTTGACTTATTATGTCTCTTATAATATTGTTTGAATAAATCAATTAAAATTTTGTGGTTGCTTTCTTTTCTT
The DNA here is from genome assembly GCF_031021105.1 of Erythrolamprus reginae. NCBI lineage: Eukaryota > Metazoa > Chordata > Lepidosauria > Squamata > Dipsadidae > Erythrolamprus > Erythrolamprus reginae. The sequence goes on along the minus strand of NC_091951.1, from coordinate 297,291,186 downwards.
TTTTATTTTTTTAAAATAATTTTAAATTACAGTGGTACCTCGAGATACGAGTTTAATTCGTTCCGGACCTGGGCTCTTAAGTCGAGCAGCTCTTATCTCGAACGACTTTTCCCCATAGGAATTAATGTAAATAATTTTAATTGGTTCCAGCCCTCAAAAAACTCACAAAGTTAGTCTAAATTATGCAGAAAGACATGTTTTTAATGAAGAAATGTACATGTACATATAAATGAATAATGAAGTTTCTTTCACTTAACTTGTAAACTTTCTTAAACTTTTAAATTTACATATGTTCAACTTCTCTGCCACCCAATCCTGTAGGACAGAGGTCCCCAACCCTTTTTGCACCAGGGACCGGCTTTAAGCGATCAAGAGAGGAATGGGTGAATGAATGGACGGAGGAAGGAAGGAAGGAAAGAGGGAAGGGACAGGAACAGAGGAAGGAAGCAAGGAAACTTATGAAAGGGGAGAGTAAGAGAGGAATGAGTGAAGGGAGGGAGGGAAGAAGGTGGGAAGGAGAAAGAAAAGAAGAAATAGAGGAATGGAAGGTAAAAGAGAGAAAGAAAAAGAGCAAGAAAGAAAGAAAGAAAGAAAGAAAGAAAGAAAGAAAGAAAGAAAGAAAGAAAGGGGGAAGGGACAGGAACAGAGGAAGGAAGCAAGGAAACTTATGAAAGGGGAGAGTAAGAGAGGAATGAGTGAAGGGAGGGAGGGAGGGAAGAAGGTGGGAAGGAGAAAGAAAAGAAGAAATAGAGGAAGGGAAGGTAAAAGAGAGAAAGAAAAAGAGCAAGAAAGAAAGCTGCAAGCACCCCCCCGAGCCCCCCAGGCCGGCTGCAACCTTTTAAAACATGCGCGCCGCTTCGCAGCTGTCTCCTGAAGCCGAACGCGGAAGTTAGCGTTTGGCTTCAGGAGACAGCTCCTTGGCGCTTGTATCTCGAATTTGGGCTTGTAAGTAGAACAAAAATATCTCTCCCCTCCCAGCTCTTATCTCGAGTTGCTCTTAAGTAGAGCAGCTCTTATGTCGGGGTTCCACTGTATATACATTAAAAACAATACAAAATAAAAATATAATACACCCAGAAAAATAACAAAAAAAACCAATACACAAATATTAAATAACACACTAACATTAGTACGTAAGTGTTGCTTTCTTTTCTACTACTGAATTAATTATATTTTTAACCATTAATTATAATTATATCATATTCTGGGCTTTGATTAAAGTGAGTATTTATCATAACCAGAGGCTTAACTTCTTTCCAGTAAAACTGCATGTTCTTTTGGTCTTGTAAAAGCAAAACATATGGCTGATTTTTTCCACTTTGTTTGGGAATGATGACTTAGTATCCCTTTGAAGCCAATTGATTCGTTTATAGCAGCTTTAGTTCTTTCAGCCGCATGTAGGGATCTTCTGTTCTACCTCATCAAGTACTGGGTTAATGAGATTTTAAAAGTCTGCTAATTACAAATATCTTACAATGTTGTAATCAGAGGAACACACATTATTGATTCAGGTCATCTGAGACAAAAGTTTAGAAAACTATTTGTTTTTTCACCAATGGTCTTCTTTCTCTGAACAATTCTGGCTCAAAAATTGCATATGAAAATATATACTTAAATTAATGTCACACCCAAACTTACATATGTTGGGGAAGGTGCATGCTAAAATGTGGCATATTAAAAAAAGATCAATTCAAATGTCAATAATTAGGATAAGGTACTATATGTATGGAAGTACAGTATTTGGAAAAATACCTGTGAAAATAAATAGAAATTTTCATGTTTGTTTTCTCAAATGCATAGAAAGATATATACATTTTTATTGGTTAGAAAATTGTAGTTTTTAAAGAACTACACTTGCCTCTTAGTTGGGGGAAAGATCAAAAGCAACATGAGAAAATATTATTTTACTGAAAGAGTAGTAGATCCTTGGAACAAACTTCCAGCAGACGTGGTAGATAAATCCACAGTAACTGAATTTAAACATGCCTGGGATAAACATATATCCATCCTAAGATAAAATACAGAAAATAGTATAAGGGCAGACTAGATGGACCATGAGGTCTTTTTCTGCCGTCAGACTTCTATGTTTCTATGTTTCTATGTTTCTTTCCTGCAAAGCTAATTGGATATTATGCTAGAAAAAAGGGGAATTAGGTCACTAATCTCTACAGTACTGTAAACTGTCTATTAAAGTCTTACCAATCTCTTCCCCCACCCCCCATCATAATAATTTCAGTAGAATACAGACAGTTCTGTTCCATTATTTCATTGCCTTTTAGTCTCCCCTGGTCTTATTTATTGTGGCTTTATTTGTTGTGGCTTGGTCTGTTGGGGTTTTGTTAGCTGTGGCCAGGGGTGGTTCCACTTACCTTCGTCACCGGTTTGCATTGTGACATCCCCTCGTGCGATTTCATTTCTGCATATGCTCAGATGGTGGATTCTGCCCGAAACACAACTGAGCAACTGCTCAGCTATTCTTTGGGTGAAGAAATAAAGGTCGGTATTAACCCAGGGGCAGGCAAGAAGGCTTTTTTCGAAGCAGAGGACAAGGAGAAGCCATCAGATAACAGAAAAATACACCAAAAATTGAAAGAAAAAAAAAGGTGGTGGCACCCATAGACCAGCACTGCCCTAACCGGATCCGTGATGCCAAATTATATCACAGAGGGTTGCTAACAGTTCAGGCAATCTGATCCGAACCAGGAAGAATCCACCCCTGGCTGTGGCTTATTGGTTTGGTCTGTTTAGTTTGCTGGGGTTTTGCTTACTGTTTTATTAAAGATTAAATATTGTTTTATTAAGATTAATTATTAAGGATTCTTAGCAGTTTTATTATTTATTATTAGGATTAAGGACATTTATTATTATTAAGAATTCTTAACAGTGGAAGTCACTAAGTTTCTATTTTAGATTGTGAGGGGTTTTTTTTGTAGTAACCTGGTTTGTTGTGGTTTGGTTTTAGTTGTGGTGGCCTGGTCACTCATTGCTTGGTTTGTTTGTTGTAGCCTTGCTTTATTTTCCATGGCTTGGTTTATTGTGGTCTTTATTTGTTGTGGCTTGGTTTGTTGAGGTTTTGTTAACTGTGGCTTATTGGTTTGGTCTGTTTGGATTGCTGGGGCTTTGCTTATTGTTTTATTCAGGTTTTTAGCAGTTTTATTATTTACTATTATTAAGGATTAAGGAATAGTAATCATCATCATCATCCCTGGGGGACGAAAACCCTCCTGTGGGACCACCACTGGACACCTGCCATCAACCAGCACCCCAGACGACTCTGGAAACACCTGAAAGACCGTTGTCCCCCGAACTGCGCCACTCCATCCAGAGTTAGAAATTGATGAATGGGATATGGAAGACATAATTGAAAATATTAAAAGAATTAAAAATACAAGGATAAGAGAGATGAGAAGAAAATGTTTACATAAATGGTATTATATACCAGTACAACTATCCCGCTTTCAAACGATGATGAAAGGAAATTGTTGGCATGGATGTAAGGAAAAAGGAGTATTTATGCATATGTTTTGGGAATGCAGTAAAGTCCAAAAATTTTGGAAGCAAATACAAACAGAAGTGAATAAAATTACGAATAGTGACTGGAAACTAACCAAGGAAGCAGCATTATTGATAAAAAAATAGTGAGGTAAAAGAATATGAAGAAATTAAAATTGCAGCAATAGAAAGTGCCCAAGTAACTATAGTGCTTGGGTGGAAAGATGCTAACAAATGGACGATAAAAAATTGGTGCAGGTACATGGTGGATCACATTCACTACGAAATTATGGAAATTAGATTACATAATTATAATGAAGAGAAATTAGCAGCAACAATGAGGCGGTGGGAAAAGGTTAAAAATCATATATTAATATTAGTAAGCGATGCAAATGTAAAAAATAAAATTCAATCACTCTATAAAGAATGAGCAATGTAACCCGGAGTTGAGGTAAATGAAAGATATAGAATTGAATCTTCCCTGGTGGAGGGACATATGATTTTGTTTGGTGATGGTACACACATTTATGTTTTTGAATTTATGTTTTTTCTTTTTGTAAAAACTTTAAAAAATCAATAATATATTATATTTATATATATTTTATATATATAAAAAGAAGTTGAGGCAACCCATTACTTTTCTTCCATCGATCTCTGAAGAAGACTTAATGATAATTTTTAATCAATTTAGCAATTGATTAGGAACATACAAGCTATTGTTTAAGAGTTACCTCCTCTAATAAGCTTTTGGTGCCCACAGGATGGTCAATTTGGAAGTAACTTTCTACCTTCTGGTGCCTTTCAGTTCCATTGAGGATGCATTTCTCTGAAATCATAGGGAATTCAGACAAATATTTAAAAATTGATCATTAGAGTCCCAAAACATCTGCAAAGCACCTGGCTGAGACAACTTTGCTAAGTAGGCTTGCAAGCCAGAATTCGTACAGAAAAAGGCCCCAAAGCCTGTGAATTTAAAAGATATTCTGAATTCTCTAAAGTACATATCTAAAGTATAAGATATATACTTACAAGCACGGATAGTGCTGTAGCAAATGAAAAATTTTAAAACATGTTCTCTGAGGATAAGAGGTTAAATCCATTGCTATAACTAAGCTTGATTCCACCATGTTTCATGCTCAGATTGATTTTTTTAAAGGAAGAAATAAAAGGGGTAAAAGAAAGAAAATGAAAGTCTCCCTTCTACAGATGCTTCTAATTGCCAAGCTGGCTGTATATTCCACCAGCATCTAATTAGATGTTTAGCTAATTAGCTGTTTAGCACTTTTACATGTTATAGAATGTAATGTTGAAGCAGATCACTTGTTAGCACTAAACAACTAATTATCTGCCTCTGCAGAAAGATGAAGAAATATAATACAAACAGCTAATTAATACAAAAAGCTGATTATTGGTAAACAATTGCTTATTACTCTTACCGATCCAGATTCTTCTTTTAGGGCTGTCTTTCCTTCTTACTGAGGCATCTGAAGAAAAGATGTGGCACAGTGTTTCATATGTATTATATATATTTTTAAAGTGAAGTATTTTGTTTTTCCTGTATGTAATGCACTGATATTTTTATTGTGCTACAGAACTGGGTAAACATTTACAGTATACCCAAAAAAACAAAAAAAACCCTGACCATAACATTTTTTGAATACAGTAATACCTCATGATACGAACTTAATTGGTGCAAGGAGGAGGTTCGTAAGACGAAAGGTTCGTAAGATGAAACATTGTTTCTCATAGGAAACAATGTAAAGTCAATTAATCCGTGCAACCAAAAACCCCCCGCAAAAAAACGGCTTTCGGCGACTGCTGGGAAGCCGCGCGGCTGTTTTGAAAGGTGACAGCCGGCCTGGGGGGCTTCCCAGCACCCCCCCGAACCCGGGTTCGGGGTTTGGGGGCTGCTGGCAAGCCCCCCAGGATGGCTGCGACCTTTTAAAACAGCCACGCCGCTTCCAAGCTGTCTCCTGAAGCCGAACGCCAAAGCCGAACTTCCGCATTCGGCTTCGGGAGACAGCTGGGAAGCCGCGCGGCTGTTTTAAAAGGTGACAGCCGCGCTGGGGGGCTTCCTAGCAACCTCCCGAACCGAACCCGGGGTTCAGAAAAATTTTGCCTCTTCTTACGAACTTTGTTCGAGTTACGAACCGGCGTTCGGGAGGCTTCTGGGAAGCCCCACCGCCCGGCTGTCACCTTTTAAAACAGCCACGCGGCTTCCCAGCAGTCTCCGAACGCCCGTTCGTAACTCGAAAAAAGTTTGTAAGAAGAGGCAAAATTTTTCTGAACCCCGGGTTCGTATCACGAGTTGTTCGTAAGACGAGGGGTTCATATCTTGAGGTACCACTATACTCTCTATTTCAAATATCTTTGAAATTTTATGGATTTGGATAAGGCATTGTTTAATTACAAGATAATACAGGTATTATCTTGTAATTAAACAATGCCTTCATGGCATTGGACCAGAATATCTCCAGGACCACCTTCTGCCACACGAATCCCAGTGACCGATTAGGTCCCACAGAGTTGGCCTTCTCTGGGTCCCATCGACTAAACAATGTCATTTGGCGGGACCCAGGGGAAGAGCCTTCTCTGTGATGGCCCCGGCCCTCTGGAACCAACTCCCCCCAGAGATCAGAATTGCCCCCACCCTCCTTGCCTTTCGTAAACTTCTCAAAACCCACCTCTGCCGTCAGGCATGGGGGAATTGAAATATCTTCCCCAGGCCTATATAATTTATGTATGGTGTGTTGTGTGCATGTTTTTTAAATTATGGGTTTTTAACTTCGTATTATTAGATTTGTATTGTACATTGTTTCTGTCACTGCTGTGAGCCGCCCCAAGGCTATGGAGAGGGGCGGCATACAAATTTAATAAATAAATAAATAAATAAATATCAAAGTTCAAAGCTACAACGGCACTGAAAAGAGTGCCATACAACCATTTTTCACACTTACAACTGTTGCAGCATCCCTGTGGCCATGTGATCAAAATTCAGACACTTAGCAACTGACTCATATTTATGATGATTGCAGAATCCAAGGGTCATGTGATCGTGAGGCCAAATTCACTTAACACATGTCTCACTTAGCGACAGAAATGTTGGGCTCAATTGTAGTACAGAACCTATATAACACTTTATTTTAAGCAAAGAGTGGTGATAGGTAGTGTTGAGCGACCGAACTTGCAAAGTTCGGGCTCGTGCCGAACTTTGCAACCGAACCTGAACTTTACCTGAACTTTTAAATAAAAGTTTTAAAAAGTGCTGCTGCTGTTCGGATTCGGGTTCAGCGAACTCACCCGAACTTCACAGCAAAGTTCGGGTGAGTTCGCCGAACCCGAATTTCCTGAAGTTCACCCAACACTAGTGATAGACAGTATCAATAATGGGAGTTTAGGTGGTGTTAAATCACTCTGAAGAAATGGAAATTAATATTGTGAAAGGTATGTTTTTTGTTTCATGGAAGGAACATCAAACAAATAATGGAGAATAAGGACTGATGTTTATGTTTGTTGCATGTGGGGAACACCAGGGAAATTTCCTAGTCTGGCACTATGTCTGCTTCCTATTTTGGTTAGCTTTCCGATATTTTGTATTCTTCGTTCCAGTATTTCTAGCCAACAGAACTGTCGATTGGTTTATTCTGATAAGAGATTTTATAAATTGAGAGAAATCTTCACACTCCTCCATTTGATCTTTTGAACAAGAAATACCAGAGGCTAAATGTGTGATCTATAGCGTGTTAAGTCTGCAGCACAGAATACCTTAGGTTTCATATAGGGGAAGGACAAGCTTCTTTGTGGTCCATTCTCGTAGCTGAATAATTCCCTCAAGCTCAATTTCCCATGTTTTATTCCCCTCTATAGCCTTGTAAAAAGGAAGAGTCCCATTCCACTTTATAATTCTAAGATCTAAGAAAATAGGAGGAGGAATCTAGTAGAGCTTTATTTTCAAGAGAAATAATTAATCAAATAAGTATAAGCTTTAAAAAATATGATGATGATGATGATGATTATTATTATTATTATTGTTATTATTATTTATTAGATTTGTATGCCGCCTCTCTCTGCAGACTCGGGGCGGCTCACAGCAATGATAAAAACAATATACAGTAACAAATCTAATATTAAAGTTTAAAATAACAATTTTACATTAAAAAGCCTAAAAACCCCAATATATAAAAAAGCATACACACAAACATATCATACATACAGCTACATAGGCAGGGGGGGGGAATGTCTCAGTTCCCCCATGCCTGATGGCAGAGGTGGGTTTTAAGACATTTACGAAAGGCAAGGAGAGTGGGGGCAGTCCTGATTCCTGGGAGGAGCTGGTTCCAGAGGTTCGGGGCCGCCACAGAGAAGGCTCTTCCCCTGGGTCTCGCCAGACAACATTGTTTAGTCGACGGGACCCAGAGAAGGCCAACTCTGTGGGACCTAACTGGCCACTGGGATTCGTGCGGCAGAAGGCGGTCTCGCAGATATCCTGGTCCAGTGCCATGAAGGGCTTATTATTATCTGTTACAAATATTTCTGTATACACTTTCTGGTAAGCTGCCCTGAGTCTTCAGGATTGGGTGGCATAGAAGTCTAACAAATAAATAAATAAATAAATAAATAAATGAATGAATGAATGAATAAATAGTTCCTCCAATGTTCTTTAGAGTTAACAACAATTAAATAAAAAGTTTTGCATTCTCATTCTTTAAATAAAAAGAATTTGCTTTTGATATGTATTTCAAAGAAAAGGCGCATTTTAGTTAATTCTGTATACAGTGTCCTTACATAGATTTAATTCCTATGTTGCCACAATATATGTTTGCATATTCTGTCTTCTCTTTTGCAACCTTTTTTGTAACTATTCTGTCCATACTTTAGGCCAGAATAATCCTCCTGCTTAGCCTAGTATTACATTTATCATTGATTGTAATGTAAGTGCAAAACAGGATATTTTTTCTACTAAAAAAATCATTCTCGTCACTAATTGTAATATATTTGCAAATATTTGCATATTTACAAAACCTTTGCTATTTCATTCTTTACAAAAAGTGTTATTAAATGATACATTAATACTCCAGTTTAAAGTCTCTAATATACATACGTTCATTAAAAATTAATCACATCTGATTCTCAGGAACAAGTAATTGATTGATTGGTAGTTCTTTAATTTATACAGCCATCTATTTTACAATAGCAACCCTGAATTGTTTGCAGCATTTAAAAATTAAGCTAAAACAAGAACATCAGTCAAAGAGCTAAATCAGCCTAAATTGAAGCTTGAGAAATGGGTCCCTTATCAGTTAAAACAGGAGTGCTGATTTACCACAAGTTTATCAAATATCTGGGAACTGAGGGCTTGGCAACACTAGGAAATGATAGCCAATCATCAGTCATCAACACATCAATCAGCCAGTAGGAAGTAAACCACATAAAGCACCACATAAACACAACTTACAGAACAGCTCAACGCATGTATTCTAGAAGAGAGACATTCCCTGAAGATGTGCTACAGCATGAGCACAAAAGCTCAGAAGAGTAAATCTCTGGTGATTGTCTAAATTTGATTTCAAATAATAAACAGCTTATTTATTTAAGGAATTGCTTTTTCCCAATTACTGTACATCTATCTGTCCCACCAGGTCAGGCAGGAGGGCTATATAGAACCATCTAGAATGGAGCGCCACCTGGTGGGACCAAGGCACCATACCTTTTCTGATTTAACCCTTGTCCTCCAGAACAACATTCCTAATGAGATGTGGTGAGCTCCATCTTGGTGATCCTTCCAGAAGGTTAAAACCAGCAGTGGGTTGCTCCCGGTTCTGTGAACTGGTAGTGTGGAGCAAGAGGCTCCACCCACCTGCCTGGGATGCTGCATCCATCTACCCAGGATGCTTTTGCACATGCACAGAAGTGTGTCATGTGTTCACGCAAGCGTGCACACAAACCAGTAGCAATGTGTTTTAGAACCCACAATAGTGGGTTCTAAATGTGGCTGTATAAGATTAAATAATGTTTGTTCTCCGGCAGTATTGGATTTATCTGTATCTGTTTATTAGATTGTTTATCTGATTGTTTTTAGATTGTTATGGGGTTTCTAACTACTGTTGTGTGGTATGCTGTCAGAGTTTCATGTTTGTGAAGTAAGCAGCTAGATTAATATGCTAATAAATACATATATACATAAACCATCCCCCACCTCATTTATTTATACTATTTCATTAAAGTATTGTAATCCTAGGATGAGGCTTTAATCTTAATATATAATTTAATATATAAGAATATTAAAAATTAATATACCTAAAAACTGATGAAACTGTTCAAACTTTAAAGCCATATAATAGCATAATAAAACTTGCAAAAATAAAGTTGATATCACCCATGTTCAATCAAAAGTTTAAGCGATTTTAAACTTACGTCTTTTAAACTTAAACTTAAGACTCCCAAACCAATAGGGCTCAGCACCAAGTATAGCTGAGCAGTGTTGAAGGCTTAGGTTTCTAATCAAATAGAAACATAAAAAAACATGAAATATGACAGTCTTGATTTCAACCTGAAAATTTTCACTATTTGATGAATGTGAAATATAATTAAATTCTAGAGACATTGTGTTATTAAAAAAAGGATAGTGGATCAAAATATGGTTGGTCCTGGCAATTTAATCCTGATTTAAAATTTGAAAATAGCAAGAAATAACCACTGAATTGTAGAAAATGTTGCAGAAGTTTTCAAGAAAGTATTAGACATCTCTTGGAGTGAAAAAAGTTTATAAGAAAGAATGTATCTTAAAGGAAATTATTTTCCTATCCAAGAGGATACAGTGATACTTCTACCTAAGAACGCCTCTACTTAAGAACTTTTCTAGATAGGAACCAGGTGTTCAAGATTTTTCTGCCTCTTCTTAAGAACCATTTTCTAATTTAAGAACTGGAGCTGGGAAAAATTTCCCAGGAAATTTGAGAGCGGCACGAAGGCCCGGCCAGTTTCCTGCCATTTCCCCTGGGTTTCTCTCTCTAGCACAGTGTATCGGAGGCAGCCTCACGCCTGGTGTATGGGAGGCACGTGGTCCTCCTCACCGCCTCTTTTTTTTTTTAAAGCCTTAAAGTTTTAGATTTTTTTAATTCCCCTTACCTCACCTTCTTCCTTCGGCAGCGACTGTCCTCCTCCTCCTCTTCTTCCTCCTCCCACCCAAATTCCGAGCTTTTATTTCTTTCCTAATGGGTTTGCACACATTATTTGCTTTTACATTGATTCCTATGGGAAAAATTGCTTCTACTTACAAACTTTTCTACTGGTCATGGAACGAATTAAGTTCTTAAGTAGAGGTACCACTGTAATTTGAATTATTTCCCCTTTTTTCCCTTCTGAAATGATGCCGAGCAAATCTTCCTGTATGCCAGCACTTCCAGATTGATTTGCTTCTGCTACATTTTTTTCAAAGATTTAAATTCAATATTTGCACACTTTAGATTCAGAATTTTTTTTGCAACTCTGCTCTGAAAGCTTTCAGGGGGAAAAAGGGGGTGTTACTGACTTTTCCTAATTCCATAAAACAAATTTAAGTTAAGAGCAGGAGAGGACAAGAAAAAATTGTACTATAATTTTTTATCAGTACTGGGTAAACTGACAATCATGGTGATCAGGTGTGGGTTTTGTTTTAATCTTGCATACTACTAATAAAGCACGGGTAGTCTTCAGCTTACGACCACAATGGAGCCCAGAATTTATGTTGCTAAGTGAGAAAAGCGGTGAGTTTTGTCTCATTTTACCACTTTCCTTGCCATATTTGTTAAGTGAATCACTGCATTTGTTGAATTAGTAACACAATTGTTAAGCGAAACTGGATTCCCAATTGACTTTGCATGTCAGAAAGTCGCAAAAGGGAATCACATGACTCCAGTGTAACCATCATAAACATGAACCAGTTGTCAGCCATCCAAATGTAAATCATGAGACCATGGGGATGCGCCGGGGTGGCGCAGCAGGTAGAATGCTGTACTGCAGGCCACTGAAGCTGACTGTAGATCTGTAGATCAGCGATTCAAAGCATCACCGGCTCAAGGTTAACTCAGCCTTCCATCCTTCCGAAGTGGGTAAAATGAGGACCCAGATTGTGGGGGCAATGTGCTGGCTCTGTTAAAAAGTGCTATTGCTAACATGTTGTAAGCCGCCCTGAGTCTAAGGAGAAGGCCGGCATAAAAATCGAATAAATAAATAAATAATAAATAAAGGCTGCAACAGTAATGTGTGAAAAATGGTCATAAGCCCCTGCCTTTATAACTTAGCAAGGTCCCTAAATGAACTGCTGTAAATTGAGGACTACCTGTAACACTAGGATAGAGTTCCTTTATCAAGGTGCTGATGTCAAAAAGTTTCCACCCCAAATATCACCAACTATCTTTTGTAGAACTTGCAACTCCGAAGAGCATTTCTGATGGCATACACAAATTATGGGCAGGCTCATATGGAAAGAGATGGACTCTAAGATACCTCCCCTTTTGGGGACTTTATAAGGCAAAACGTAGGGTCTTGAATTGTGCATGAAAATAAATTGGAAGGTCAGTGAAACTAATCTGACATTGATGATGTTCCTCCATCATGTTTGAAGGGGATCTTAACATCTAAAAGATTGTGGGGGGGATATCAAGACTTGCATGTGAATTGGATTAAAGTGAAGGAGAGATGCATATAGTCAGCCTCACTCTCTCTTTCTGGATTCCATCTTGCTGCAATAGCAGGACAAAGTGTTGGTCATGACCTTTAAAGCCCTACATGGCATTGGACCAGAGTACCTCCGGAACTGCCTGCTACCGCACAAATCCCAGCAACCAATAAGGTCCCACAGAGTTGCCCTCTCTGGGTCCTGTCAACTAAACAATGTCATTTGGCGAGCCCCAGTGGAAGAGCCTTCTCTGTGGTGGCCCCGGCCCTCTGGAACCAACTTCCCCCGGAGATTAGAACTGCCCCACCCTCCTTGTCTTTCGTAAACTACTCAAGACTCATACTGCCAGGCATGGGGGAGTTGAGACACCTTTCCCCTAGGCTTTTTTATACTTTATTTTATGTTTGGTATGAATGTGCTGTTTGGTTTTTTAAATAATGATAGGGTTTTATATGTTTTTTAATATTAGATTTGTTCCACTACTATATTGTTTTTATTACTGTTGTGAGCCGCCCCGAGTCTTCGGAGAGGGGCGGCATACAAATCTAATTAATAATAATAATAATAATAATAATAATAATAATAATAATAATAAAAGTTACAGTTAGAGATGGGCTGGGTGCAGTGGTTGACCAGGGCATCTTTCATGTCTGGTCATGTTCTTAACGTATCACATCACTTGCAGAAATTGCCTTTATGACCGTTGTTCTATTCTAGTAGAGGTAGGGGTGTATGGGTAGTTCAGTGAGGGGTAGCACCTCTGCTGTAGGAGCATGTCCTTTTATGACAGCTCATTTTAGGGCAGCTTTTAGGGTAGCTTGTTCACCTTTTTGGTCCCCACCTGTCATTCAGCTCTCACCTGTGGCTCCTAGTAGCTATAGCATGCGCAATAGTTATACCCTGGGCAACAACTTAGACAGGCTGACCAAACCAGGTTGAGAGTAACTGTTGGGTCATTGACCTTCAGTGAGATAGGGACTTGTCTATCCCGAACATGTGAAGACAGATTCCAGTGGACTGATGATCTGAGATTATTGTATTCATGTACTACACAAAGCCTCCTCTTAACAAATTTCAGACACTGCATTTTCCATTGAAATTGAATGGAATATAAACTGTAATTTATTAGCACTTTTGATGCTCCATTTATAAAGTGTTATAATCTAAAATATATACAGTGATACCTCATCTTACGAACTTAATTGGTTCCGGGACGAGGTTTGTAAGGTGAAAAGTTTGTAAGATGAAACATTTCCCATAGGAATCAATGGAAAAGCGATTAATGCATGCAAGCTCAAAACTCACCCCGTTTGCCAGCCGAAGCGCCCTTTTTTGCGCTGCTGGGATTCCCCTGAGGCTCTCCTCCATGGGAAACCCCACCTCTGGACGTCTGTGTTTTTGTGATGCTGCAATTTCACTGAGGCTCCCCTCGCTGGGAAACCCAACCTCTGAACTTCTGTTGCCAGCGAAGCGCCCGTTTTTGCACTGCTGGGATTCCCCTGCAGCATCGCAAAAACACAGAAGTCTGGAGGTGGTGTTTCCCATGGAGGGGAGCCTCAGGGGAATCCCAGCAGCGCAAAAACGGGCGCTTCTCTGGCAACAGAAGTCCGGAGGCGGGGCATCCCAGTGGCGGTGGCTTGGGTTTGTAAGGTGAAAATAGTTTGGAAGAAGAGGCAAAAAAATCTTAAACCCCAGGTTTGTATCTCAAAAAGTTTGTATGACGAGGGGTTTGTAAGACAAGGTCTCACTGTATTTAATACAATGTTTTAAAATGTTTATGGGCAATTTTCCCTAAAATTTGCATTTTGTCTTTGAGAGTTGTATGATTATTTTTAAAGTGGACCCTATGTGTAGCTGATTCTGATTAGCTAAGTGGTTATGAATTAGAACAGTCCATTTAAAAATGTGGACTTAACAGAAATCTTTAGCATCCCTATACATCATGCATCCTCTAATGGATAAAGGCAGAGCTTCTTGTCTCTGAACAATTTGTTTCTCAGGACACAAATTATCTGAAACGGAAGATTTCTTGATATAGGAGTTAATGGTGTGGTGCTGAAAAGCTGTGATATAACACACCAGGGCCAAAAGGACTGAAGCAAGACAATGGTAAACCAATGCGGGATAATGGCTCTGCAAAGCCAGGGAGGTTCCTGCTTAGCTTTGCCCATCAGCAATAATGGAATTGAATTCTGTGCTATAGATAATTGCCTCAAGTCATTCTCCAGACACAGGGAAGGTAAGATTAATAAAGAGCATTTGTTATGATTCTGCAACCAATTTATGTAATGGAGCTCATAATAAATAACCATGCCGAACACAGACATTCATCACAGCCAATTTATAATGTATTTGTTCACTATGTGTTAAACGAACCATTTATATGAATAAGCCTTGTTTTTACATCTGCCCTATTCCACTGAGTGAAACAAAAAAGGATTATTAGTGCATGTTTGAGGGAGGGGTGAGGTCATGTTCTGTAGCCGATATTGAAGGCTGTTGGGCATCATTTCCTGGAGCATAACTTAGATTCTTTGGACACTAAGAAGCTCTTTTAAATTAAACAGCTTATCTTCATGGACAAACCTATATATCTCATCTAACTGGATACAGCTTCAGGGAGAACAAAAAACACAATATGCTTATTTATTTTATTCGGAAGATTTGTATAACCATTCATCATATAGAACATAACCCTGGACAGCTGATAACAGTGATAAAAACACAGAGATAAAATAATAAAAAGCATAAAAACAACAAAAGAGAATATCTCTAACACCCAGTGTGCATCCCTGTAAGTACCGTGTTCCCTTCAAAATAGGACCCTGTCTTATATTTTTTGAACCCAGAAATGCGCAGCCGGTGAGTCAACCCCGGCCCGGATTTGCCGCAGGGCCAGGGAGACACAGCCCTCGGCGCAGCCGCCATCTTGAGGGCTGGGATCTCGCGAGATTTCACGAGATCCTGGCCATTTTCTGGCATCGGCTTCTGCCGATGACGTCGTCAGGGGTGGAGCCTGCCAGCCCTATATAAGTGGCTGTGCAGGCTCGGGGCTTCCTTTTCACCCCTGACAATGAGCAGCAAACACCCGCCCTCCCTCCCTATCCTTCAGTGTGCCACTGTGGGTCACCCTTAGGGGGCCAAATAGGAATTTTTGGCGGTCCCAGCATTTTCTGCCACTGTTTTTTCACCTATTCCACACTGTGGTGACGGATGGCGGTTAGGGAGTGCTTCGCCCCCCTGATTAATCTAATTGGCTTACCTTTGGTCATTTGGGTAGGCAGGTTAGGGGCGGAAAACTGGGTGGTGTTTAGCAACTGCATGTTCTCTGTTGGGCATCTTTGGGGATGATTGACAGGTTCTCTCCAAAGGTCATGGTGCCTTTAGCTCGATCTGACCAATTGGGGGGAACCCGTCTTTGGGTCCCATCCATCTCTATCCCCTTGCAGGGGTTAGATGGCGAGACCTCCCACATGCAGGTGCATGGCTGAGATCCAGGAGAGGGCGGGGCCCCTCACCTGGATTAGCATGGAGCTACGCCCATAAGTTGCCCCGGAAGTTTTTCTGACGTCATTTTCTGCCCCAGAAGTAATTGTTTGACCCTGCGGGTCCTTGTTAGGGTTTAGTTAAATTTATGCTAATTTAATGAATAAATTATGCAAATTTAATTAATAAAATGACCCATTTTAAATCCAGCTCTTTGTGTCCGTGTTGTTACTCCGCCTCTGCTGCAATAAGCACTTGGCCTTATTTTGGGGGGCACATAGAAAAACATGGGGCTCCTTTTTCCATCTTACCTGATATCCAGCTCTGTCTCCCTAACCCTAATCACAGGAAATGGCAGGGACCAGCTGCGCATGCATTTAAACATTTTTGGGACCCACTTATTTTCGGGGGAGGGCTTATTTTCTGGGAAACACAGGTAAACAACATAGAAACATAGAAGACTGACAGCAGAAAAAGACCTCACGGTCCATCTAGTCTGCCCTTATACTATTTCTTGTATTTTATCTTAGGATGGATATATGTTTATCCCAGGCATGTTTAAATTCAGTTACTGCGGATTTACCAACCACGTCTGCTGCAAGTTTGTTCCAAGCATCTACTACTCTTTCAGTAAAATAATATTTTCTCACATTACTTCTAATCTTTCCCCCAACTAACTTCAGATTGTGCCCCCTTGTTCTTGTGTTCACTTTCCTATTGAAAACACTTCCCTCCTGAACCTTATTTCACCCTTTAACATATTTAAATGTTTTGATCATGTCCCCCCTTTCCCTTCTGTCCTCCAGACTATACAGATTGAGTTTATGAAGTCTTTCCTGATATGTTTTATGCTTAAGACCTTCCACCATTCTTGTAGCCCGTCTTTGGACCCGTTCAATTTTATCAATATCTTTTTGTAGGTGAGATCTCCAGAACTGAACACAGTATTCCAAATGTGGTCACCAGCGCTCTATATAGCGGGATCATAATCTCCCTCTTCCTGCTTGTTATACATCTAGCTATGCAGCCAAGAATCCTACTTGCTTTCCCTACCGCCTGACTGCACTGTTCACCCATTTTGAGACTGTCAGAAATCACTACCCCTAAATCCTTTTCTTCTGAAGTTTTGGCTAACACAGAACTGCCAATATAATACTCAGATTGAGGATTCCTTTTCCCCAAGTGCATTATTTTACATTTGGAAAAATTAAACTGCAGTTTCCATTGCTTTGACTATTTATCTAGTAAAGCTAAATCATTTACCATATTACAGATGCCTCCAGGAATATCAACCCTATTGCACACTTTAGAGTCATCGGCAAATAGGCAAACCTTCCCTACCAAGGTCTTTATGCTTAAGACCTTCCACCATTTTTGTAGCCCGTCTTTGGACCCGTTCAATTTTATCAATATCTTTTTGTAGGTGAGATCTCCAGAACTGAACACAGTATTCCAAATGTGGTGTCACCAGCGCTCTATACAGCGGGATCACTGTGGAGCTTCCCTGGACTCCAGCCCCACATCTATCCAAGGCTTTTTGGCTTTTCAAAAGTCCATGAAGATAGAGCCCTGCCAGATCTCAGGGAGAAGGCTGTCTGATGAGTGTTCTGATGGCAATCACATTTTCTAGAAGAAAATTGTTTTCAACAGCAGGAAAAAGAGCAGAAATTACTTCTCAC
This sequence comes from Erythrolamprus reginae, assembly GCF_031021105.1. Lineage (NCBI taxonomy): Eukaryota > Metazoa > Chordata > Lepidosauria > Squamata > Dipsadidae > Erythrolamprus > Erythrolamprus reginae. Next base: position 297,273,870 of record NC_091951.1, on the reverse strand, counting down.
TCTGTGTAACGGTAAGTAACTTATGTGTAAGCTTCCTTCAAGGAACACCATGTCAGTAAGGTGTGCAAACTACATGACACGTTGAATACATAATGAGCATCTATCTTTTTGACTTTTGTTTGAAATCATCAAGTTGTCTTATCTTGTTTTCACCCTCCTTTTTTTCTTTTTAAACACTAAGGAAATTTTGTGACTGAGAGCTGTGGGGAAGTGCAGCACAGTTGGATTCCTGTGCTAATATGAGCATGAAGGAAGAAGCAATGCACACATTTAGCCTTTTATCTAGTTAGCCATTATACAGTGACTTGATTTTTATCTCACTCACTACTCTTAAAAAACTGCCTTATATTTGCTTTAATATTGATTTGCCTAGGGCAGTGTTTCCCAACCTTGGCAACTTGAAGATATTTTGACTTCAACTCCCAGAATTCCCCAGCCAGCAAATGCTGGCTGGGGAATTCTGGGAGTTGAAGTCAAAATATCTTCAAGTTGCCAAGGTTGGGAAACACTGGCCTAGGGGACCAAAGTCAGAATTGCTGTGCTTGGGTGCACAGAGTGTTTTTCACAACCTTACATTCTGATGGTAGTTTACGGATTAATTACTACATAATGAAGCTACACACATAGGGTATAGTGATTAGTTAAAGCTCCATTTACTTGAAGAGGATGAGCCATATTGTTAAGAAGACTTACCAGTGATGACAAATCTTTTTTCCTTGGATGCCAAAAGAGTGTGCACTCTGGCTATCGCGCATGTGCAAGTGCTCACACCCATAATTCAATGCCTGAGGAAAGAGAAAACAGCTTTTCCCGCCCCCTGGAGCCCCTCTGGAGGCTGGAAACATCCTGTTTCTCAACTTCTGGTGGGCCCAGTAGACTCATGTTTTGCCCTCCCCAGGCTCCAAAGACTTCCCTGGAGCCAGGGGAGGGTAAAATATTCTCCCCCACCCCCATCAGAGGCTCTCTGGAAGCCAAAAACACCCTCCCAGAGCCATTGTGCAAGCCAAAAATCAGCTGGTCAGCACACATATTCATGTTGGAGCTGAGTTAGGGCAATGTCTCACATGCCAGCAGATATGGCTCTGTGTGCCACCTGTGGCACCCGTGCCATAGATTCATCATCACTGACTTAGGCCAACATAGGACTTCTGGAGGTATTCTCAATGGTGATGCAAAGCCCTATAAACTCACAACCTGGGATCACAGAAGAGGCATTTCTCATTACAAGCATCAGCAAATCTGAGATACCCTCCTCCCCAAATACTTGGCAATACATACAGGCAACTACAATTAAAACCCAAAGATATGAGAATGCAAGATAGTCAATTCCAAAGATACTTCTACAGTTCTGCTAAAGAACTGTTCAGGAACTCCTTGATTAGGAATCAGACTTTAATTCCGGATAGTATTGCTGATGAACAACTGGAGTCATTTAATGTAATTAGTTCAGAAAGACACACACTACACGATAGAAGGAAAACCCAAAAGTCTTAATCAACCGAAAAACAGAAACAGCTCCCTTTTTAAATGTCAAAGGGATTTTCTGGTATACACAAGGCACAAGTTAAATGCAATCTAAATTCTAACCCAATAACTGGTGAATTGAGTCCAATTCTAAAGTCCAGAAAGTCCACACACAATCTTGAACAGCAAAAACCATGATCTTGACAAAACTATGAATCAGATAAACTGCCATGAGGCTAAAACAGCAGGCTGCACTTTTATCTGTAGCACTAATTACAGCAGCCCCACCCAACCACAGGTGGCCTCATTTATCTCCTGTAATAATCCTTCAGTTGTTGTCTCCTATGCATCACTTTACGCATGCGTGGATGTGTCATACATTCTTGTTCAGAATCCAGGAATGATAAGGATGATTGATCTCCTCCTGGGCTTTCTGCCAAACTCCCCTCTTCCAAGTCACCCCCACCTTCTTCTTCTTCCGAGGAAACTTCACTACCTGCCTCTGTCGGCAATAAAGTAGGCCTATGACATGTTGATGTTTCCCCTGCATCCACCTCCACATTCCTTGGGGCAGGAGCTGGGCCAGAGCCAACCACAACACACGGGATGCCTTATTTTGGGGGATACAGGGTATACAATTCTAAAGAATATGGATGTCCAAAAATATTAAACCTTGTCTCACAGTCAAATTAAAATGTCAATGATTTCTTCCAAGAATAAATCAATTTTTAATTGCTTTTTTGCTTATGTGCCATCAGGTTAAAATTGACAGTTAGTGACAATATAAATAGATTTTTTTCAAGACAATTTGTCCCTGGTCCTTTAAATTTTCCAACAGTGCAGCTGTTGCAACTGTAATTGTGTCTATCCTATTTTTGACATTCCCTTTTCCTCTACCCTTCCACCTTTTTTAGTATTAAGTCTTGTCTGGAGAACTGAGTTTTCACACAATATGTTTATAGTAAGATAATTTGAGCTTTATTATATGGGCCTGAAATGAATTGATTTGTTTGATGATCCATTTTTAATTTCCTGGCTGTCCATGTTTTCTCTAATACCAAATAGCAAAAGCATCAATAACTTTATAATCCAATATCTACTGTGTTTTAGGATATTGCAAAAAAATGTCTTGATGAAGCATTATTATCCACCAACAAGATTTCCTTGTTCGTTTTCCATACAAATGCAGTGGGTCCTAATGCAATCAGAATATTCTTTTTGTTAAATAAATTGTAGTCTAAGATCTATTGATTTTTTAATATGAAATATATAGATCTTGGACTACGATTCTTCTCATTGTTCACATAGTATTGAGATCTCTCATTTTATTCAGTCTTCAAATTTTCATATAAAATTGATGTATAAATAATAAGTATTTATAAGGACTATCTTGTAAGATTTAGTGAGCTCTTTTATCAAATTAGGTGTCTCTGAAGCTGAAAATGGCTCAAAACAAGATGTTACCAGATGTTGCTAGTGGGCAGCAAGAGACAAATTATATTTATTTTTTTACATAAGAAATTATAAATAGTCTTCAATATCGCCCCATAATGGATCTAAAATAAAAATTCAACATCTATCCAAATCTTTCATGTAGCAGGTGTTTTTTTTAATCAATTATTCCATACTGTAAATTTAATATGAAGAAAAGAGGATAAAAATGTAGTTAGTAAACCACAATTTTTGAACTAATATCTAAACTATTATATTTTGAGCTTCAAACAGTTCAATTAACTAAAAATGCTATGCATTCAAAAAAAACAGGAAAGAAAATTTATACCAAATAAAGCCAGCCAAAAATATGATGTTTATGTAATTCAAAATTATATAGTTCAAGATTTGGGATATCATATCCCAGTCCTTAATTGATAATTGCATTTTAAATGACATTTTTGGATTGAATAACTGCATAGAAATTGCACAGCATACTGAGTTTTTGAAAATATTTTTCTGGCATATTTAAATCATGTATACTTTATTTTGAATTCAAGTTGAGATTCCTGGAACACTTCCCAATCAAGATTATAATATCTGGCTGTGTAACTCCAGATATTATACTAGATGATAGCAAAGGATACAAAAAATGTCTTTGCTACCTCCTATTGATCGTCTGGGATCTTGCAGCAAGATATCATAGTTCTTTCTTGATCTTATGCCACAAGATAAACTGGGTTAACAAAGAGTGATGGGTCCAAAATCACCCAATGATCTCCACAGTAAACTGAAAACTTGAATCTGGGCCTCCCTGGTCCAAGTCTAAGACCATAGGCAGAATAATATAATAAACCTAACGTTAGATATGTCTCTTTATTGATGTTTGAGATTATTCAACTGGTCAATATGTTCTCTATATGTTTGACCTATATCCAAGATACAATCTAATATTATATCTGCTCTATTTTTGACTTCCAATGAATAGTTCCAATAGAAACTTCACAGTTTCTATTATACTTTGTTTTTTTTAAATAAAGTTTTATTTACAAGGATATATACAGTAAATACATTGAGGTACAGACGGCAATATAGAAACAAAAGTTTGTGTGTCAAATTTTAGGCAATATGCATTAACCAAAGACAGAAGACAAAACAGAATAGAACAAAACAATTAGAGATGGGAAAAACAAACAAACACACAGGATATACAAAAAATAACAATCAAACAAGGGCAGGCGAGTGTACGGTAGATCTGTATTGAAAATATGAACTGAAAATATTTTCAATAGCTCATTACAATATAGCTAATATTCTAAATTATGTATAAGTAAATGGAGTGTTGCATATAGCGAAGCCAAGAGATTTTGAGTAAATCATTTTAGGTTTTTTTAACCTATAACTTTATCTCATTTATCTGTTTAAAAAGAAGGGTTTTTGACACCAGATATATATCTATATATCTATATATTTGGGATTTTTAATGTTTAATGGGCAAGTTGTTCTTTTTTTCTAGCCAGCGATAAAGGGGATCCCAGCGATACTTTGATCTTCATCCAATCTTCTTCTATTTCTATACTTCAGGCACTCCTGATTGTAAGAAAAGACAGAGTGACTGCCCCAGTATTGAGCAGTATTTTCTTTATGATGGTCTGTTCCTTGTGCTACCATCTGATGAAGGTATATTACTTCCAGGAGATTTCTGTTTTCTCAGTAAGATATTTCATTAGTGATAATTTAATGCTGGCTTCTACTTTCTTATTTTTGTTTTGTATTCTTGTGTGATTCAATTACTTCAAGGACTATCTTACAATTTTAGATTGAAACAAACCAGTCTGAGTACATGAACACTACAAGGGTGAGATAAAAATATTTAAATATGTATGTTTCTTGTCAAGCGTGGTTGAATACACTTCCAATATAGAAATAAAAATTAATTGCACAAGTACCAGTTCAGCCTCTGGTCATGGAAAAAGAGAAAGCAATCATCTGGAATTTCACTAGAGATTTCAAAATGTCTTATGCCTGACATAATAAATATTACATGCTTTATGTCTGACATTCCTTTTAAATTTTGTTTTAACATGTATTTTTAGTTCTAAAATTTCTCATTTACATTTAATGCAATATGGGTTAGCAATTATAGCACACACTCCTTGTATCATCAGCATCAACTGTGGTTCAACTACCTCAAGTTAGCTAGGCATTAATATTAATGAAATGACAATGTAGATTCCTACAGTAATTGACTCACTTTTCCCTACTTCACTCTTTGTAGGAAATGCACAATTTGTGGATTCTAAAGATACTTTAATTAAAAATATGAAATATAACTGTGCAGTAGATCACAAAAAAAAATAGCGGAAATAAAGAAGAAACTCAATTTTGGAAAGTATATGCAGCGGTGGGCTATGAGCTGAAATGCTAAATTGCATTCACCGCTGTGGTTTGTAAGTTCTTGCGGGACCAGCACAATTTTGCTGCTGCACCTGTGGAGGTAACAAAATTGTGCACGGAGCCGCAGGTATAATCTTGCCGAAACACGAAGAGGGTCAGCATACAAATCTAATAAATAAATAATAAATAAAATAAATTTTGCTACCTCCACAGGTGCAGCAGCAAAATCGCACTGGTCCCGCAAGAACTTACGAGCCATGGTGGCGAGTGCAATTTAGCGTTCCGGCTCGTACCCACTGCTGGGTATGTGCCATGCTACCTATTTTTAAGTTTTAAAAATACTATATATTCTTTATATATGATTAAATCCAAGATTTATTCAGCACTCTTGATGAATTGGATGAACACAGAATTATATTAAAAAATTATAACTCTGGATCTAACTAGAAATTACAAATGAGTTTGTGTTTGGAGATTTTGAATGGAATAGAATAGAATTCTTTATTGGCCAAGTGTGATTGGACACACAAGGAATTTGTCTTGGTGCATATGCTCTCACTGTACATAAAAGAAAATATAGATTTGTCAAGAAACATGTGGTACAACACTTAATGATAGTCATAGGAATCAAATAAGCAATGAAGAAAGAATCAATATTAATAAAAATCTTAAGGATACAAGCAACAAGTTACAGTCATACACTCCTGAGTGGGGGGAAATGGGTGATAGGAATGATGAGAAAAAACTAGTAGAAATATAAGTGCAGACTTAGTAAAAAGTTTGATGGTGTTGAGGGATTATTTGTTTAATAGAGTGATGGCATTAAGCAAACCATTACAGAATTTAAATGTAGTTTAAGTACATGTCTACGGAGTCTATGGAGTCTAGGGAGTCTACGGAGAGGGGCGGGATACAAATCCAATAAATAATTAATAATAATGTATTGTAAAGTATTTAGAAGTAGAGGTGTTCGGTGCTTCCAGTTTAATTTCAAGATAGCGCCTTAGAGTATGCAGGGGAGCAAATGTAGCACCTTTCTACAATTCTTCAAAGCAGTTGTTTCTTTTTCCATGAGTACCAGTAATGATCTTGAAAATAAATATTTGCTTTCTTTAAAGAACTATGTTTAAAGCATTATATTCTCATTTCTGTGCATTCCAAAGTATCTTTTCCAAAGAGTTTTCTGAAGCATCATAGGACCATGATATATAGAGCTGTGATCTCAATATGAAATATTATGGATCATCTTAACATTTGAATCATCTAACATGGCAACATTTCACCCATTCTTTTCCAAAATAATGCCTTTCAAGTGTTTCGGATGGCACCGCCCATTTTTCCAATAATTTGTAATTTTGACCACGTGAAAAAAAGAGAAGGAAGAAGTAGAAGAGCACTAACATAGCAGGATATCCGTATGTAGATTTGGTCTCTTTTCCAGCCCTGCTATCTGAGGATGTATCTACCATCTCCCTCTCCCTCCTTCCCTCCCTCCCTCCCTCTCTCTCTGTCTCTGTCTCTCTTCCTCCATTCCTCCATCTATCTATCATCTGTCATCTATGTCTCTATCTACTATTTATCATTTCTGGAATGATAGAATTACATGTGCTATGCTTTGACAGACTTGTTACTCCTTCCCCATTGTTCCTATCATCCATCTCCTCCCACCTATGACTGCAAGATTGTAACTTGTTGCTTGTATCCTTATGATTTATATTAATATAGAATGTTTCCTGATTGCTTATTTGTATCCTGTGACGATCATTAAGTGTTCTACCTCATGATTCTTGACAAATGATCTTTTCTTTTATGTACACTGAGAGCATATGCACTAATGACAAGTTCCTTCTGTGTCCAATCACACTTGGCCAATAAAGAATTCTAATCTACTCTATTCTATTATGAAATCATTCTTTAGTTCAGGACATTTGCATTGTAATAGTTCAGGTTAGCCACTAGTTTCCAGTCTGTGTCCTGCTAATCCTGTAGAGCAGTGTTTCCCAACTTTTGATATATGTGTACCCCTTCTATAATTTTCGTAACCCTTAGTACCCCTCGTCAAAAAAAAGGATGTATTTTAATAACAATCAAAATATATTTATTTTTCCTTTTTTTGGTATATACACAAAATAATAATAAACGAAAAATAAAATTGTTCATAATAAAATATAAATAAAAGTAATATTATAAATAACATTTATTTGGATCAATGAGAAAGATGAAATTATTTGTGCTGAGATGACAGATCATCATAATTTGGTTCCCTGGTTGTTAATTTTAATCTGAGATGGATTCCACATCCAATAGTCTGTTTTTTGTTTTTGTTTTACTATGTCTACAAATGCTGAAAAAGCAACTTCCTATAAATATGAAGTTGGAAAAGGCAAGATGTATTTTAGAACTTTTTTTGAATGTGTACCCGCACCAAACTCTTCCCGTACCCCTGCGGGTACACGTACCACACTTTGGGAAACACTGCTGTAGAGTAACCTCTTCATTCAAAGTGAAGTCAGGAGATGATACATATGTATAACTACATTTTCAACTGCTCTTCACTGGAAATTGTGCCCTCTTGTGGTATAGCAAAGAGCACTCATCTCCAAACAAACTGGTAATTTGTACAAGTCCCTTATCAGTTCTGTGATACTTAGCTTGCAGCTGTGAGGCAATTCACAGTCCTCCTTCTTTCACAAAGTGAAACACACTTTGCTCTGGTTTAGTTTCAAAGCGGGGGGAAATCAGCACACAAAGGGTCAAAGTCAGTAAAGCAGTCACAAAACACAACGATCAGATAATCCTCCACAATGGCCAAACCCACAGGCTGCTATTTATAGCAACCTCACTAATTACCACAGCCCCACCCAACCACAGGTGGCCTCATTTTCTTTGATAATAATCTCTCAGTTGTTGTTGCCTATGCATCGCTCTCCGCATGCATGGCTGCATCATTAACTCTTGTTCTGAATCCAAGGAGGAGCTAGATAATTGATCTCCTTCTGAGCTGTCTGCCCCACTCTCCTCCTCCCTGTCACTCATGTCTTCTTGGTCAGAGGAGCCTTCATCAGCAGATTCCACCGGGGCAAAACAGGCCTGCAGCATGTGGATGTCTCCCCCACATCCACAGTCCTTGGGGCAGGAGCTGGGCCAGAGCTAACCACAATACTTATCAAAAAACTGGTACTATCTGTGGGATATTGCCTCTCAGAAATATTGTTCTCAAAATATCTCTTTGGCAGGATAGCCTTCAAAATTAATGTGCTTGGAGCCTGGTGTTGGCTCAGAGCAGTGCTTGGAGATGTCAGAGTATTGGACCATAATAATTATATATCAGAAATAAAAAAGATGTTGGCTAACATTGTACTGCAAGCATTTGGAAGTTAACTGTACCTTTGCTTCAGCTACTTTTCTGTTTTCTAGTCAGATGTTTTTCTCATTTCTTGTTGTTCACAGAGCAATTATATTGAAGAGTTGTTAGGGTTGAACAGGAATAGATGAAAAATGTAAAACCCACCCAACAGAAAATACATGCAGGTAGATTCTACTGGTTTGAGCAATATGCACAAATAAATTGGGTGAAAGTTTGATATATTTTTAATTGTGCTATTTTGCTTAAATCCAAATAATTTCCAAGGCTATCTTCTAAACAATCTTTTTTTAGGACTGATATAAATAGTTGAACAGAGACTTAATTCAGAAAAAAAATTAAAGGTTCCCTCTTCCCTAAAGCAGATGTTTAAAAAGGCCTGGAATAGAAATATAGATTTTGGAATTGATAGTCGTTTTATTTTGTAACCAGATGTTGCAAAATCTCAGTAGGCATTACATATATTTCAAAATGTATCGTTTACCATCTCTGTCATTTTTAGCACTTTACACAAAAACAGCAAGCACAAAAATAATAAGCTCCTGGTTATTTTAAGCAATATTGTCTTACAAATTAGTCTTTAATCTATTTTTCTCATCCGGGAGCACCAGCTATACCACTCCTTATCTTCTTCTTTTTTACAGTATTTATAGTCTAACCTTCTTGCAGGGAATATTTTATACTCATACCGTATTTTTCGCTCCATAAGACGCAGTTTTTTTCCTCCCAAAGTAGGATGAAAAATCAGCCCCGTCTTATGGAGCGAAGATGCAGGCAGGGAGGGGGGGAGGCGCTGGAGCAGAGGGGGGGGCGGCGATATACAGTAGAACCTCGACATACGAATTTAATTGGTGCCGGAAGGAGGCTCGTGAGTCGAAAAGCTCGTATGTCGAAACATTGTTTCCCATAGGAAACAATGGAAAAGCGATTAATGCGTGCAAGCTGGATACTACAGTACTGGCAGTGAACTGGAGCAGCAGCTCCGCCTGCGTCCCGGGAAAGCGGCCGCCCGGGCCGAGTGGATGGAAGGAGCCTGGCGGCGGGCGGGGCTTGGCGGCGGGTGGGACGCGCGAGGGAGCGAGCGATCCAGCGTGTCGGGCTGCCCGGGAAGGCGAGCGTTGCGCGGTAGGCGCGGGGATGGGGACAGGGGGGGGAATCGTCTGAACGCGGTTCCGAGTTGGGGGTTCGGGGGGGTGCTGGAAAGCCCCCCAGGCCGGCTGCGATCTTTTAAAACAGCCGTGCCGCTTCCCAGCTGACTCCTGAAGCCAAAAGCGAACTTCCGCGCTTCAGGAGTCAGCTGAGAAGCAGCGCGGCTGTTTTAAAAGATCACAGCCGGCCTGGGGGGTTTTCCAGCACCCCCCCGAACCTCTAAAATCTAGGTGCGTCTTATCAGCAGGTGCGTCTTATAGAGTGAAAAATACGGTGATTTATAATATAATGGTAGACTTCATTGAAACAGGTTCTATTTTCTCCAAGACTTTAGTTTTTCTACTATAATATGGCTCCTTGTTTTTCTCACGTACTGTATATCTCTTATGTATCTTACTAAAATGTTTATATTAAGAAAATAAAAAATAGGCTGTTTTTAAGATGATCAGGAAAAAAATGGAATGCACTGAGTGCTTAATTAAAACCCTTCCTTCCTTCCTTCCTTCTTCCTTCCTTCCTTTCTTCCTTCCTTCTTTCCTCCCTCCCTCCCACTAATAGAATGTAAATGTAAACAAAAAAATTGTTTGGGTGATTTCTTCTGTGAAGCATATTAAATGAACATAATACAGCCCATTGAACTGGATAACCAATACAAATGCTAATTTGTTGCTGTGTACCTCTCCAAGGAGGGAAAACATCTACAACATATGAACTGCTTAAAGTTGTGAAATCTAATTACAGTTAATATTGCAATTCGCCCGAAATTCCTCAGGGTAGGATTTGGCCTGGCCTCTCACCATGCAGAACTTTAGAACTTTCCTTATTTATTGACAGAACAACAATAATCTCCCTCAACAATGCCCAAGACATTCATTATATTAATTTTCTTTCTATATGCTATTAGCAGCAACAGCTTAGAAAAAAAGTTTCTATTCAATATTATAGAAATGTACTGTGGCTGAAAAAAGCCTCACCATTCCTCCATTATTTTTCTTTGATAAGAATGCAACTGATTTATTCTGTAACTACCATTCTGGACTGACTAAAGCCTGATTAATGGAATCTAACACTGATAGCTATCTCAGGCATGTGAGCGTTAGTTTTATGAGATAATCTAGGTGTAGTAACAACAGTGATGCTAACTAAAGATTTGTAAACTGTATAGTTCTGTGAAACTTTTCTCAGCCCCTGCCTAACAAATTGGCAGTTGATTTTTAGCAAATGGATTGATTGATTGATTGATTGATTGATTGGACTTATATGCCGCCCCTCTCCATAGACTCGGGGCGGCTCACAACATTCCGATAAAAAGATACAATATAAAACATCCCTAAGCCAATTACCGTAATAGAATAATTACTTTTAAAATGCTTCTCCCTGGACCAGTCAGTAAGCAAGGGAGCAAGGGATGGACAGAATGCTTTATCCCAGGACCTCCTATTTATTTTTCTCCTGCCTTGACAGTAGAGTCTGGATTGTCCAACATTTTCAGGTGTCCGACCCACCCATTTATGTCGGATAATTGAGACTCTAATGTACTTGAAAAATGATTATAGAAGAAATGGGGGACATGTTTATGTATTCCCTAGCTACCTCCTAGCTGAATCATGCAAGAACAGTAATTGAAAGAAGACTGGTAGGGGAAATGCACATATTCTCATTCACATCTGCAATTATTAATGGCATGTGGTATAATAGTAAGTCTTAATGTATTTCATTTCGTTCATTCATTCATTCATTTATTAGATTTCTATGCTGCCCTTCTTGAGACAACTCAGGGTGGCATACAACATTATGAATGCAGCAATATTTATAAAGAAATCTACATTTATTTATTTATTTATTTATTTATTTATTTATTTAATTAGATTTGTATGCCGCCCCTCTCCGTAGACTCGGGTGGCTAACAACAGTAAAAAGACAACGTAAACAAATCTAATATTAAAAAATCTAAAAATCCCAATTTAAGAGATCAGTCATACATACAATCATACCATACATAAATTTTATAAGCCATGAGGAAGGGAATATTTCAATTCCCCCATGCCTGACGACAGAGGTGGGTTTTTAAGAGCTTATGAAAGGCAAAGAGGGTGGGGGCAATTCTGATATCTTGGGGGAGTTGGTTCCATAGGGTTGGGGCCAGCACAGAGAAGGCTCTTCCCCTGGGTCCCGCCAAACGACATTGTTTAGTCGACGGGACCCAGAGAAGGCCAACTCTGTGGAACCTAACTGGTCGCTGGGATTCGTGTGGCAGAAGGCGGTCCTGGAGATATTCTGGTCCGATGCCATGAAGGGCTTTATAGGTCATAACCAACACTTTGAATTGTGACCGGAAAATTGCTTTAAAAAGGATTATACATAATTACTAAAAATGTTAGAAAACCCCATATACAGTCATACACATTAATAATATTGGCTGGATACAATCTCAACACCCACATCCCCCATGTCCGCCAGCAGAGGTAGGCCTCCAAAGATTTACAAAAGATCAGAAGGGAGGGGGTGGTACGTATATTTGGAGGGAGTTTGCTCCAGAGGGCCAGGGCCACCACAGAAAAGGCTCTTCCCTAGGCCCAGCCAGTCTGGCCGATCAGACATTGTCTGGCCGATGGGATCTAGAGAAGGCCGACTCTGTGGAACCTAACAGGCCGCAGGGATGCATGAGGCAGAAGACGATCCTGAGGGTAATCTGATCCTAAGCCATTTGCTTTGCTTATAGCCTGGCTGGATAATCCATGCCTTCAGATCCTATTTGATCCCACTGCATCTCTTTGCAGTTCCCAGCTCCTTAAAACTATGCTGATGAAATCGAGAAGCAAAATAGCCAAATTCTCTCGGTGGGACTTTCAGCTTTGGAAAATTAATGGCAGGAATGATAGCAGCCCTCCAAAAGGTCTGGAGGCAGAGTGGTCTCTCTCACCATTCAGATGTTGACCACAGTTTGTTTGTTTGTTTGTTCTTACTTACTTACTTACTTACTTACTTACTTACTTACTTACTTACTTACTTACTTACTTACTTACTTACTTACTTACTTACTTACTTACTTACTTACTTACTTACTAGATTTGCATGCCGCCCCTCTCCGTAGACTCGGGGCATTATAGATATGTGGAAAACATGCTGGCTCATATTTTGACTGTGCTAATTTAGTTAGTCATTTATCTTTCATACTTTTAACCACTATTGAGGAAAATGCTATCAGCACCTTTGATGAAATGCAATTGCTGCTATCCAACACATCTAACAAAAAAATAAAACAATGCATGGACAGAGAAACTAATTTAAGACTTCTCATAAATGGTTCAAAACTGAAAAGGCTTTCCTATTTTCCTCAAAGACTAATTCATGAAATTTATGAAATATGTTTCTATCTCTCTCACATTATAAAGCACTGGTCTTATTGTGTATTTCTAATGATCTCTCAAGAAAGAAGGGTTTTCACAAAATGTGTTTCAAAATATGATAGACAATAATTTAACTCTGGATTATTTGTGCTTTGATACATTTGTTTTCCTGGCTATCCGTTCAAAAACATCAATATTCTTTCTATACCGCTCCTTCAAAGTCCAATAGTCACATCTATTGCTTGCCACAGGGAAATCCTGGTCTGCATGTTTCCAGTCTCTGTAGGTATAGACACATCAGAGCATGTGAATTTCTTTTTCAAAGCCTTCACTGATACCCTACAAAGTGCTAGCCAGCAGCAGATTTCTTAACCATTGTTTCCTTTCCTGTTGATAGTGTATCTTAAAAACCAGAAACTAATCACCAATATATTTATCTTCAATTCTATTTATTTATTTATTTATTTTGTCCAATACACAATGAGGGTTTTAGTGGGTATATATCTATAAACACATAATAAAATACATGATGAAGGTTATAGAGGAGATACTCATAGTAAAATATATCTAAGAAATAATAGAAAAGAAGATAAAGTAATAGAACATATCAATGAAAGAATAGAAGAAGCGATATAGGAATAGAAGAAAGGTATAGGAGATATAGGAGAGCAATAAGACAGGGGACGGAAGGCACTCTAGTGCACTTGTACTCGCCCCTTACTGACCTCTTAGGAATCTGGATAGGTCAACCATAGATAATCTAAGGGTAAAGTGTTGGGGGTTTGGGGATGACTCTATGGAACCCGATAATGAGTTCCACGCTTCGACAACTCGGTTACTGAAGTCATATTTTTTACAGTCAAGTTTGGAGCGGTTAATAGTAAGTTTAAATCTGTTGTGTGCTCTTGTGTTGTTGTGGTTGAAGCTGAAGTAGTTGCCGACAGGCAGGACGTTGCAGCATATGATCTTGTGGGCAATACTTAGATCTTGTTTAAGGCGTCTTAGTTCTAAACTTTCTAGGCCCAGGATTGAAAGTCTAGTCTCATATTCTAATTCTGAGGCTACATGCTTCACCTATTGTCATTAATTGAATCTTATTCCCCCTTTTTTTACCGTGGCCCTTAATTTTCATTACTTGAACTTACAGACTATTTGGATTTTGTATCCCAGAATAATGTCATCTGTGTAGCACAAGTTATGTCACATCATGCTCAACTGAGCTTTTGGCTTCCTGACTTGTGTACAGATTTTTTTATGAGGTCAAACAAATTGTGTTGGGATTTCCATTTTCCTAAGAATATTTCATGGCTTGACCTGGTTGACAGAAATTAATGCCTTTCTATTGGCACCAAAGCACGTATTGCCTTGTTTGGAGGTATATTTTGACTTTCTCATTTATCTGCCATGCATCAACAAAAGTGTTCTATGACCCTTACCCTTTTTCTAAAACCAGCTGAACATCTTATTTCCACTTCGATATAGGACTCAGATCTGTACTGGATAATCGTAAGTAAGCATCATTTGCTAATGTGTAAACTTCAGGATATTAACCAACCTCATTAGTATTCTTGAAGATCCTCAGTTTTTCTCAGTATGGTGTTGGGTACCTCCTGACCTGAGGGATCCATCATTCAACGTTATACTAACAATCACTTTATCTTGTCTGTCCAAGTAATTTTATTGATAAAATGAAAGAAAGGTTTGATGTTACCTTCTTTCATACAGCATGAAATTCTTTTGTTGTCATCATCACAAAAGCAATCTTCTGCATCCTTCTATAGTCCTGCTGCTAGTAGAATAGAGTAGAATAGAATAGAATAGAACAGAACAGAATAGAATAGAATACTTCATTGACCAAGTGTGATTGGGCAAACAAGGAATTTGTCTTGGTGCATATGCTCTCAGTGTACATAAAAGAAAATATAGATTTGTCAAGAATCATGTGGTACAACACTTAATGATTGTCATAGGGGTCAAATAAGCAATGAAGAAACAATCAATATTAATAAAAATCTTACATAGACCTGCTTGTTTTAGTTGGACAGCTAGACCTTTCTTTCTTTCTTTCTTTCTTTCTTTCTTTCTTTTTTCCTAATCTTCCTCCTCTTCTTCTTCCTCCTTTTCTTCTTCTTCTCTTTCTTCTTTCTTTTTTCTTCTTTCTTTTTTCTTCTTCCTTTCTATCTGTATTTTATTGGAATATATATACATGTGTATTCTACTCAATGTGAGTTTTTTCCTAAGTGAACTCTTGGCATTTAAAAAAAAATCCAATTTTGTAGGTGGAATTTAAAAGCTATCTAACCACCAACATTTCAGATGTCTGACTTTGCAAGTCTCTGGTGAAGTTCATTCTAAAAACCAAGTGTTTGAGATGAAGGGAAAAAGTTTAATAGGATGTCACAGAGAATTACATTCATATAAATAAATTTGAAATGATATGAATTTGCTTTTCATAAGGAAACCATTTACAAAATGCTATAGAGCAATGCAATACATAGCAATACTGTAGTAGAAATGGTGTGCTGACACTTATGACAAAAATTGTACATTTTAATATATTTTACATTACAATCACATTGTTGGTATTTAGCAGTTGTATTACCTATTTAAATTTCCAGGTTTTGAATATGAAGTGCTAAATTTTATTTAAGTGCAGGATATTGCAAAACTTGTTTGTTTGTTTGTGACGGAAATAACATGGATATTATGATTGATCTAAAATTCAACATGTAATTGACTTGTAGACACTAGGCCAGGTATGTCGAACCTATGGTATTTATTTATTTATTTATTAGATTTGTATGCCACCCCTCTCCATAGACTCGGAGCGGCTCACAGCAATAATAAAACAATGTACAACAAATCTAATAATTTAAGAAAAAACACTAAAAACCCCATTATTAAAAACAAACATACACACAAACATACCATGCATAAACTGCATAGGGGAGATGTTTCAATTCCCCCATGCCTGACGGCAGAGGTAGGTTTTAAGGAGGTTACGAAAGGCAAGGAGGGTGGGGGCAGTTCTAATCTCCGGGGGGAGCTGGTTCCAGAGGGTCGGGGCTGCCACAGAGAAGGCTCTTCCCTGGGTCCCGCCAAACGGCATTGTTTAGTCGACGGGACCCGGAGAAGGCCAATCTGTGGGACCTAATCGGTCGCTGGGATTCGTGCAGCAGAAGGCGGTCCCGGAGATATTCTGGTCCGATGCCATTTAGGGCTTTATAGGTCATAACCAACACTTTGAATTGTGACCGGAAACTGATCGGCAACCAATGCAGACTGCGGAGTGTTGGTGTAACATGGGCATACCTAGGGAAGCCCATGATTGCTCTCGCAGCTGCATTCTTCATGATTTGAAGTTTCAAATTCTTTTCAAAGGTAGCCCCATGTAGAGGGCATTACAGTAGTCGAACCTCGAGGTGATGAGGGCATGAGTGACTGTGAGCAGTGAGTCCAGGTCCAGATAGGGCCGCAACTGGTGCACCAGGCAAACCTGGGCAAAGGCCCACTCGCCACAGCTGAAAGATGGTTCTCTAATGTGAGCTGTGGATCGAGAAGGATGCCCAAGTTGCGGACACTCTCTGAGGGGTCAATAATCCCCCCCCAGGGTTATGGACGGACAGTTGGAATTGTCCCTGGGAGGCAGAACCCACAGCCACTCCGTCTTATCCGGGTTGAGTTTGAGACTGTTGACACCCATCCAGACGCCAACAGCCTCCAGGCACCGGCACATCACTTCCACTGCTTCGTGGGTGGGTGCCAGAGGTGGTATGCAGAGCCATTTCTTCTCCCACGTGAGTTATTGCCCTAGCTTTGATCCCTCATGCATGTGTGTGCTGGCCAGCCAACTTTTGGCTTGCAAAGAGGCTCTGGGAGGATGTTTTTGGCTTCCAGACAGCCTCCTGGGAGATGGGGGAGGCTGTTTTTACCCTCCCCTGGCTCCTGGGAAGCCTTTGGAGTCTGGGAAGGACGAAACACAAGCCTACTGGGCCCACCAGAAGTTGGGAAACAGGCTGTTTCCAGCTTCCAGAGAGCCTATAGTAGCAGGGGAAGCTGTTTTTGCCCTCCCCAGGCATTGAGTTATGGGTTTGGGCACTCACAAACGCGCA
This sequence comes from Erythrolamprus reginae, assembly GCF_031021105.1. Classification (NCBI taxonomy): domain Eukaryota; kingdom Metazoa; phylum Chordata; class Lepidosauria; order Squamata; family Dipsadidae; genus Erythrolamprus; species Erythrolamprus reginae. The sequence goes on along the minus strand of NC_091951.1, from coordinate 297,256,603 downwards.
ATAGCATGTGTGCACACTCTTTTGGCACCGGAGGGGAAAAAAGGTTCAACATCACTGTACTGGGCAAATAACTATTACACTAGTTTCAAAATAATTAAAATTCCAGATAGAATGTATAGTTCCCTAAATATGAATACAGCTACTTCAAATATAGCTTCTTTCCTTCTGGATGTGCCATGTAATAATTCAAATGTCAATTATCTCCTCTAGAATAGAAACATAGAAACATAGAATATCATGGCTCATTCCATTTCATGTAACAAATCTGAAGAGACAGCTGAAGTTTGATCTAAACAGATAGTAAGCTAAGCTCCCATACCATATTTGAGCACTGAAAATCAATTTATAAAATACAGAATCATGTATACAATATAGCAGGATATTGTTCTACAAAACAAAATAATGGCAAGAAAATAAGTAGGCTCTTCCATTGTTAATATCAGTACTTTCCACCTGATATATAGTTGCCTTGCTCAGACCTATCTCTTTATTTCTGGCTTCAGTTTGAGCTCCACAAACTGACAGTTAAATGTCTTGACATTATAATTTTTCTCACATTTGCTTCCTAAATTTGCTTGCTAAACCTGAATAGATATAGTTGTGGAACAAAGTTAGTTCTGTATATATGTATATTTAGAAAATATAGATAATTTTTAATACAATCCAGAGAAATTAGACTACTGTACTTGTATTGACTGTTCAGATAAACTCACTATTTTGCCTACAATTTGTTATTTTAATTGTTTTTTAAAATAATGTAATTCGTCTTCAGTTCTTTCTGCCCACCCTATTCTTCCCTATACTTGAATTTGGAATATATATAATGAAATAATCAGATATTTTATTTCAGGAAATAATATTATAGAAGGAATGGAGATACCATCATGATTAACAAAAGGATGACAAAGTTAATGGTTGCACACTACACTAAAATTGATAAAGCAATTTCCATTTGCATCCACAGGAAACTTTGAACCGAACCCTTTTCTTTTTTTATTTTTTTGTATCCCCTTATTCTTTCTATTCTTCCTTCTGGGAAGGAAGGACTTTGTTAGAAAAAGAAAAAGGTTATTTGACACTTGACAACTGGTCCGTAGTTATGATGGATTATGTGAACATTTTTGGGGATCTTCTGACAAGCAACTGCAGGGATTTACTTAATGACTGTGGCAAGAAAGGTAGTAAAGTGAGGCAGAACTCACTTAATGACCATCTTACTCAGGAGATAGAAATGTTGGCCTCCATTGGGGTCAGAACAGAAGTTGAGGATTATCTGTCTGACTAGTGCACTCTTTCAGAAGCAGATCAGGAATCCATTTTGAAGCTCCACAGAAAACATCTAGGGGAGAAGGCAGGTTGTCCTCGACTTACAATGATTCATTTGCTGACTGTTCAAAGTTGTAACAGCCCTGAAAAAAGTGACTTGTGCCCCTTTTTCACATTTACGACCTTCGCAGCAGCCCCACAATCGTGTGATCAAAACTTGGCTGCCGTTTCATATTTATGTCTGTTGCTGTGTGTCCTGAGGTGACGTGACCCCCTTTTGCAACCGTCTCACAAGCAAAGACAATGGGGGAGGGGGGATGGAGAGGTCAGATTCGCTTAACGACCGGGTTTCTAACCGATCCACACCCAGGCATGAAAATGTGCTGCACAGACATTATACTTTTCCACCCACACTGAAAAAAAAATTATAAGGATGCTAAAATGAAACAGCATACAGACTAGTGGAAAAATTGAAGCTTGGTCTAAAAACAAAGCAGATGACACTTATAACATTCTGTCAAGATAATTGATAGCAAACATCTTAACTCAACAACTCAAAGAAGACTCTATACATGTATATAGTCAAATGTGCAATACTATAGTCCAGTGATGATGAACCTATGGCAGGTGTGCTACAGGTGACATGCAGAGCCATATGTGAGGGCACGTGAGGCCTTGCCCTATATCAACTCTGGCACACATGTGCATGCTGGTCAGTGGATTTTCGGCCATTTTTGCTCTCCCCAGGTTTCAGGAATGCCTCCTGAAGCCTGAGGATTGCAAAAAAACTGCCTAAAGGGCCAAACATATGTTCATTGGGTGTGTCACCATCAGCTTCTTTTTCAATGTCAGAGGTCTTCAGGAACTTCTTTGGCTTTGGACAGTTGCAGCCGGCAAGGCTTTTCTGAAGGTCTCTGCAGACAATAGCAGAGATCTAGATCGATCCAAAACTCTGTTATCAGCTACAGAGGCCTTCAGGAAAACTTTGCCAGCTGCAGAAGAAATGGGCTGAGGTATGCAAGGGCTGGTTGTAACAAGGAATGTAAAAAGGAATGTAGTAGGACAGCTCCATTTCCGTTTCATTTCCGAAATTCTGGTTGGCCTATTGCAGTGTTTCCCAACCTAGGCAACTTCACTGGCTGGGGAATTCGCTGGCTGGGGAATTCTGGGAATTGAAGTCCAAATATCTTCACGTTGCCAAGGTTGGGAAACACTGGCCTATTGGACCTTTTTTGCTGTCCCCAGGCTTCAGGAGGCTTTCCTGAAGCTTGGGGAGAGCGAAAAACAGAGACTTTAAGAGACTTTAGTGAGACCTGTGTGCACGTGCAGGGTGGAAGTGCAGGGTTGTGTGCATGCGCAGGAGAGGCCATTGCATTATGGGTGTGGGCACATCCACTCCCGCTATCACACACACACTCCCTTTTGGCACCTGAGCCAAAAAAGGTTTGCCATTTGCAAAGAAAATTGGAGCAGCTCAGTTCAGCCAGAAAAATAAGACCTTAGAACACAAGCTGCTTTTTTGTGAATTACAATTTTTGTAGAATTACCAGCTATTGAATATAAGCAAAGTAATCAAACCAATAAACATAGTTACCCAAATTCATCCGCCAAATGCTGAACAACACATACTAATTGATTAGAGTGGTGACTGCGAGAGAGAGATTCTGGGAGGGCCATAAATATGAACATTGGTTTTCAAAGTTACTTTTTTCATCGCTATTGTAACTGCAAACAGTCACTGTTCGATGCAGTTGCTAACCTACATATACGAAGCCTTCATAACTGAACAGTTTCAAACATTCTGGAAACTGTAATTAAGTGCTCTAAAAATATTGCTAACAATAAAGCTGCAGGAGTTGATGAAATACCCACTAAACTATTTAAAACCTTGCAAGATGATGCAGTCAAAAGACCACCTGTGGTTGCTAAGCAGACAGCACAGAAGTGGGCAAGGGACTAGAAAATATGAATTTTGATTCCACAACTAAAAAAAAGTGCAATGCTAAAAATGTTCCCATTTGTGAAAAACTGCATTTATCAAACATATCTCTTAGGGTCATGGAAGGTGAAAAATGGAGCAGAAATCTGAGGAGGAAGATAAGCAATTTACTGGGAAGATAATTGGATTCATATTACTGAAGGAGAGGAACATAGAACAAAAGAAAAGGAAGACCTTTAAGAATTTTGAATTGTAGCGTGGGAAATTCTATGGCTCTAATTCGCTGCCAGGATTTTATAACCTTAGAAGGGAAATTATGAATTTTTTATAACCTTAGAAGGGAAATTATAAATTATGATTGTGTTCTGATAGCTCTAGATAAATTTTGATTGTACACTGAGAGTTAGGCAACCAAATTGCCAGGCTCGGAGCTCAAACCAACAACATAACTACCAATCCGAGCTACTAATATTCAACAACATTTCAAATGAGAGCTCTTTTACTGTTAAGGACAATAAAACTTTTCTAGCAATAGTGCTAGAAATAGCCATTGTCACTTCTTAACAAGCAGAGGAACATTGATGGATTAGTGCCTCTGCAGTTTTGCTTAGTTATATTGTTACCTTTTCCTTATTAGCTTTTCCGTAGACAATTGCACAAACTGAATCTCCACTGTCTCTAGTCAAATTCATTTCACCTTTGTTCTGCCGGGCTCTCTGATAGGACCCTCCCGAAAATTCAAGGGTACAAATTTCAGACACACACACGTTTGAAAATTCAAAAAAATGTTCTTAATCCCAAAATTCAAAATAAACAAAGCACTCTTTTTGTATTGCAAAGAGCACTCTTCCCAAGACAACCGGGTAGTCTGTACAATTTCCCTTAAGCAGTCATTACTTAGCTAGCAGCTGTGAAGAAACTTCACACCCCTTCTTCTTCCAATGAAGTGACACATACACACATGTTGCTCTGCTTTGGTTTCAAAGGCATGAAAAAGCAACAAAGTCCAGCAACACAAGATTCCTGACGAACTCCGATCAGATATTCTTCCACAACGGCCAAACCCACATGCTGCTATTTATAGCAGCAGCCCTAATTACTGGAGCCCCACCCAAACACAGGTGGCCTCCCTTATTTCCTGTAATATGTTCTTACTTGGTCTCTTCTGCGCATAATTCTGCGCTTGCGTGGGTCCAAAACATCATCATCTGAATCAAAGGAAGATAAGGGAGATTGACTGCCTGGGCTGTGTGCCAAGCCCTCCTCTGCCGAGTCACTCCCACCTTCTTCTTCGTCCAAGGAAACTAAACTTTGAACTGATTCTGTCGGCAATAACACAGGCCTGTGACATGTTGAAGTTTCCCCTGCATCCACCTCCCCATTCCCTGGGCAGGAGCTGGGCCAGAGCCAACCACAACAACCTTTATTAAGGAAAATGTTTCTTTAAGTAAGGAAAGGATGGGAATATTCTGGGAAAAGAATAATTTCCTTAGGTATGATTTCCTTAGTTTGCTTTATACAAATAAAAGCTGAACCTGGTCTCTGTTACATTCATAGGGACAGAGGGAGAATAAAAGCATAATCTTTTTAATTAGATTAAAAAGAGGGAGAACAAAAACATAATTTTTTAAATTTCTGCCACAGCATTAGATAGTGCCATTCAGATTTCAGCATTCCAGATTTTGGCAGGACAAAAACTGCCAGTTAAGGTAGATTTAGAAAAAGCAGAGACACTCAAGATCCTCTTCTAATGGTGAATGAAAAAGGCACAGGAAATCCAAAAATGGCATATATATTTTGCTTTATAGAACAAAACACATTATGGGTAGTTCTTAAAAACATGGGCATAGAGGACCACTTCACTTGCCTATTGAATAATTTGAATGATAACTAGGAAGCAATCGAATTGTCGAAGCGTGGAACTCATTACCTTACTCAGTAGTGTCAACCCCTAACCCCCAACATTTTCCCCTTAGACTATCCACGATTGACCTCTCCAGGTTCTTTAGAGGTCAGTAAGGGGCTTGCATAAGTGTATCAGTGGACCAATTGTCTCTCCTTATCTCATTTATCTTTTCTTCCTTTCAAATATGTTCACCTATACTTTTATATCTTTTCTTCTATTCTTTTCTTTATTTATATTATTACATATCTATTCTCTTCAATGTATATTATGTATTGGACAAAATAAATAAATAAATAAAAAATAAATAAATGAAATGGTTCAAAATTAGGAAAGAAAACACCTTATTTTTATAACATGGATAACATATCAAGAGAATGCATAAGATATCAAGAGAACTGTTAGACCAACGCAAATAAAATTTGGGATTAAAATTACTGGAAGAAACATCATCAATATCAGTCATGCTGATGGTAGAGGTGAGAACTTAAGGAATCTCCTTCTGGAAAGTGAAATAAAAGACTATAAACACAAATCCTTTGCTTTGCACTTCAAAAAAGCATTTTAGGATTAAATCAACAGTTAATGTCAACCCAATAATAATAATCAGTGAAGAAATTGAAGTAGTATGAACTTCCTAAGACACCAGGATCACTACATTGCACAATCTGCTGCAGCATTTCAGAAACTGTATAAAAATCCTTGTACACATTAAGCTAACATGTCATCTCTCCCAGAACTGCATGCTGTGGTTGGTTCTGCTCATTAATAAACAGAATCCTTCTTTCTAATCAGCTTCCATTTTATTTCCAGTGCCTTTCTCCTGGCTTGGAACAGGTCTGGATTTTTCTTCCAACAAAAATTTAATGTATTTATTTAATATGTCATTGTAATTAATATTAATATATCGCCCAATACATATTTCACACTTATATATTTTAATAAATGCTTAATAAATCTTTATTGTTGTTACTTTATTATTATTGTTGTTGTTGTTGTTGTTAATTAGATTTGTATGCTGCCCCTCTCCATAGACTGTTATTATTGTGTAGGTAGTTGGTTTTATGCTGCTCATCTGTTGAATTCAAGACTTATTGCATTACAGTGTTCCCTCAATTTCCGTGGGGGATGCGTTCCGATACTGCCCGCGAAAGTCGAATTTCCGCGAAGTAGAGATGCGGAAGTAAATACACCATTTTTGGCTATGGACAGTATCACAAGCCATCCCTTAACACTTTAAACCCCTAAATTACCATTTCCCATTCCCTTAACACCGATTTACTCACCATTATTACTGGTACTCACCATTGAATAAGACACTTAGTGATCCTGATATTTATAAACATAATTATTTATTAACAATAATTATTTTTTTGTTATTTATTTGCAAAAATTATTAGTTTGGCGATGACATATGACATCATCGGGTGGGAAAAACCATGGTATTGGAAAAAAAACGTGAAGTATTTTTTAATTAATATTTTTTGAAAAACCGTAGTATAGGCTATTCGCGAAGTTCGAACCTGCAAAAATCGAGGGAACACTGTATTTTACTGTTTGCTGTAAATCTGAAAGCAATCAAAAAACAATTGTGCGCTGAAGGCTAGGGGTACATTTCATAAATAATCGATTAATAGCAGTCTCTGCTACTTTCCTCTGTAATCAGCAACATATAAAATCTTGAAACAAATGCTGGAGTTTAATAGATTTTTGCCTAGATGATTCTCCCCCTCCGCCCATGTTCTCGGAGGAATATTTGCTATGCAAATGTTAGCATTTTGCTACTCCCCCTCCTGATCCAAAAACAATCAGAAGCCAAATGGGAATAGAAGCACCAACAGGTATGCTTGACATTGCCTTTCTCTGGGTGTTCTCCAACAGCAATTTGAACATTATGGTCCAAATTCAATCAGTGGCACTCTCTCCGTGGTTTTGAACAGAAACCCTGTTTTGCAAATATCAGACACCTTATAGGATGTCCCAGGCTCAGCACTGCATGTTTCTTTTGTTTGTACTGACAAGAACAAATCACTGTTCCTTCGGAAGAGATGTTTGTTTCTAGCCAGTTTGCCTAAAGCATTCAGTGTTTTGTAACTAAAGCATTCTACACAGACAGTTGGGAACCTGCAGAAAATTGAGAAAGAAAAGGAGACAAAAAGCTATTTATATTCTTTTGTCCGCTCCATTCCCTTCTTTCAGAACAGATCAATCATTTAAATTTGAATTGGGTTCCAGGAAAAAAAAATCCACCAACCTTTCTCCAGTCCCATCCTCCCCGTCCTGGGTTTTGGTGGTTTTTTTGCCTGTACTTCCTCGGGATTTTCTAACACTTATTTTTCACTCAAAATAAATTTCTCCTGCATTCTTACTCTGTTTTACAATCTCTAATGCCACTTCAAATATTTCATAAGTAACATTGTTTCAGAGAATAATTTACATCACAGAGAATATGTGGCCTTCAACCATGAGGATTACACCATGGGAAGCTCTATAGATCTTTTCTACTAGCTATCATCCTGATCAGCTGGCTGGCATATAAAAGAAACTTGGCTTTCTTTTACTAATCATAGCAGGAAGCCATCAATTTTCTTCCTCCCAGCGACATGGTCAGCATGGCAATAGAGACCTAAAATGCCATTATGATAATGGTTTTTCTATCTTCTTTGCTGGTTTTTTTCCCAGGAAGTTGCAGAGCCATAGCTAGTGGCTATAATTAAATACTTCTGGAATTATTATTTGGTGGGGCTGATCATATAAATTTTAAATAGAATTGTTCCTTCTTTTGCTCTTTTTTATTCTTCCTTTTTGTTGTTGTTGTTGTTCTTGTTGATTTTATCATTGTGGCACCAACCTTTCTCCATTCCCATCCTCCCCGCCCTGGGTTTCTTTTGCCTGTACTTCCTCAGGATTTATTTGGATAATGAAATTATAGAAAGAGGAAGGAGTGGGTTTAGATAGAAAATCTCCTAAGCAAGTTCTTTCTTTTTGTTCTTATTTTACTATATATATAATATAATAAAATTAAAAATATTATAGATAGGTGGATGGATGGATGGATGGATGGATGGATGGATGGATGGATGGATACGGATACGGATACAGATATAGATATACAATGGTACCTCTACATAAGAATGCCTCTGCTTAAGAACTTTTCTAGATAAGAACCAGGTGTTCAAGATTTTTTTGCTTCTTCTCAAGAACTATTTTCTACTTAAGAACCTACTTAATAACTTAAGAGCTCGGAAAAATTTCCCAGGAAATTTGAGAGCGGCATGAAGGCCCGGCCAGTTTCCTGCCATTCCCCCTTTAATCCCAGCCATCTCAGACTTTTCTGGGCTGCCAGAGGAGCCTTTCGGTAGCGCTTAATGAGCCTTTCAGTAGGCTTAATAAAGCATTTTCCTTTCTCTGGGCACTTGAAGAGGGAATAAACCTCTGCCAGTGCCCAGAGAAAAGAAATGCCCCCTTCGCTCTGAGCAGCCCAGAGCGAACAGAGCATTTTCCTTTCTCTGGGCGCTTGGAGAGGGAATAAACCACTTCGCTGTGGTGACCCACTCGTGCTGCCTCCCATACATTCATATTCCTCCTCCTCCCACCCAAATTCTGACATTTTATTTCTTTCCTAATGGGTTTGCATGCATTATTTGCCTTTACATTGATTCCTATGGGAAAAATTGCTTCTACTTACAAACTTTTCTACTTAAGAACCTGGTCATGGAACGAATTAAGTTCTTAAGTAGAGGTACCAATGTAGATATAGATATATACATATATATACTGTAGATAAAGATATAGACAGATACCGATACAGATACAGATACAGATATAGGGCAGTAGCCCACCCCTGGACATAGATATAGATATATACATATACTGTATATACACATACAGTGAAGGGCTACCAAAATTTTTACTTATTTTGAGGGTGTAGCTTGATAGTAATGTGATTGAGTGGGAGTGGCTTGCCAGCAATGTGACCAGGTGGGAGTGGTTTGACGATCACGTGCCTTGATCAAGGATTTTTCAAGAACCTCAAAACAATACCCATATCAATGGACTCAAAACAAGCAGATCATTGAATTCATCCACATGCTAGAAGTGAGCAGCTATAGAACAGTGAAATGATAGAAACATCTCATTTAGAATTTTGAAAGCACATTTTGAGCATTGTCATAAAGGTGCCTTCATGGCCACTCACAAAATAATCACTTACTCAAAAGTGATCTAAAGTGTTCCTTGCTACTTTCACAGCCTAAGTGAACATCCCAAAATGCTCCATTCCACATAACAGTCTTAATCCTCCTTCCTGCAGACTACCAAACAAAATCAAGGTTTCTGGCAAGGTTTCAAGCATTATTCATTTTATTTTCTAGAGCAGGGGTCCCCAAACCTGGCAATTTTAAGACTTGTGAATTTCAACTCCCAGAATTTTCCAGCCAGTTATCTAGAGAATACTATAGCCATTTGGAAAGGAGGGGGAGGCAGAAACCCAGATCATATAGAATTAATTCCAGATCTTATTTCCTTATATTATTCCTAGACACTTTTGTTTGTAGCAGAACTGCCAGCTTTGCGTTTTTTAAATGCTTTCAGGAAGAACACAGAGGCTGTCCAAAGAGGATGGCCTGCATTTTCTTTCAACATCTTTCGGTGCAAATTGGGTGCTCTGGGGTGGAGTTCCATTTTGGCTACCCTACTGCATCTCCCTCCCCCCTTGGCAGCAGCCTACCCCTATATGAATGTATGTATGTATATATGTATGTATGTATATGTATATGCTTTATTCTCTCGAATCAAGCATATATATATATATGCTTTATTTGACATATATGTATGCTTTATTCTTCCTTCCTTTTCACTATCAGCAAAAATACGGTGTGTGTGTGTGTATATATATATATACAGTGGTACCTCAGTTAACAACCACAATCCATTCCGGAAGGTTGGTTTTTAACTGAAATGGTTGTTATCCGAAACAATTTTCCCCATAGGAAATAATGGAAATGGATTTAATTGGTTTCCAGCCTTTATTTCTTATGGGAAAAATTGAAAATTGAAGTTGTTATCCGAAAAGTACGCTAACCAACGCATTCATTAACCAAGGTACCACTGTATATATAAACTTATTATAGTTTATTATTAGGGTTATTCAATTAGGATGTTAAAGGCATGTGTAGTCATATAAAGTATAGACACTTGTTTCAAACCATAATTTTCAATAATTATATTGAATTTTACAATATTTTTTATAATCTCACAAGAAATTTTCCAGAAGAATGTTATGGATGTCTCTCAAAATTATTTACAATACCTTGCAATTGTTTAATTGTCACCAGAGATTTTGTAATGGATTTTCAATTGGACAAAAACAATTCCTCCTCAGAATATATGATGCTAGCTTATATGAACAATGTAATTTAAAATTGAAATGTGCTGCTCTGCAAATTGATTAAATAGATAAGTAACTTGTATACATGGATGAGTCCTTATTTATGTCTGTGAAAAAGAGAAATCTTAGATACCAATAAATGAAAAATTGAATAAGGAATATTTACTGGTGTAGGCAAAGAATCCCACAGTGCAGTTATTATGCATTTACCATTTCTAGTGAAAAAGAAGAAAAATTGAAATAACTGAAACAACAAAATGTAATACTGAATAGAATTTTTTATTGGCTAAATGTGATTTGACACACAAGGAATACAAGTCCTCAATGGAAAGCAGGTTGGTAGCAATCGTTTTTTCTGCAGTTCTAATTATCCTCTGAAGTCTGTGTCTGTCTCGTTGGGTTGAAGAACTAAACCAGACAGTTATAGAGGTGCAGATGACAGACTCAATAATTCCTCTGTAGAACTATATCAGCCGTTCCTTGGGTAGTTTGAGCCTTCTGAGTTGAAATAACATTCTTTGTTGTGGTTTTTTTAATGAGGTTTTTGATGTTGGGTGTCCATTTTAGATCTTGCGATATGGTAGAACCTAGAAATTTGAAGGTCCCTAGTGTTGATACTGTGTTATCTAGTATTGTAAAAGGTGGAAGTGTGGAAAGGTTTCTCCTAAAGTCTACCACCATTTCTGCAGTTTTGAGTGTGTTAGATCCAGATTGTTCTGGTCGCACCATAAGATTAGCTGTTCTACCTCCCGTCTCTATGCAGATTCATTATTGTCTTGAATGAGACCAATCACTGTTGTGTCATCTGCGAACTTCAATAGCTTAACAGATATATCGTTAGAGATGCAGTCATTGGTATAGAGAGAGAAGTGGAGAGAGCACACAGCCTTGGAGAGCCCCTGTGCTAATTGTACAGGTATATGATGTGATTCTGGCTTCGGCCTGACACTTAGCTTCTTCTGCTGCCTCCTGTTTGTTATGAAGCTTATGGTCCACTTACAAGTGTGTTCAGGTACCGCTAGCTAGTTCAATTAAATTAGAAGAGTGTCTGGAATGATGGTATTGAATTCTGAACTAATGTCTACAAAGAGACCTTCTGTAGGTCTTTGGAGATTCAAGATGGTGTAGGATCTAGTGCAGAGCCATATTAGCAGTATCATCTATTGGTCTGTTTGCTCAATATGCAAATTACAGTTGGTCTAACAGTGGATCCCTGATGGTTTTCAAATAGGACAGCACTTGCTTTCAAATGTTTTCATAACTACAGATGTTAGAGCAACTGGTCTGTACTTGTTCAGTTCCTTGATGGTGGACTTCTTCAGCACTGGGATGATAGTAGAGTATTTGAAGCAAGAAGGAACATAGCACATCTCTAGTGATTTATTGAAGATTTGGATGAAGAGAGGGGCCAATTGTGCAGACTTTTAAGGAAAAAGGAGTTATCTTGTCTGAACCTGGATCTTTTCCTGACTTTGAAAATGTTAATAAGTAAATGACTGAGAATTTCAGATGACAAATATAATAATATGGAAAAGAAACTTGATGATACAATAGATAAACAGCAAATAGGTAACATTTAAGTGAGATTGATATTAAACTGTTACCACAGGATTGGGGAGCACTTTGACAGTATAAGAGATACTAGATACAACTCAATGAAAAACAAAATAGATTTCCTATTGAATGATATGTTTTTTAAAGCAAGATATTTGTAGATATGGATTCTCACTTTGTTTCATTAAATAAATTGTGATTTATTACTTGCAATGAACAGTAAATAATGTTTTCTGGATCATTTAAATTACAACCAAATACCTTTCAAAGAGGCTCACTTTCTATTGCATTTTTATTTAATTTTTGAATTATTAGCAATCAGTGTTAGGCAGTTTCATGACATTACTGATATTACACTGACAGATTCTGAGTATGTATTATTTTACATACTAATGATATTTTGGCAATATTGGATAATTATTCTGTTTAATAGCCTATCTTGATATGAGAGTTCAACAATTTGATAAATATTCAAGTTAGAAGCTTAATTAGGAAAAAACTACTTCCTTTACAATTTAATATATCAACAGAGCAAATAAATATCCATAGATTATAATAAATATTTGATTATATATATATAATTTTCAGTAAATATTTCAAAATGTGTGGAAATGTCTGTTAAATTATTAGATAAGGTTGTAATAGACATTACACTGATGGATTAAAACTATTAAATTGGTTGGGTAAGATTAAACTGATTGTCAAGTGAAATAATCCGAGTAAACGGCAATGAGTTAAATCGTTTATTCTCAACAGGAGACTAACAGCCGCAGCTTACTTTCACTCCGGAATGAATCTGACAGGAGGCGCGTAAGACCGGTAGCACACAAACTTTCGCCCGGCAACAAGCGACGCCTGACAGCTCCTTCAGTTTGGCGCCAAAGCCAAGCGGCCAATCAGAGGCAAGTAAACAGTCCTTTCTGAACATAGTGACTTTTGCTTAACAACAACTGCTTAACTCTTTTACCTGGTTACAGAAACTTCTGGATCTAACATCCCTCCCCCTTCTGGTTGGTTTATTACAGATGTTTACTCAGATAGGTATGTAATAAATTCGTCCAGACGTGCGGGTCTTCTGGGTGCCCGCTCAGACCTGCGGGTTTCATGGAGGACCTGGGTATCCACCGAAGAAGATGGCTCTTCCGGGTGTGACTGTCCAGCAACCCCATGGCTGGAGCCTGGCTGAGCTGCAGCTGCGCTGGCTTGACTATTGAATCCAGGTAAGTCCCAGTCTATTTGTTCCTGGTTCCTAGTAGGTCTTGAGTAATTTCCTGTGGGGTGTGAAGGAGGAGAGGCCCCATTACCTAGGGTAGCCATATTGTTCCTTATACTGGCAGTTTCAATTCTCCCCCTTATGTGATCTATGTGCCTCTTCCAGAGGCGGCCATCACTTAATGCAATTGTATATGTTTTTGGACCTGTTTGTTCGGTGACTACTCCACTCTCCCAAAGTCTGCCCTTGTCAAAATTTTTAACATACACATTTTGACCTATATATACCGAGCGTTCCGGAGTTGTGACATTTACAGCTTTTAACTGGACATACGCTGGGTGCAGCCTATCCAAAGGCGACCTCAACCTCCTCCCCATAAGTAGTTCAGCAGGGCTTCTATTTGTAGTCATACTCGGTGTGATATGTTACATGAGAAGGAAAGTGTCCAGTCTACCTTGAATTTCCCCTGGGGATGACCTTTTGATGGCCTCTTTGGCCACACGAACATATCTTTCCGCCATCCCATTAGCCCACGCTGCGTGGACTGAGACTAAGGCATGTTTCACCCCCAACTGGGCTAGGAACATTTCAAACTCCCTGGAAGTAAATTGGGGGCCATTGTCCGAAACTAGAACATCTGGACACCCATGCGTCGCAAACAATTTACGTAATACATTTGTCACTGATGTAGTTGTAGTGGACCCTAGCAACAATATTTCCAGCCACTTGGAGTATGCATCCACCACTATTAAGAACATGTTATTGTTCACTGGCCCCGCTAGGTCAGTATGCACTCTTGACCAAGGCCCCCGAGGGGTGTCCCACTGTGCAGGGGTGGTTTTGGGGGGATTTGGTCTTGTCTCCTGACAGGGCTTACATGTGGCAACCCAGTCCTCTATAGCCCTGTCCAGCCCTGGCCACCATAAATATCCCCTTGCCAAAGCCTTCATCCTGACCACCCCAGGGTGCCCTTGAAGCAGCATCTGCATCACCTGTGGCCGTAGGGAATGGGGGATGACTACTCTATCACCCCACAACACACATTCATGCATAACCGACAGTTCCAATCGTTTTGTTTTAAACTCACCCACTATGGGGTCATCACCATTAGCTGGCCATCCCTTCAGAATATAGTGTAGGACCTTTCCTAACACTGGGTCAAGTTTGGTTTCCTTGGCCACCTCTCTAGCTGTCACCAGGGATGGTGTGCCTATGTCTATCAGGAGGACATCCCCTGCAGGGGCTGGGTCTACCACCTGTTGGCCCAATGGGCAGCGGCTCAAGCCATCTGCATGATTAATTTGAGAGCCACCTTTATGCACTAGAACATAGTCGTAGCCAGCTAAAAATATAGCCCACCTTGACATGCGGGGGGACATAAATGGAGGGGTAGGCTTCCCAGTGGCTAATAATCCCAGCAACGGTTTGTGGTCGGTGATCAATTGGAAGGGCCGTCGCAACAAATAATTATGGAATTTTTTAACTCCTGCCACTAATGCTAAAGCCTCCCTATCAATTTGGGCATAATTTCGTTCAGCCTGAGATAATGTCCTGGAGAAGTATGCTATAGGTGCCTCTTGACCACTGGGTAATAGATGGGCTAGGACTGCTCCAACCCCATACGGAGAAGCATCGCATGTGAGTCTAAGGGGTAATGTGGGACTATATTGAACGACTACACTTTGTGAAGTCAAGAGTTGTTTGACAGAATTGAAAGATTTCTGTTCTCTATCACCCCATTGCCATTGCGCCCCCTTGTGGAGAAGTCTATGAAGCGGCTCAGCTGCGGAGGCTTTTTGCTTCAGGAAAACCGAGTAAAAATTCAATAAGCCCAGAAAGGCTTGTAGCTCTGTTTTACAGGTGGGGGCAGGTGCATCCCTAATGGCCCTAATCTTGTCGTCAGTGGGGTGAATTCCTGCTGCGTCTATTTTGAAGCCTAGGAAATCTACAGATGGAGTTCCCCATACACACTTGTCAGGCTTAAGCCTTAACCCTTTAGCTTGTAACCTGGTCAACACCTGCCGGATTCTAGAGTGTAATTGGTCCCTTGTGTCCCCACAAATTAAGATATCATCGAAGTAAGGGATTACCCCCTTAAGCCCCCATAGTAAGCGTTCCATCAGTCTCTGGAAAATACCGGGGGCTACGCTAATGCCAAATTGCAGGCGTGTGCATTTGAAGGCACCTCTGTGGGTAACTATTGTCTGGGCTAAAGAAGTGGCTTCATCAACGGGCAGCTGCTGGTATGCCTGGGCAAGGTCCAACCTCGCAAAGACCTTCCCAGACCCTAAAGTATGCAGCAAGTGCTGCACAACCGGAATTGGATAAGAGTTGTGCTGCAATGCCTTATTCAAAGTAGATTTGTAATCTGCACACACCCGCAGAGATCCATCTGGTTTAAGGGGGGTTACGATAGGTGTCTCCCATGGAGCGTGTTCAATAGGAACCAAAATGCCTTGAGATTGGAGTTTGTCCAATTGGGCATCCAATTTGTCAAGCAAGGGCAGAGGAACCCTCCGAGGTTTCAATCTTAAGGGGGGTATGGCTGGGTCTAAGGAAAAGGAGATTGGGGGTCCCTTATATGTTCCCAATCCTTGTTTAAACACATCTGGAAACTCTTGCACAAAATCAGGTGTGCTTGGCGCAATAATTTTGTGAATACCGGTGATGGCTAATCCTAAGGGAGCCATCCAATTTAAACCCAACAAAGAATGATTTGCCCCGTCAACGATTAATAGAGGCAACCTGTGTTGCACATTTTTAAAAGTGATAGGCACTCTAGTAGTACCCAACACACTAATAGGGTGTCCCTGAAAGTCTTTGATAACAATATCCGATGGCAGTAAAGAGTCTCGAGATAAGTCAGGTAAATAAAGTCTTAGCTTGTGCCACGGCATCAGAGTATATTTGGAGCCCGTATCGAGTTCCATGTGGCAGGGATGGTGATTTAACAAAAGAGGGACAAAAATTTTATTAAGGGAAGGAGTAGTTGCAGAAGCAGGGCTTGCATGGTTACCTCGGTTGTACCACGGTCTCCGGTTTCCCCGTCCCTGTTGCCGGAATGGCCGGTAGGAACGCCGGGTAGGGAACGTTGGCAGCAGGTCCTGGTTTCCAGAGATGTCATCAGGCAGAGAGGCACGGCATACAGCAGCAATGTGGCCCCGTTTGTCGCAGCGGCGGCAGAAGGCTTCCTTGAAGGGACATCTGGAGCATTGATGTAGACCTCGGCATCCAGCACAAGCAGGGAAGTTTTGGCGAAGTTGTCGGGGAGGGGGTCCTCGAATCTGGCAGCAGTCGTCGTCCTGGGCATCAAAATCAGAGGTGTAGTAATCTAAGGAAGAGTTGACGTGTGCGCGAGGACGTGCAGCAATTTTGCAGACAGTTGACAGCTTGTCATTTGATTTTAATTCAGCGGCAGCAGATTCTGCCACTTCAGCTGTCTGAGCAGCTTTAATAACGTCTTGAAGAGTAGAATCCTCAGTGGCTAAGAGCTTGTTACGGATAGAGACATTCTTCATGCCGAAGATAATGGCATCCGTCAATCTAGCCTCAGGGTTTTCAAATTGACATTTTGCCAATATCGTTCTGAGGCGAGTTGCGAACTGATTAATTGTTTCCCCTTCGGCTTGGGCCGTGCGGGAAAACTGGTGCCGGTAAACCCTAGCGGGCTTAGTGGGTTTGAAATGAGTGGCTAACTTGTCTTTTAAAATCTGCCAAGAGACCGAATTTGCAGGCTCCGGGTCTGTCAAGGTGCCCGCCAGCTCAAAAATTTGAGTGCCGCAGTAGTTAAGGAATAAAGCCCTTTTGCAGCTGTCAGCGGCATCTTGCATGCCGGCTGCTTCAAGAAAAATTTCAAATTTTGCCATATAGGCAGTCCAGGTTGACCGTTCAGGGTCAAAAAGCTCAGGCGGCTGTATGATTGACGGGGTAGACATACTGACTGAGTGGGAAAAATCTGTCCTCAAGACCCTCGTCGCCAATGAAATAATCCGAGTAAACGGCAATGAGTTAAATCGTTTATTCTCAACAGGAGACTAACAGCCGTGGCTTACTTTCACTCCGGAATGAATCTGACAGGAGGCGCGTAAGACCGGTAGCACACAAACTTTCGCCCGGCAACAAGCGACGCCTGACAGCTCCTTCAGTTTGGCGCCAAAGCCTAAACAGTCCTTTCTGAACATAGTGACTTTTGCTTAACAACAACTGCTTAACTCTTTTACCTGGTTACAGAAACTTCTGGATCTAACATTGTTTTCCATGTAATTTGTACTCTAAGAAGGATTTCAAAGTTAATTCCACACAGAGATTTTATTCAGATTGATAATCTGTTCAGGAAAATTATATGGGAATATATACTACCAAGCATTTCAATTTGGCCAAACAGATTAGATTTTGACAGAGATTTTAATTTTCCAGATTTTAAAAAAACATCACTGGCTTTTTATTTTATTATCTATATTTTTTGTAGATTGAACATTTAAATAAATATCAACCACTGTGGGCTTTATTGAAAAGTTATGTATCTGTTTTAAGATCCTGACAATTAATCAGGTAAATATATAGCTAAAAAACAAAAGGTCTTTCATTTCCTAGCTTATGTACAGTTAGACATATTTGAGTGTTATTGGGTTTTAGATTGAAGCTTGATGCTTAGTCTCATGAATTCTTAACTTTATGGAAGAATACTCTAAAAATAACTGGTAAAATGTATGTTGGAAATTATGGTCAGAGTCTGAAAGGTTTCCTTGATTAAATTATTTTCTTCTGATTATCTTAAGGAATTTCAATGACTTAAGATACAAAAAAATTGTTTGTCTAATACTCACCACTTACCACTCAGTGGTAATATAATCAACTCAACCATATTTTGAATGCTCATCATGTACCCAATGTTTTAGGCAGTTCAAAGAAATCAATGATATCATTTCTATGGGGTTGCTTCTGAAATCAATTCAACTTTGTATCTATATCACAGATTTAAAATAGCTCTACAACCATTATTTCTGACATTTAGGACTTGTAGAATAAAGAATTGGAATATCCAGTCGTGTAACATCAAATTATGCAAATTGTAAAACATGTTTTGTGGTAGTTTATGAAACTATTGATTTTTAATGTAGGAACAGTAGTAGGTGCTAAAATCCTTTGCTACTGGTTTGTGTGTGTGTGTGTGTGCGACACTTCTGTGCATGCACAGAAGCTTCTGCGCATGTGCAAAAGCATCCCAGGTGAGTGAGCAAAGTCTCCCACTGCCACCACTACGGGTTCACAGAACCAGGCTGAACTGGGAACAACCCACTGCTGGGCAGGAAGATAAGATAATCACAAGAATCTATAAAGAATCTTTTTTGGGGGGAGGTTAATCATCTCCTTTCAAAATATATTAATATTTATACTATTATTCACAATATAATTTGCCTAATAAACTGCAAGGAAATGAATTGTAATGAATACTATATGCAATTTTGACTATACATAACAGCTAAAACTTAGTATCCTTAATAGAAATGTTTGACTCCCATTAGATATACTATACTGTATATTACCATAAAAACATTAAAAATATTTTGAGGTTGTTGCATTGTTCCGTAACAGCAGCAAGTAACATGGGAACTAGTGCTAAGGCTGTGAACAAAATAGAAGCCAAATTATCTAAAACTTACTTTGCATTACAAGGAAAAAATGCTAAAATGCTAGATGCTAATCAGAATCATTAGTGTAATGTATTGTGCCGAAGTATGCAAACATTTGAATTTATATTAGAAAATCTGACATTTCTAAATTCACCTTGCTCTTTATAAATAAAATCCCAAGAATGCATGTATATCAATTAAGACAGTTGGATTTATTGTAATATAATATAATATTATAATATAATATTTGTAACGTTCAGGCAACCAACCTATAGTTTAGATTCTAACTTATCTTATATGATTTCAGCAATAGAGTGGTCAACACCTGGAATTCACTGCCGGACTCTGTTATTTCTTCCCCCAATCCCAAAATCTTCAACCTTACATTATCTACAATCGAACTCTCCCCTTTTCTAAGAGGTCTGTAAGGGGCGTGCACAAGTGCACCTTCGTGCCTACCGTCCCTGTCCTACTATCTTTTTATCCTTTCTATCTCTACTTTATACTTATGTTATGTTATATAATACTTATGTTATATATATAATACTATACTTGTTTGAATAAATAAATAAACTAACTAACTAACTAACTAACTAACAAACTAACAAACTAACAAACTAACTAACTAACTAACTAACTAACTAACTAACTAACTAACTAACTAACTCGCTGCTGGTTTTCTTCCTCCTGTGCCTTGTGAGCATGTCTTGTGGGCGCGAGCGCACACATGCGCAGTACCAAAAAATCTGGAAAAAAAGCAGAGAAAACAAGATGACAATGACTTGCACAATGCTGGAAACTCTACTTTTGTGCATGCTATGAAGAATAAAAATTCAATGTTTTTTTTAAAAAGATGACGGCACTCACGGACCCGCACTCATCAAATTGGTTCTGTGACATGGTGACCTCACCAGGGAGTTGCTACAGGTTCGGGCAAATCGGCCCAAATTGGGTGGAACCTAAATCTGATGAGAGGTGAACTGAATCCATCAGGCACTCCTTTCTGCATATGCAGTATGAATATATTTTCCATATTTCTTTTCCTTTTCTGTAATAGCTGATTATTAAGCATATCATAACCAGCACAGAATTCTGACAAATATTCAAAGTTCAATATATGCATTTCCGTCTGTTTTGAACAGATGGTAGCGGGTTCATAAATGAATAATTGGATAAATATGTGCTATGGCTTTGGTTGCTTTTCATATTTCAAAGAAAGGGGTGAGTACATTCTCAATTTGGAGACAGGGTACCACATGCTCATCTTCTCATTGGCATATATGTAAAGCCAAGCATATTGGAGACATAAGCATAAAATATTAAGACACATGCTTTCCCCCAGGAAACTGAATGATAGTAATACCAAAAAGGAACAGATCACAGCAGGAAATATATGTTTATCTCATGCATGGTAATCTTTCAGGGTATTT
Source organism: Erythrolamprus reginae (assembly GCF_031021105.1). Classification (NCBI taxonomy): domain Eukaryota; kingdom Metazoa; phylum Chordata; class Lepidosauria; order Squamata; family Dipsadidae; genus Erythrolamprus; species Erythrolamprus reginae. The sequence goes on along the minus strand of NC_091951.1, from coordinate 297,236,276 downwards.
TTAAATAGAAATATGTTTAAATCACCATTCTACAAGTCTTGAGGCAACAAAGTGTCATATGGTCATAAGTTATATTTAGTGACTATATTTGACCACAACATTTAACCTGATTACCTATTTAGCTCTTTGGGGGATTTTCATTACACTTTTAATCATAATCTTACTAATTTTAATCATGTTGTACAAGGTCAGCCAGTAGATTTTAAGTAAACAGGTTAAAGATAAAGTGTAATCTCAAAGATAAAGTGTAATCTCAATCAAAGTAACTCGTCACAACTTGTCCTGAAAAACTGTTTACACAAAAAATATTACAGAAGTAGTAAATATGAATTTGAAGGCATGTGTCTTATTCATCAAAGCCCCAAAGTTTTTCCAGAAAAACAAAGTCCAGTTGCCTTTTGAAAAAGCACCTTTGGGATAACTATGACCTGGATGACTGAGAATCTTCATAGATATATTCATCGAAGCATAAGATTATGTTGCACGAATCCCAGCGACCAGTTAGGTCCCCTTCTCCGGGTCCTGTCAACTAAACAATGTCGTTTGGCGGGACCCAGAGGAAGAGCCTTCTCTGTGGCGGCCCCGGCCCTTTGGAACCAACTCCCCCCAGAGATTAGAATTGCCCCCACCTTCCTTGCCTTTCGTAAGCTTCTTAAAACCCACCTCTGCCATCAGGCATAGGGGAACTGAGATATTCTTTCCCCCTAGGCCTTACAATTTACACATGGTATGTTTGTATGTATGTTTGGTTTTATAATAAGGTTTTTTTTAGTTGTTTGGTATTGGATTGTTACATGCTGTTTTTTATCACTGTTGTTAGCCGCCCTGAGTCTGCGGAGAGGGGTGGCATACAAATCCAATAAATAAATAAATAAAAATAAATAAAGGAGCCTAATGGACAGAGAGTTAAAAAAAACCATTTCCCTGACCAAAATCTATCTGAATCAAATCCCAGGTAGATTTTCCTATGGATTTTTCTGATGCTGAATGGTTGATTTTGGAATGACACAGAAGACAAGGAATAAGGTAATCGAAGGTGTTAATTGGTTCATTTGAATTTTTATCCTTGGAGGCTATTGTCATCTACTTAAAGCCCCATTCCCATTAGGTGAAACTGCCTTGTCTTCAAGAGGCTGTTTATGAACAATGACCAAATTTGGCTTAAAGCTCCTAGGCCATTGATTTATTTCTAAAATTTTTATAATATTTCTAAAATTATTGTAACTATCCTTGATAAATTAGCACAGCTTAGTTATAGTTGATTACCTCTGAAAACAATTCTGAGGGAGATTATTGGGTTTCCTTATACAGTTAGTTGACCACTGATAGAACAAATGCTGAACTAGATAGATCTGTGGTTCAATCCTGCAAGGTCCTGCTTGTATTGTTCTGTTATGGGAAATGTAATATCATAATTTTTCCATAACATATATTTTAAACACCCCCCCTAAAAAAGATCATTTAAAAAAAAAAGATGATGGTGCCCCTAGACCAGCATTGACCGAACCTGTTCCATAAAATCATTGTGAACCCACCTCTGATGCCTATTCTGGAGAATAAAATAAAGTTCTTCAAAAGGTCTCTAAAGATTTCAATACTTGGCCCTAGATTTTGAGGTGTCCATGCTAATTTATTATTGTACCTGTTTGCGGCGCAGGCGGAGTAACAGTCGGACACAAGGTATGGGTATAATGGGGTCACTTTTATTCAACCAAACTCAACTGAACTTATTTAACCAATTAGCATCACGTGACCTGCAGGGTGCATAAATCAAATGGGGGCGGAGCTAACTTTTCCAACAAAATCAACAGAGCAACTCTCGGGCGAAAATTCCTTGCCTGGGTGCAGGGTCATGGTAAAATTACACCTGCCCCCTGCACCATTACCACGCCCCCCATGGCGTGTGGGATGGCTCGCTACTGGTCTATGTTAATCCCCAGCCAGCGAGCCACAGGAGCGACCCCCTCCCCTGAACCCAAGCCGGTCGAGCCCTGTAATCCGAGAAGGAGCTCGCCCCTCACCTCACTAGAGGTGCCCCTAAAGGAGATCACACAGTTGCTTACTCCATTTTCCGCCCCCTATCGGCCACAGCAGGGGGTGAAATTATCATTTATTCCCCCTGCTCCCCCCCTGCACATAGATGTGCAGGCACCTCTGCAGGTCCGCTATAAATTTGTCGTTCCCCTTGTCCGTCAAATGTACCCTGTCCTGTCTATATAAGTCTATCTGGGATGCTCTAATGTCGGGATGGTCTATCACTCCACCCCCCGCCTGAAGTACCCACTTCTTAACTGCTCTGTTGACTCTCTTCCTGGCCCCATCAACCGCCTTAGGGATTCTGGCATGCCTCCAGCACCTTCGTGGCAGGATATTGGACCACAACACGCGTGTGTCCGGCCACCGCTCCCAAATCACCTGCAAGCCATCCCAAATGTGCCACAGCAAGTCGACCCCCGTCATTGATCCTAGGTCGTTACCTCCCACATGCAGAACCAACCATCCCGGCACCCCTTGCACCTTCCCGCTGTTGAATAACAGGGGAAGCACATCACACCACCGTAGTCCTCTACGGCCCAACCATTGGACAATCACTCGCTGGTCCATCTCCAACTGCATGCCGGGCGACGTCTCGAGGGCCCTCCTCTCGGCCCAGTATACCATGCTGTGGCCACAGATCAGAATTCTGTGGCGCTCACCCTGTACTTTATCTAGAGGAAGGGAGGAAACAGAGCAGCGTCAGAAGTGGCGGCGCGGACCGCACCCTTTCCCGCCCTACTCACCTAAGGGCGGATGTATTTCTGGAAGGCCGCAGATCTCCAGCGGCCCACTGCGCGTATGTCCGGCGTGCTGAAACCTTCCTCTGCTGCAAAGGAAGCTGCACCAATCCTAAAAGAGTGAGTCCCGTAACGCTTGGGGTCCAAGCCCAGCCGGGACAAGGCCTTGGAAGTTACTGCCCAAAACTTGTACCTGGTGAGAGGCTCCCCAGAGACATGACAAAAAAGAGGGCCCGGCTCTCCACCCCTAAGGGCCCAGTATGTTGACAGTGCTCCCACGGGGCACACCCTCTTGTTGCTAGTCCGGGAAAGCTTAACCGTAACGCCCCGACCCCTTTGGTCAGTCTTGGATCGTCTCAGCCGCAGTGCAACCGAGCCACGCCTAAATCTGATATCCCTTGCCGTCAGTGCACGGCCGGAGCTATCGGACCTGGATGCCACAAGAACCTCGCTGACCCGAAAAGCCCCGAAAAACAAAGTAACCGCAGCCGCGTGGTACAGTGCTGCCTCATAATCAGAGCGGCAAAGCCTGACCCACAAGTCACACATCCACCTTAGGTGGGCTAACTTGAGGGGACGCCTGCTGTCGCCTGTACTTGACCCGTCTCCCTGATCCAGCCTTCCAGTGTTTTCCTCACCCTGAAGTCCCCCGTGGTGTCTGGGAAACCCCTCGACTTGGCTATAAAGGCCAAGCCTGCCAGTTTGCCCCGTATTGTGCGGGCTGACAATCCCCGGTGTTTGCTAAGTGCACAAAACTCAAGCAGGTGCTCCACCGGGGCCGGCCATCGCTGCTCGTATCCCCTGAGGTGACGATAAGCCCAAAATTCCCTACCTGTCCGCTGGTATGACCTCCTGGTGCTTGTGGCTATGGACATATCCATTGCCCTGTTTACGTCGGCCCTCCAATCAGCCACAGGTGCTGGGGGGCTGCCTCTGGATGCTCTTCGGCCTGTGGGGCAAGCAGCCGGAACCTAGCCAACTGCCCCCTCGATAATGCGTCCGCCACCCTGTTTCTAATCCCCGGGACATGGTGAGCCCGAAAGAGCATGTTATGGGCCAGGCACTTCATCATCATATGCCGAACCAAACCCATCACCCGCTCATTCTTGGAGGAGAGTGTGTTGACCACATGTACCACCGCCATGTTATCGCACCAGAAGTGGACCGTCTTCCCAGCGAAACTAGGGAACCACAGCTCGATGGCCACGACAATCGGGAACAATTCCAAAAATGTCAAATCCCTGCAAATAGCGGTGCACCGCCACTCCTCTGGCCAGTCTGCCCGAAACCACCTATCCTTCCATATGATGCCAAAACCGGCCGTCCTGCCCGCGTCTGACTTCCCTGCAGGTCCCCTTTCAGCACCATGTCCTGTCTCCAAAACGATACCCCATTATATGTGTCTAAAAACCCTTGCCACACCCCCAGGTCCTTCCTGACGCTTGCCGTCAAACGTATCCTGTGGTGCGGCTTACTCAGGCCGACCGTAGCCTGGTAAAGTCTAAACATAAATGCCCTCCCCGGCGCTATCACTTGACAAGCAAAATTTAACAGGCCTGCTAGCTCCTGGACCTGCCTAAGAGTCACCTTCCTGGCGGCTCGGACAACCCTCACCACGTCCTTAAGTCTGGTCAGCTTATCCTCGGGTAGCCTACACGTTTGCTCAACGGAGTCTACCTCGATTCCTAGAAATGTCAGCCTGGTGGCAGGCCCCTCGGTTTTTTCATGAGCCAGAGGCACACCCAGATCCCTGCATAAGTCTTGAAATCCTGCCATCCCCCGCTGGCATTCGTCAGAGCCAGCCGGCCCGGCGAAGAGAAAGTCATCTAAATAATGGACCACTGACTGAATCACCGTGCCCTTTACATGGGCCCATTCGAGAAATGAACTAAACTTCTCAAATAAGGAGCAGGACACCGAACAACCCATCGGCAGGGCCCTGTCCACGAAGAATCCACCCTCAAACTGAAAACCCAAGAGGTCAAAATCCTCTGGGTGAATCGGTAGAAGCCGAAAGGCCAACTTGATATCACATTTGCCCATCAGCGCCCCCACTCCACACTCCCGAACCATTGAGACAGCCATCTCGAAGGGTGTGTAGCGTACTGAGCATAGTTCTTCAGGGATGTGATCGTTTACTGATTCCCCCGGAGGGAAAGACAGATGGTGGATGAGCCTAAACTCCCCAGCTGCTCTCTTGGGCACCACCCCCAGGGGGGACACTTGCAAGGAGGGCAGGGGCGGCTCCGGAAAGGGGCCCAACACCCGGCCCTCACGCACCTCCTTCATAATTTTATCACGTACTACATGTCCCATGCCCGCCACTGACCTCAGATTATCTGCAAGGCAGGCCTTCCTAGGACCCTTGTATGGTATCCTAAAGCCCTCGGAAAAACCCGCGATCAAAAACTCCGCACCTTTCCTGGGTCGATAGCTGGTAAGTCTGTCCTTCAACCTGTCCAACCTAACGGGGGTTGGGCCCCTTAACCTGAGCCCCTCCCGGCTGGGATTTGGAGGGGGCCCCAGCGTCTTTGTTGCCGCCTCCTCCCCTGCCCCTGTAACATGCAGAGGTGGGGTGCCTACCGTTACACAAAGCGCAGGCGTGGCGAAAACGGCAAGCCGACCTGGAACAGGACCCCCTGGCGCCGTACTCATAACAGTACGGCGAGCTCCGAAAGGACGAACCCGACCCACTACGCTGGCCAGAGCCCTGGGTCCCCGAACCCACTGCCGGGTGGGGGAGGGTGGCCTCTTTACCCTGTGTCAGCAGCAAGTGGCCAGTGGGAGTCCGTCCGCTAGCTGGGGTAGCTGCTTGCTGTGTAGCCTGAAGCCACAGATCATTATGTCTCATGTCCCAAGGCCAATGCCTATTGTGTGCGGCGAACCTACGAAATGTCTCATCGTACTGTTTCCATGCCTCACCCCCAAACTCTTGGTAAGCCTTCAAAATCATGTTCATGTACAAGATGAGCTCGTGGGTCTTGTGGACATCATCTTCCACCACAGAATGGTAGGCCAAAAAGGCATATGCCCACGCCAATATCCCCCTATCCATCTTAGTGTCTTTTGGGTCATCCGACCCCTTCTTACCCTCCTTATCCTTATCCTTTTTGGACTTCCCAGGCAATAAAATATTGAAGATGTCCACATAAGCGCCACGCCAAAGTTTTCGCTTAAGGGCCTGCAACATGTGCATGCTAAGCGGGGTGTCAGGAAGGCCAGGGGCGAAAGGGTTGTCACTGTCGCCCTCAGAAGTGCTAGTGGACTCCGATGTGGTTGACTCGGAGCTATCCCTTGACGTGTCCCTCTTCCTCTTGCCCCGTCTGGCCACTTCCCTTCTGCGCCCCCTCCTCCAGACCTGGGCAGCCGTGCGCGAGCGCCATGTCCTGTGAGCCCTACGTGTTGTGCGTGTGGCTACCTGTAGCCTGCCTCGCGGCCCCCTAGGACGGGACCACCGATGCTTAGGCACAGGGCACTCACCCCAATGGGAAGAATCGTCGTCAGCATCTTCAGAGCAGGAAGCAGTCCTCCTGACCCGCTTCCTCTTGCGCTTCTTCTTTGCGGGCCGCTCCGCTCGGTCCCTCTGGGGCCTCTCCGCAGATTCTGAGGAGCTCCTCATCCCCTCCGCGCTGGTGGCGCCCGTTGCTCCCCCATGCCGTTGCTTGTCCCGCTTCCTTGGCCTCCTGTCCATTCTCTCCAGCAAGGCAGATAATAAATGTGAAGAAATTGAAAGTGAATCATCCCCCGCACTCTCCTTCCTGGCTGCCCTCGCGGGGGGGGGGGGCTCAGCCTCAGCCACGCTAATTTCTGAGCCGCTGGGGTCCCCCTCTTCTGTTCCAGAAACCATGACCAAATTTCCACGTGGCCCCCCAGGCGGGGCCCTGCCCTGGCGGCGGCCTCTTGCCCCCGAGGTTGATCCCCGGCGGCTTGCTGCCCGCCCTCTGCATCTCCCCTCCCCCCTGGGGCTGCCCTCACCCTCCGGCCCTCTGGCCTGCCTCGCCCCAGGGGCCTCGCTCCATGCTCACTTAGGTACCCGCTTCCTCCCAGTGCGGCGGGGCTCGCTGGGGGGTGCCCTGCTCATCGGCCCGCCCCCCCACTGCCCGCCGCTGAGCCCCCGACTTGGTTCTGCCGCCCCTCGCCATTCCCAGCAGCCTCCCCTCTCCGTTTGCCCACAAAATAGCCTCCAAACCGCTGCGCAGGCACTGGCACCAAAGCTAAATGCCGCTCCAAGCCGTTCGCTGGCTTCTTCGGTCTTCGGGCCTCGTTGCGCAATGTCCGGAGCCGACGGGAGCTGCCTGTTTGTCCCACGACGATCCGGGCGAGAGGAACTGCGCCACGAGGCAGCCCCTTTTATAGGGCTGCCTCCCTCTTGCCCTGGCCAGTCGGTGCCCAGCGCACCCGAACTACATCATCGCAGCCCCCTGATGACGTGGGGGCCGCGGCTCCGCCCCCAACATGGCGGCCTCCTTCCCCGCCGATCGCCGCAACAACCGCCGGCCGGTAAGTCGGCATCGGGTATTCTGGAATATATAACAAAGTGAACCTGATAGTGTCCTAACTTGCAAAATTACAAGAGTAACAGATATTAGCAGATTTCTAGTAGAATTATATGGATTCAACTCTAACATGTCTACCAATATTTCTTTTCCCCCCATACTTTTAATAGAACATTTGAAATGGTAATCATAATGGTGAAGTTCTTTTTAAACAAGCCTGTCACAACTTAGCTGAAATTAATCAATCAATTTAATATCAATCAAAAATGTATTGCATAATCATCAGAAATACCAGTGAAGCTAATCATGTGAAATATTACAATAAACCTCAGCTACAGCAATTTTTTAAAAGTACAATAACATATTTTATTTAATTTTTTGGGGGGTCAAGTGCAAAGTAACTAAACTTTACTGGTCCCTTCATACAATTTTAATGTATAGCAATTTTATTAAGCAAATTCCTGCATATTAAACAAACTTAAAATGTAAGTTCCTTGTATTCATATTTTACCACCTAACATAACCAGATGATGAACATGTATAAAGTATTCTTCTCTTTTGATCAGGATAAGCATCCTGATCAAAATAGAGGGGATGCTTTATACCATCTGGTTATGTTATGTAGTAAAATAATGAATCGCGACATAAAGATGTCACTTGGTATGGATCCATCAATTCCTTTGTCTCAAGGGTACATCTAATTTTTATGAGCCATGGTGACGCAGTGGTTAGAGTGCAGTACAGCAGTCTACATCTGCTGACTGCCATTTAGCAGTTCAAATCTCACCAGGCTCACAGTTGACTCAGCCTTCCATCCTTCTGAGATGGAAATAAGCTAACCGCATAGAGAGGGCTTCAAACAGTGTTGGGTTGCTACTGGTATGGATAACAATGGCACACCGAGAGCGAAAGTTCTGCTGTGCACGCAGTTTCTGTTCTCCTGCATGTGCATATACACATCCCATGCACAGGAAACAAAATCTTGCGAGAGGTTGCGTACGAGAGAGATTTCGGCTATTTTTGCTTCTGCACATGCACAGAAGCAAACAAAATCACTGAAATATCACATGTGTGCACAAGATTTTGCTACTGCTGAATAGCAAAGAGATTTTTAAAACACACTGGGATGCACATAGACACGCAGTTATATGTTACCGGTGTGTTGTGCATGCAGCACACTGATAGCAGCAGGAATGGAAATCTGCCACTGGCTGTAAAACACTGTACAGCAATATATAAGTCTAAGTATTATGGCTACATAGAATGCCAAAGGGCTAAGCGTGTTCTTTCTACTTTCTAATGGGCCAAGATTTAGTATTTGGTATAAGGAAATTCAGAGTTTTCAATTCAGGCAGTACTTAAGGCAGTTAACCCATGTCCAATCTCCAAATATGTATACAATGAGCTTAGTTTTTAGGCTTGCAAACTCTGCTGGGTTCTATGGGCCACAAAAAGATGCTGTCCTATTCTTTTTAATATGTTTGTGAGTGACATAGGGGAAGGTTTGGTAGGGAAGTTTTGCCTATTTGCCGATGACTCTAAAGTGTGCAATAGGGTTTATATTCCTGGAGGGGTCTGTAATATGGTAAATGATTTAGCTTTACTAGATAAATGATCAAAGCAATGGAAACTGCAGTTTAATGTTTCCAAATGTAAAATAATGCACTTGGGGAAAAGGAATCCTCAATCTGAGTATTGCATTGGCAGTTCTGTGTTAGCAAAAACTTCAGAAGAGAAGGATTTAGGGGTAGTGATTTCTGACAGTCTCAAAATGGGTGAGCAGTGTGGTCGGGCAGTAGGAAAAGCAAGTAGGATGCTTGGCTGCATAGCTAGAGGTATAACAAGCAGGAAGAGGGAGATTGTGATCCCCTTATATAGAGCGCTGGTGAGATCACATTTGGAATACTGTGTTCAGTTCTGGAGACCTCACCTACTGTTCTGTCTGGGTTCCCCCAGACCTCAACACCAACTGGAAAAAACAGCCAGACACGCTGGTAAAAGCAAAAGTACTTTATAGCTTAAAAAATAAACACAGAGAAAAACCTGTTCTTCCCAACAGGCAGGCTAGGAGACTTTACAGCAGAGTCCTGATGTCCAGACAATACAGCAAACTTCTTGCTGGCACACCCACCACTGTAGAGCATAAGACCCCCACCTTTTCCCCCCAAGGTTTCAGTATTCAAAGTCACAAACCAGAATTCCAAGACGCCAAAGATCACAGCCAGGTCCCAGGACTCCCAAAGATAATACTCCACAAGCCAGGAAGGGTGGGTCTGCCTTTTTGCCTTTCCAGAGAGCACCACACCCAAACCCAGCTGTTGCCTCTTTAGTGCTGAAAGTACCTGGCTAATTGGTCCCTTCTTTGTGTTGCTCTTCTTTGTCGCAGATCGATTATTGCTTGTGCATTTTCCTCTAAGGAATCCAGGCTGCTTGCTGGGGAGAGCTCCCTCTCGGGGGCCTCTGGCTGTTCCCCCTCTTCCTCAGCCTGGGATTCCTCCTCCTCGTCTGCCTGCACCTCCTGTTCCTCATCCTCCCCCTCTGAGCAGGAAACCGACAGAAGATCAGCCGTTCCCTGAGGGGCCTCAGACGGAAGCACAACACCTACAAAAAGATATTGACAAAATTGAACGGGTCCAAAGACGGGCTACAAGAATGGTGGAAGGTCTTAAGCATAAAACGTATCAGGAAAGACTTAATGAACTCAATCTGTATACTCTGGAGGACAGAAGGAAAAGGGGGGACATGATAGAAACATTTAAATATGTTAAAGGGTTAAATAAGGTTCAGGAGGGAAGTGTTTTTAATAGGAAAGTGAATATAAGAACAAGGGGACACAATCTGAAGTTAGTTGGGGGAAAGATCAAAAGCAACGTGAGAAAATATTATTTTACTGAAAGAGTAGTAGATCCTTGGAACAAACTTCCAGCAGACGTGGTTGGTAAATCCACAGTAACTGAATTTAAACATGCCTGGGATAAACATATATCCATTGTAAGATAAAATACAGGAAATAGTATAAGGGCACACTAGATGGACCATGAGGTCTTTTTCTGCCATCAGTCTTCTATGTTTCTATGCCGTTAACCCCCCCACTTTTTTTTTAAAAAAAAATCTTGTCTTAGGTCTAAATCATGAGTGCCGGAAACTTTGCGGTATCATGCTTGCTTTTGAATTTTTTGAAACCTTCACTCTAAACTTTCATTTAAGCAAATCCCCTTCTAATACCCCAAATCCATTCAGAATTACGAACATACACACAAAGGTGATACATATTTATTTTATTTATTTAAAAATGTATAAATATTTTCTTTTATCAAAAATACAACATTTAAAATTATCAGTAGAAAAAATACAATGGGAAAGATTTTTACTCTTTTTCTTTATGAGCTGAGAATTCTAAGCAGGAGAAAGTAGACAACACAGATCAGGGTGAGATCTGTTCCTTTGTTTAAATTTTCTTTTTAGAATACTGTAATGTGTTTTTTTAATCAAAGAAAATAAAATAGTAACATGTGCCATTTTGTCTTTTTCATCCAAATTTGGAAATATTTTTATCCAAAATCCAACCTTAATTTTTTTCAAATTATCTTTTTCAGTGAAATTATGATTTATCCTGAGTAGTTCTTCTAGTAACATGTCTTCTAGTCTGGCAATGCACCAACATCAACACTAAAGAAGTTACATACTAATTTATGAATACTGTTGCCAGAAAACCTATTTGGAAAATAGTGGATGAATACAACTAGGAAACAATTGAGCTAAAATGCCAAATTGTACTTCATTTTCCCCTTACAATGTTCATTGAGTGATTAAAATGGGGGGTGGGGGTGCTAGGCATCTCAGCTTGTTTCCAATGTTTCAGAAAGCATTTTTTGTATGTGCTTTAATGGCATGGTGATATAATTGTTTCTTGGCAGCTTTAAACTGAGGTTGTTCAGAGAATCGAAACTGTCTACTAAATGTGCCAATGAAAATTGGCACTTTTGGACTGCAAAGCAAAATATAACCCCAATTTCTTATATTGCTTGAGGACAAATTCGACTTCATCCTTTAGCTCAACTAATCCCAAAAGCATTCTTTTGGAAAGCTATTGTATGAAACAAAAGTAGTTTATGATCTGCTTCCAAATCCATATAAACAGATGTAAAAAAAGGCTTATTTTTAAACTGCTACTCACAAAATTTATAACTTTGATGGCCAAATTTAGTGTATCACACAGATCATTGGGAAGAGTTTTAGTGACCAGTACTGGCCTGTATTTGGTTCAGTGACTTATACATATATACAAAATCCACTTGGCAACTTTAAGATTTCTGATCTCAGCTCCTAGAATTTGCCCAGCAAGCATGCCCTATACTTACCAAATTGGGGATAAAATAATGTCTTATAAAAATGATTATGTACAAAAGCTAAAATTTTCAGAGGTTGATATTCTGTTGAACTATGTTCCTAGTTTATTTCTTCATCTGAGAAAATTGGATCTGTGAGAAATAGCCACATATCTGTTCTTTTGTAGGTAGATGATATTGTGCTTTCTAAAACAGAGATTGCCCTGAGACAGGCTTTTTATATACTTGCTGAGCACTCTCAAGAAAAGTGACTGGAAATTAATTGCTCCAAAACCAAGGTCATAGTTTTTGCTAAGCACCCTAAGGCAGTGTTTCCCAACCTTGTCAACTTGAAGATATTTGGACTTCAACTCCCAGAATTCCCCAGCCAGCATTGGCTGGGGAATTCTGGGAGTTGAAGTCCAAATATCTTCAAGTTGACAAGGTTGGGAAACACTGCCCTAAGGAACATATCTGGCAGCTTAATAATGACACAATAGAGCAAGTCAAGACCTTTAAATATCTGGGGACTGCTTTGCATGCTATGGGCAACCAAACATTTCATGCTGCTTATGTTAATCTAAAACCCAGAATCAGTTTTTAAAACTTTCTACTTCTCCAAAGAAGCTCAGAATATACTTGCAGTCATTGAAGTATTTTTGGCTAGGATCCAAGCCCAGCTTCTTTTGGGAGCTCAGGTGGGCTCCTACCGATATATATATTTTCTTTTGAAAGCATTGAATCCAAGCTCTTGAAATCAATTTTTCAAGTACCTTGTTCAGAATGTGGTGTTTTGCAGTGGAGCAGGTTACTTAAAATAGCAACTTCTGCCTGTATTTTCATTTTCTTCTATTGGCGTAAGGAATTCATTTTTTTCAGTGTGCTTGACCCCTCTAATTATGACAATAGTTTTCAGCCTTCCTGGTACAAGGCAATGCATGCCAATCTGGAACTTTGTGGATTTTTGTGACTAATCATTGCCCTGATGGGCTGTGAACAGTAGGCCATTGATTTGAGTTCCAAGCAGTTTTACCAGTTCTACCTATAAACGTCTTCCTATGCTAGTCTGTATACCAAAAGCCAGATACTTTATTTTATTTTTTATTGTTTGCTTGCTTGCTTGCTTGCTTGCTTGCTTGCTTACCTATCTACCTACCTACCTACCTACCTACCTACTTACTTAATTTGTCAAAACATGTACAAGATAGCAGGTATTGGTATGACCATAAACAAAACAAAGCAGGTACAGATAAATTTGGACAATAGGCTAGCAAGACAGGCCTGGTAGGCACAATGATGCGCTTATGCACACCCATTACAGATCTCTTAGGAATGGGGTGAGGTCAACTCTAGACAGTCTAAGTTTTGGGGGTTTGAGGAAGAAATCACAGTCAGGTAGTGCATTCCAGACATTGATCACTCTGTTGCTGAAGTCATATTTTCTGCAGTAAAGTTTCAAGTGGTTTACATTGAGTTTGAATCTATTGTGTGCTCGTGTATTGTTGTGGTTGAAGTTGAAGTATTCATTGATAGGTAGGACATTGTGGTAGATGATTTTATGAACTACATTTAGGTCAGATAGAAGATAACATAGCTCTAAACTATCTAAACCAAAAATTTCAAGACTCTCTCTATTGTATTAATGTCCAATATGCAGTGCAGGTTCCAGATAGGTGAGTTGTATTCGAGAATTGGTCTAGGAAATGTTTTGTATGCTCCAGTTAGCAGTGTAATATTGCTAGAGAAGAAGCTATGTAAGATTACATTAACAACTCTTTTTGGCAATGTTGTTATAATGAGCTCTGTACTTAGGTCATTAGATATGAGTACTCCAAGTTCCTTGACAGAGTATGGGTCATCTACAAGGTCATGTTCTACAAACTTGTATTTTATGTTTTGATTCTTTTTGCCAATGTGTAAGACAGAGCATTTTTGGTTGAGATTTGAAGTTGCCAGTTATCAGACTATTGTGATACATGAGCTAGGTCCTTTTGAAGGATAGAAGTATTTTCGATGGTGTTGAATAGTTTAACATCATCAGCAAAGGGAATGCAGTTGCTTATAATATGATCACAAAGGTTGTTTATGTAAATGAATTGCATTGGTCCTAGAGTTTGGTCCTTGAGGGACACCACTGTTGACAGGTGCAGGGTTTGACAGGGCACTCCCTATTTTATTTGTTGTCTGTTTCACAAGAACACAGTTATGCAATCATGAAGAGGGCCAGAGATGCCGTACGATTTTAGTTTCCAAAAGTTTATTGTGTACTACTGAATCAAAGGCTTTAAAAAAGTCTATGTAAATTGCTTCTATTGATTTACCTTGATCGAGTTGTGTAGTCCATATGCTTTTGCAGTGTAAGAGTTGCAGGTTACAGGACAAATTGTTTGTTAGAGTAGGTTGTTAGTTTCTACCTTATTATATCTTAAGACACATAAGAATTCTATAATTTAGAAGGGTCTTATCCTTGCACAGATTCAATGTCTTCCCAAAAGTTAATGAACAGAAATACTGAAAGATCCCTGTGATAGAGGAATTATTGAAACAATATAACACATAAGTTTGTATTGTCCCCTTTATACAGATACTTTCCAGGAATTATTTCCATTGCTTACTAAACATCCTGGTCATTCTGATTTGTTCTTATTATCAGATTAAACTGATTTTACTTCTTGGACTACAACTAAGTACTGTTCTATAGTTGGCACAGTATGTCATAGTATTTCTTCTAGGTATTTTAATTATCTTCTTTTTTCATTCTAAATAATTATGACTTTATGGTCAATAATTGAATAAAAATTTATTGATACCTAGGTCATGGAATTTGAAAATAAGACAATGTAAATGAATTCACCATGCAGATAAGACTACATACAGATAAGCCGACCCTCAAAATATTTCTTAATTTTCACAATTGACTTATCCAAGATTAATCCATCAGTTATGCATTTTTCACTGTTAAAATTTTGAGGGTCATCATACGGGCTTATCCATAAGTGTATACAAGAAGTATATGTCCTTTTAAAAATTTTACTGTATATATTTGTGGATAAGCCTATCCATAGACAAGACAAAGCCAATTTTAGATGTATTTTGGCACTTAAAATTATTGGCTTATACATAAATATATGGTGTACTTATTATTATTATTGGCTTATACATAAGTATACAATGAACATCATTCCTGTGGATAAAATCAGAAGAATATTACATCTGCCCATTCAAGATACCTTGTTTCAATAGTATTGTCCTATTGTCTTTTTTATCATTACTTTCTATGTTATGTTTATGTAAACTACTATCCTATACTTGAATAAAAATAAATAAAATAATCACCATACTCAATGAAGGTTCAGTGGAAATGTATATGGAACAACTGTATGGCTTTTATTATACTTGTTATACTCAGGATTGCCTCTTGACATCTATTTATCATGATAAAGATGTCAAATCCAGTTGAGAAAAACAAGGATAATACCATATTCGTCAAGAGGTATGGCATATTTTTCTATTCTGTGTAACTTTTCTTCTGCAAAGATCTTTACTGTAGATGTTTCTGAAAATGTGAAACTGGAAATTGACAGGATTCTCTTGCACAGACACACTCAAAAAGAAACATGAGGCAAAAGCCTAAAATAGCTTTAAATACCTAAAAGAAATACTATGGCATAGTGTGGCTATAGTAATTTGTAATGTTTTTATTTTATTTATTTATTTATTTTGTCCAATATTCAATAATACACAATGAAGGTTATAGAGGATATAGTAGAGAAGATATAGGAGATATAGGAGAGACTATAGGACAGGGAATGGAGGGCACTCTAGTGCGCTTATGTACGCCCCTTACTGACCTCTTAGGAATCTTGAGAGGTCAACCGTGGATAGTCTAAGGGTAAAATGTTGGGGGTTAGGGGATGATACTACAGAGTCCAGTAATGAGTTCCACGCTTCGACAACCCGATTACTAAAGTCGTATTTTTTACAGTCACGTTTGGAGCGGTTAATATTAAGCTTGAATCTGTTGTGTCCTCTTGTGTTGTGGTTGAAGCTGAAGTAGTCTTTGACAGGCAGGACATTGCAGCATATGATCTTGTGGGCAATACTTAGATCATGTTTCAGGCGTCGTAGTTCTAAGCTTTCAAGACCCAGGATTGTAAGTCTAGTTTCGTAGGGTATTCTGTTTCAGGCAGAGGAGTGAAGGGCTCTTTTGCTGAAGTACAGTATCTTTGGACATTTTCGAGGGTGTTAATGTCAGAAATGTGGTATGGGTATACTGTAAGTTGTGAGCAGCTTTAGAGCAACATGACAATTTGTCAAAAAATCACCTCAAATGTGTACACAGAAATGAAGTATAAAAGAGGTCTTTCAAAACGAACACCAGACGATATGGTATTACTTTCAGCAGCTTTATACTTTAGAGGATATGCCTTGTGTTGCTTAAACAGGCAGCATACAAATAAGGATAAATGCATAAAACATCAGCAAATAAAATGAAAGCAGTATGGCAAAATGGGTAGCACAAAGATATAGGGAGGAATGAAGGGAGAATATAAGATTGGGAAGGATTTATTGGCAATAGAGAGACCTTGAGATAAGGATACCACTAAGTAATTTTCAAGTGGTTTTTCTTGACATTGTTTAGAATATCTGACTATGCCAAAACAGTAACAAAAACAAAGGTGTGACATAATCCAGAAAGACTAGTTTCAGAAATTTATTATTTCAGAAAAAGGTTTCCCATATTTCATGGGAGACAATTCAATTAATCATTACATATCAGTACATTATGAAACTGTGAGTGTTCTAATTGAAAAGCAGCCCCGGAAGCTGTCTTGCTGAGCTGCTTTGCTAAGATGAGAGGTAGTGCTCTACCTTTTTCTCACTCTCTATGTTTATATGTTTATACACATCTTCTATGTTTATACACAAAAACACTTTCAAGCTGGTCTAATTTCCCTCATAGAATTGCTGATATATTTTCATTTGGAACGTCACAATGAAAAACTGTCGGAAAAGCAACTGCAATCAGGAATACAGCAGCAATTATGGCTTTAGCACTTTCTTATCCACACTTCATTACTCAATATTGTAGAGCTTTAACTAAAAAAAACGAGCGTGAGAGAGGGAAAGAAGCTTTAATACATATATTTGCCTTTCAGGTGAAGTTATCTTCTTACAAAGCTGGTTTCTATGTTTCTGACAGTTATACATTTGGTAGCTGAGTGCTGCTCCTTGCTGCTGTTGCTTTTGTCTCTTCACGTTTAAAGGGCAATTCATATGGCTTGGTTGTCTTATGCAGCTTTTCTAAGCGCCATATCATTATTTCCCTGAAGTTTTCATCTTCCATTTTTTGCTTTGCTTGAAGCTCTAATTCTTGGAGTTTCTGTTCTAGCTGAAGCCTGATTAGCAATTCTCTTCCCCACTGTTGCACATAAATAAACAAATATAATATTACTTAATAATGATTTTGGCATTACATAAAAACACAAAACTTTGATTTAATCACTCACCAGATATTGTAGTGCAGATAATGAGAAATGAGTAATTAGGAAATGGATATTAGCAGGGTTAGAGATGGTGACATTTTAGAAGCAGGACATCTAATTATGTAGGGTACAGAATGGGGCTGTCAAACTCTCAGCCCATGGGCCAAATATATCACATGCTGGCCATTCTGTTGTGGTTAGCTCTGGCCCAGCTCCTGCCCCAAGCAATGTGGAGGTGGATGTGGGGGAGACATCCACATGCCGCAGGCCTGTTTTGCTTCCAGTAGAATCTGCCTCCTCTGACCAAGGAAGCATGAGTGACAGGGAAGAGGGGAGTTTGGCAGACAGCCCAGGAGGAGATCAATCATCTGTATCATCGCTAGATTCTGAACAAGAATGACACATCCACGCATGCGTAGAGTAATGCATAGGAGACAACAACTGAAGGATTATTACAAGAGAAAATGAGGCCACGTGTAGTTGCGTGGGGCTGCTGTAATTAGTGCTACAGATAAAAGTGCAGCCTGGTGTATTAGCCTCATGGTAGTTTATCTGATCCATTGTTTCATCAAGATCATGATTTTTTGCTGTTCAGGATTGTGTTTGTGGACTATCTGAACTTTAGAATTGGACTCAATTTCCCAGTTATTGGGTGAGCAATTGGATTGCATTTAACTTGTGCCTTGTGTGTACCAGAAAATCCCTTTGACATTTAAAAAGGGAGCTGTTTCTGTTTTTCTGTTTATAAAAACTTTTGGGTTTTCCTTTTATCGTGTGGTGTGTGTCTTCCTGGACTAAATACCCTTTAATTACGGGCAGTTGAAACACACCGGCAGAACAATGTCCAAACCTGGTTTAGCGAAGGGGGGCAGTCACGATACTTCATGTCATGCTGCCATGACGACATGAGTTTGACACCCCTAGTATAGAGAGTAACCAATCTTTTAGGTGTAATTGGTTACCTTGAAAACGCATGAAGCTTAGGCAGATGTATTTCCAATATTTCTTAAGATATTGCTTAGTTGACACAACTTGTGAATAAAATGTTTAAAGAACAGATATAAGGACCAAACATATACTACATTTTCACATACAACTTTGTATCATCTTCATCATTTCATTTTAAACCTGGACTCTCTGGAGCCAACAATACTAAATGTCTGGGAAGCTATTGAAATAGAAGAACTATTATGCTTCCCCAATATGCCTGCCCTTATTACCTGAAAGGGAAAGATATTGCATGCTGTCAACATCACAAAAGAAATGTAACACATTTACTCCCTATGAACAAGCAGGCATGCTGTTTTCCAGCTCATGATTCCTCAGTGAACATACTCAATAATTAATTGTATTTGAATGCATTATTTTATCATTCTCCAGATAAAATGGGCTGTTTTGGAGGGGAAAAGGGAAATGTTTGCTGATAAGCAATCACTGTTTTGATGTTTATTATTTTAAATATTAGAAATGACCAAGATGTGGCTGTAGTACATTATCAAACTTTCAAATCCATTATTAAATGAGGATGGGTTAATATAATTTATTGATGGTGACATTAAAAATATTCAGAAAGCAGGGAGAAGATAATTGAATTTGAGAAGAGAAAATGTTTTCTGTGAAATAATAATATATATTGTAATACTACTTTCATCTTTTCTCTGGTATGGCCTATAATTAGTAATAATCTCTACAGTTCTCAAAAAAAAAAATCCAATTCTTATTTTTTTTTAGACCAAGTGAGAAACATTCATTAAACAGTGAGAGACAGTAACTTTCCCAAAGACATTTCAACATAACTTCTAAAGCTCACACAAAAGGCATCTAACGTTTTTTTAATCAAGTATCGTGATCAAATATATGTCTTCCTGGGTGCAATACAGTAAAGGGCATCCATGCGCGGCCCTACTGGAATGCTTGGTGAGGAGGAGGCACGCGTGCACATGACCTTCAGCTTCCTGTGCATGCAAGCACAGAGGCTGAAGTGCGTGCACAATTTGCCAATTTTGAAAAATTAGAAGTGGCACCTCTCGGGGGGTTGTGGCTGGGGGGAGCTCTGGCCGCGCAGCTACGCTCTCCCATGCAATTGAAGCCGGGAAGGACCGTTGAACTTACCTGAACGGTCTTCTCGCTGCACTGCGAAGAGAGTCCAAGGTGGGTTATTATTCAGCCTGATTGGCAGGGACTGAGTTAAAAATTAGCATAATTGTTATGTCCCGCCCACCACTACCCTCTTTAGGTCAGTCAAGAAAAAACAAAGGAATAGTGAAACAAAGCTAATTTATTCAACAATCTTAACCATTGAATTCAACTGAACAGTGCACCTGGGCAAAAAGCCGGGCGGGTTTGGACTCTCTTCGCAGTGCAGCGAGAAGACCGTTCAGGTAAGTTCAACGGTCCTTCTCCACTGCACTGCTTCAGAGAGTCCAAGGTGGGATATACCCAAGCAACACCTTAGGGAGGGCTAGGCTGGCCCAGGGGTACTGGAGTGCAAACTCTCTGCAATACTCTTCTCCCAAAGGCGGCCTCAGCAGAAGCAAACGAATCCAAACGGTAATGTCTAATAAAGGTAGTGGGTGCAGCCCAAGTAGCTGCCCTACAGATGTCCTCAATTGGTGCTTGTGTGGTCCAAGCCGCTGAGGTGGCTGCACTCCTAGTTGAGTGGGCAGTAATTCTGTCCGGTAATGGAGTTGATCTAGCCATAGTTCCCTCTAAGCTGAGCAGTGAGCAATCGCTCACTTAAAAATCATCATCAACTCAGAGTTTTCCAAACCTGCCCAGAAGCCGAGAGGGAAAGAGTGAGAGGGAAGGAGAGAGAGAGGAAGAGAGAGAAACAGATAGAAAAAAGAGAGGAAGGAAAAGAGAAAGAAAAAGAATGGGAGTAAGGAAGAGAGAAAGAAAATCAAAATCTAATTTGAAACTAGCTCAACTATTTAAGTGGCATTTTGATATTGATAGAGTTGCCCTATTATGAGCTCACTGTTATAGACACACAGTACAGTATTTTATTTTGAAATTCTCTGAGGCAAAACAGGGTGGGTTTTTTATTTGTTTGTTTGTTTGTTTGTTTGTTTGTTTGTTTATTTATTTATTTATTTATTTATCTATTTATCTATTTATTTATTATTTCTGCCGCTCAGACACTATACTTTTTTGCCCACCCCCCAAAAAAATTAGAGGGAACACTGGATCTAGCCCTATATGCCTCAATGATACAGGAGCGGATCCATCTGCTGATAGTCCTAGCTGAAACTTTCCTCCCCATGGAACTGGGAAGGAAGGAAACAAAGAGAGCTTCTGATCTCCTCAATGCAGTTGTACGGTGAACGTATATTTTCACTGCTCTGCGAACATCCACTTTATGCCAACGGAGCTCCGATGGGTGGGAGCCATGGGTGCAAAAGTCCGGGAGAACTATATCCTGTGACCTATGAAAACGGGTGTTGATTTTAGGCATGAAACTAGGGTCCAAGCGGAGAGTCACTCTGTCCGGGTGAAACATGCATAAGTCTGGGCGCACTGATAGAGCCGCTAGCTCAGAAACTCTGCATGCGGAGGTTATGGCCACTAAAAAGGCCACCTTAATCGAAAGAATGCGAAGGGACACCTCCCTCAAAGGTTCGAAAGGTGGAGCCGTGAGGGCCTGGAGAACCAAAGGTAAGTCCCAAGATGGGAAATGGTGAATCACCGGTGGTGCCAGGTTCACTGCTCCTCGGAGAAAATCTCTAACCCAAGGGTGGTGAGAGATTGGGCATAGTGGGTCCGGTCGAAGTATAGTTGCGATGGCAGCTACCTGTCTGCGAAGGGTGTTAGGAGTTAACCCCCTGTCGAGGCCCTTCTGCAGAAACTCGAGTAGGTTGAGGACTGAGGAGGCCGAAGGTAGAATCCCTTGCGCCCTGCAAAAGGTACTGTATGCTGCCCAGGTCGCCTGGTATATGCGGGTGGTTGAGGGGCGCCGTGCCGCCTGTATGGTGTGGATGACATTATCCGGAACCTGTCTTTCCCTCAAGCGGTTCCCCTCAATCGCCACACGGCAAGCTTCCACCACTGCGGGTCCGGGTGAATTATGGAACCCTGTGTCAGAGTCAGCTGATGGCATGGAATCCTCCATGGTGGGGACAGCGATAGATCCATCAGGTCGGCAAACCAGGGGCGCCTGGGCCAGAAAGGAGCTACCAGAAGTATGTCTGCTCCTTCCGCTATGATCTTGGCTACTACCCTGTGTATTAGACTGACCGGAGGGAAGGCGTATAGGAGACCGGCCGGCCACGGTGATAGTAGTGCATTCGTCTGTTCGGCTCCCGGCGTTGGGAACCGGGAAAAGAACCGTGGGACCTGGTGGTTGAGATGTGAAGCAAACAGGTCCACGACTGGAATGCCATAACGGTGGACTATCAGTTGGAATGTCTCTGGATTCAGGGACCATTCTCCCGGGTCTATTGTTGTGGGGCTGAGCCAGTCCGCTTGCGTATTGTCCACTCCTGAGATATGTTCTGCACAGATGGAGGCGAGGTGAATCTCTGCCCAAGACATCAGGGCGTGCGCCTCCTGCATTAGGCGGTCCGACCGTGTGCCCCCCTGGTGATTTATGTGGGCTCTGGTTGCCACATTGTCTGTTAGTATGAGGACATGGCGGTTCGCTACAGTCTCTGAAAAGGTTTGCAGTGCTCTGAAGACTGCCTGTAGTTCCAGGAGGTTGATGTTGGGGTCTGTCAGGTCTGAGGCTGACCATCTGCCCTGCGCAACCTTGGGAGCTGGAATGCGCTCCCCATCCGGACAGACTCGCGTCCGTGGTGATGGTCACCTCCTGATGGAGCAAAAAGGGGGAACCCCTGGCTATTGCTGGAGATGTCCACCAGGGAAGGGAAAGCCGAACTGCTGTGGTCAGGTGCACTCGATGCTTGGAATTGCTCAGCCAAGCCCTTTGGAATGGAAGAAGGAGCCACTGTAGGGGTCAGGCGTGAAGCCAAGCCCATGGCACAATACTGATGCATGAAATGAAGACTCCCAGCAATTGGGAGAGCAGCGCCAGGGAAATTCTGGTGCGGCGTGATATTGAGTATATCAGTGTCCGTATTTTCTTCTGCCTCTCTGATGACAGGAAGACTATGCCTGAAGAAGAATCTATCGTCGTTCCCAGGTGCAGCAGACACCTGGTTGGGTGCAAGTGGCTCTTGTCGTGGTTGATTGTAAATCCTGCCCTTTGAAGACAGTCGATAGTTTGGGCCAAATCCCGGTTGGCCCGTTGAGGGCTTCTGGAAAGGACGATTATGTCATCTAAATAAGCTAGGAGCCGTATGGATTGTGACCTGAGGCTGGCTGTTAATGCATCCAGGAGCTTGGTGAAGGCCCTGGGTGCTGAGGACAGGCCAAAGGGCATGGCCTTGTACTGAAAGTGCCGGTCTTGGAGGCAAAAGCAGAGAAATTGACGGATGGAGGCCAGGATGGTTTGTAATGAATGCATCTTGAACCTCTGATACCGGATATAAATGTTCAACTGCTTGAGGTTCAAGATCAGGCGGCAGCCGCCGGAGGATTTTGGGACTACGAACACTATGGAGTAGAACCCCTTGCCTCTCTGGTCTGCCGGGACCGGTTCTATGGCTCCAATGTCCAAGAGATGTTGGACCTCTTGAAGAATAAGAGATCTCTTTTGAGGATGACTCAAAGTGGGGCATTGTATAAATCTGACTGGGAGGGTCCTCCAAAAGTTTATCCGCAGACCTTGACTCACCGTCTCTAAGGCCCATACGTCGGTGGAGATAGAGCCCCAAAATTCGTTGAAGAATTGGAGGCAGCCACCTATGGGCGGGTCGTGACTGGAGTCACTTCTGCTTGTGGAAACCCCCTCTGTTGCCGCCTCGATAGGATCTTCGAGACTGCTGGAACTGGCGGTTCCCATCCCCGTATCCGCCTCTGTCAGATCGAAAGGACGGTTGGGTATAAGCCTCCTGTCCATAGGTCCCGGCCACAGGTGATGAAGTCGAGGATGTCTCCGGCTGAAAGGCCTGTCTGCGAAAGTAGGGAGCCCCTCGCCTATCTTGTCTCCTCGCTGACCTTGGCAACACCTTTCTTTTGTCCCTGTCCTCGATTAGGACAGTGTCTAACGACTCACCAAAGAGTTTGGTACCCTGATATGGTGCAGTGGCAAGGCGCCATTTTGATTTCACATCTGCCTGCCATGACCGAAGCCAAACCAATCTTCTGGCAGAGAGATTAGTCGCCAGTGCTCGAGATGAGAATCTTGCCGACGCTAGGGTGGCATCTGCAGAGAATTTAGCAGTGGCAATGAGTTTATTAATATCCTGGCGTAGGCGAGCGTCCTCTGGGCCCAGCCTGGAAAGCATATCTTGGAGCCACAAGATGGAGGCCCTATTGAAGAAGGAGGCCGCCGAAGCAGCCCTCAGAGACCAGGCCAAAAGATGGTGCATTCGTTTGACTAGGTTCTCAGCTCTCCTATCCTCTGGGCGTAGGCCATCTGCCATCTCTGAAGGCACTAGTGCGTTGGACATCAGAGAGGTGACAGGAGTGTCCACTGGAGGGTACTGGAGTAAGTCCTCCACCTCTGGGTCAAAGGAATAAAACCTTTTGTCAATAGCTGATGGACCCAGGGCTGCAGATGGGTTCTGCCAGGGCTGTTTAATATTTTCTGCAAAGATAGGAACGGCAGGAATATGCTCTGATTCCCTCTGGGGCTCATTAAATCAGCCTGGCTGCTGGCATGATGCCCACCTCTTGGCCAGCTGGTTTAGATGAGTTATCTGGCAGCAGCGTGGCCTTGGCCTTGTTCAAAAGAGGTCTAAACAAGGAGTGTTTGAACAGTCCTATTAAAGGAGGTTGCTCTGGTAAGTTGGCCTCATCCCCTGAGAGTTCATCCTCTGCATCCGAGGCCATCTCCCCTGGCTCCAAGTCTTCCTGAAAGGAGTCATGTAAGGAGGGAGCAGGAGCAGGTGCTTGCCAAGGGTCTGACCTGCTGGCTCGAGGTGGCAGGGGGGATGGGCGTTGTTGGGCACCCACTGCGATGCCCTGGGAGTAAGCTGATGCTATCATGTCCTGCAGTGAGGGGGACATCGCCTGCCAGTTGTCCATGGGCCCTCTGAGGCCCGCTGCAGTCGGGGTAAAGGTGGCTGCCGGCGGCTGCGCAGATTGAGACCATGATTGAGATGGTCTGGGCCATTCTGCTCTTTGAATCCCCTCCGATAGAGATGGGGCACTCAATGGGCGGTCAGGAGACAATTCCCCAGCTGCAGAGAGGTGTGGTCCCTCAAGGGGAGCAGCAGAGGCCAAGGGGCTTTGATGGTGTTGTGGAATGGCGGTGGCAGAAGGGCTAGGGCCTTGCCTTGGCTTATTTAATTCCAATTGGACCTCTAAGGCCTTAATCTTCTTTTCAGCCTCCCTCAAAGCTGCTGAAGATTGGGAAGACTTCCCCTTAGATTTAGAACCGTGGCTTTTGTCCTTCCCCTTGCTGGTGGAGGGGGCAATCGGTTCAGAGGGATTAGTTTGCTGAGACATTGTTAATGCTTGACACTCACTATACAGCAACAGCAGCAACTCGAAAAAGCACCAGGAACTGGATGCACAATGCAAAGGAATGCAATCTCATTCCCTAGAGGAACTAGTCACCAACTTCCTGTCAGGTGGTATAGACTAGCCTCCGAAGTTGCCATGGTAACGCCTCTCTTTTGCTTGGAGGAAAAATAGCCGCCGAGGAGTACAAGCATTTGCTGACTCACTGGCTGGAACTCCCCACTGCTGCCTGAAATGGACTCACCCAAAATGGGCGGAGCTGGTCCAATAGCAATTTGAGGCCTTCATCTCTGTATTGCAGGCAGCTCAGTGGGTTGCCCCCCCCCAAAATGGCGGATTCTGCCTCAGTCAGCCCTCTGACTCAGCCGGCAGCCCCCTCAGCTGTTTAGAGGCTTCCCCTGCCTCTCGGCTCGTTCGGGATGGAAGGTAGGATCCCTTGCCAAGTCAGCGCCGGTAACGGGGGCGGCGGGGGCGGCGGGGGGTGGGTGGGTTTGAGCGCGAACGTCAGTGACCCCATAAGTCCTTCCCTGTCTTCGAGGCAGTGCTCCGGAGAGCAGAGGCCTCTCAGGGGTGAAGAGACGGAGAGCAGTACCCCGGAGGGAAGAGGCTCTCAGGTCAAATCCTCTGCTCTTCTTCCTGTAAGAGAAAGAAAAAAGGAGACAGTTAAAAAACCAACACTATGACTGAGTTTTTTAGACTGACCTAAGGAGGGTAGTGGTGGGCGGGACATAACAATTATGCTAATTTTTAACTCAGTCCCTGCCAATCAGGCTGAATAATAACCCACCTTGGACTCTCTGAAGCAGTGCAGTGGAGAATAGCGAAAGTGGAGGTGGGGGAGGAGGAGGAACGAGTGGCTGATCAGGGCCGCCACATGGATCTTTGGCCATTTGGAGGAAGTTTGCTGTCACCCTCATCATGATCTCACGCAAGGGTTCCTTCCTCGCCTTCCTCGTTTTTCATTTCCATTTTCATTTCCAAATGAAATGGGTGCTTAAGGAACTCGAAAGCAATGACAGGCGGTCACCATTGGATTTTAGCTCAGTTTTGGGGTTGCTTGGAACTGCGGTGTTTTGCAATGTCCAAAGTGTGGAGAGAGATTAAAACCAGCAGTGTCAATTTTGAAGCAGGCTTAAACCTACTACTCTCTCCCCCTCCCCCCTCCGCCAACTCACACACACGTACGATACACATTTTGTTCACTTGCTGTCATTCCCCCAACGCTGGCATCCATACCACCACCAAGTCCCCTGTCTTCACAAACCAGCCACATTGCAAAATGCAACAGGTGCCGTGGGCCATGGCTGGAGCGCTTAGGCTCCAGGCTTGGTAGAGAGCACAGCCGTGTGGCTGGAGCACGGGCTGGCTGCTGTTGTTGGTTTGCTCGGCATTTCTTTGCTTCCAGGGCAGAAGCAAGAAAAAGCCAAGCAAAGCTCCAGCAAAAGCAGCAGCCAGCCCGAGCTGCCAGCCTGCGTGGCTGTGCTTTCTAAGGCCGGACCTGAAGCACCCCAGCCATGGCCCACAGCACCCGCAGAGGTTGGCCCTCTCTGAACCTTGGCCCCGCTTTCCCATGGCCCTCCTGCTGCCTTGCCTGGCTGAGGGCAGGGCCAGCAGCATCCGGCGAGTCTCCTTCCCAGGCTCCTGTGGCTCCTTGGCAGGTGAGTGGGCCTGACAGGTGGGTAGGCTGGGTGGCAGGCAGCAGCAGAGTACCAGCCTGCATGGGAAGCTCCACATGCTGCACCACTACCTGCCTGCCCCAGTGCACTTGGCCATCTGCTGGTTGGGCAGGAGATGCGCCAGCCAGCCCACTTCCTCCTCGCCAGCTGCGGGCACTCGAGACCCACTTCATGGAGCAGCCCGGCCGGGCAACGACAGAAACTGGCCCTGGACCGGCCGTGCCCCCAAACGCTTCCCTAGCATTGGGCAGCCCCTCCTCACTGAGGTTGGCCCACCGGATTTGGACTTTTATGAACTCTGGGAGGCCGAACCTGGCAAATTAGCTGCAGCAG
Source organism: Erythrolamprus reginae (assembly GCF_031021105.1). Taxonomy (NCBI): domain Eukaryota; kingdom Metazoa; phylum Chordata; class Lepidosauria; order Squamata; family Dipsadidae; genus Erythrolamprus; species Erythrolamprus reginae. The sequence continues at coordinate 297,209,659 of NC_091951.1, read as the reverse complement.
CAGAGGACAAAGGGAATAGACAGAGCATCCCTCCGACACTTCTGCACAAGTAAGACCCCTCGCTTGTTCCGTTTCGGTCCACAACGTCTTACCTGTGCAGAATTGGGTGAGGAGGAGGGAGGATCTTGCTCTGACAGTTCCCCTCGCCCTCCGAGCAGCAATAGATTTGGCCGGGCCAGGCCTCCGGTGCTGTGCTCCTGAAGGCCATGACTTGCTCGGTGCAGCTGCCACCACTGCTCTGAGAGATGCCTGTGGCCAGAGCTCAGGGGGCGTTATTGCTGCTGCCTGGGGAGGCGAGATTCGGCTGCTGCACATGCACAGAAGCCAAATCTCGCATGCACGGCACGTACACTGCCGGCACTGATGGACATGAACGCAGAACTCCATTTTTACCGGTGCAACAGCGTTCCATGCCATAGTGGCTGTTGCCCCCCTCTGGTGCAATATAGTTCAAGGTATATCATTCCACTGTTAATATATAAAAACCTCAAAAATTGGCTCTGAATAGGACTAGTCAATAGGGTTAGTTATATGTATGTACACATAACACAGTTATGTTTCCCACATGTGTCCCTTTGCTCCTCCTTCTCCTTCCAGGTAAAGTGACCTTGAAGATAAAGCAAGCTACTAAACATTAGACTTTCCTGAACGCCATAAGCAACTTCTAAACAAATACAATATTACCATGTAAAATTAATATTATAAAATATTTCATGAAGCCATCTTTCTTTATGGAAATAGAAAATGTTAGAATGCAAATGGTGGCAGAAGATGGGGCTTAAATATAAAAACTGCAATTCATACTTATTTCATTGTTAAGAGAAAAGTACAGAGTAGATTCAAAAAGAAGAAGACTAATAGAATTTTTAAAGAAAAAGAAGTAAAATGCTTTGAAAATTTATACAGTTAGACTTTACATTCTGACAAAACTGTTGTTGGGATGCAATTTAATTTTAATGCAATCTAATTATTTTGTGGACAAACTAATCTTAAATAATAAAATGTTCTTCGTATTGAAGTATTGGAAGCTTTTAAGCGTTTTGTGCTGATTATCATGGGGTTATAAAATACATTTCAATGCACTTATTTGTTTGGTGAATTAATGAATCAGAAAAAGTGTTTTCCCTTCATTCAGTTCTGAAATGGGATTAATACTAATGGACTTTAAACACTTTTGAAAGATGGGAGGTACTGGACAGTTCTTCAAAAATGGCAAGAATGAAGGCTATGTTTACTGAAATAGTACTTCCATACCTCCACCATCTCAACACTCCAATCCATCCAGAAAAATCTAAAATTATCCAATTATCACTCTTGCAAATCTCAAATAGTACTGTAAACAACATTATTACTTCATCCCTAGAGAATCAATAGAAAACACAAATCATGCCCCAACATTTTGAGTTCATGTTGCATTTGCTTGTCTGATGATTTTCCATGTTTTATTTTATTTATTTATTTTATTTTTATTTATTTTTCATTTGTCCAATACATAAATACATAGGATGAAAATAGACATGTGATAATATAAAAGAGGGTAAAAGTGAATTTAGAGGAGAGGATATATGAAAGGAAGAGAATATATAAGATAGGTGAAAGAAAGGAAAGACAATTGGACAGGGGACGAAAGGCACACCAGTGCACTTATGTACACCCCTTACTGGCCTCTTAGGAACCTGGAGAGGTCAATTGTGGAGAGTCTAAGGGAGAAGTGTTGGGGGTTGACACAATTGAGTCCGGTAATGAGTTCCACGCTTCGATAACTCAATTGTTGAAATCATATTTTTTACAGTCAAGTTTGGCGCGGTTCCCCACACCTACAACAAAGGAGGCTTGTAAAGTCAACAAGCCCCTATCCTTTGATTGAGTTTGAAACTGCTGCAAAACTTGATGAGTGAACTTCTAAGGAGAGGCCAGAAAATCTGGATTGAGAACAAATGTCAGAGTGAAGTAAGAGTTAGAAATGGAGGGAAGCCATTCCACTGATCAACTGTTCTAATTGTCAAGAATTTTCTCCTTAGTTCTAAGTTGCTTCTCTCCTTGATTAGTTTCCACCCATTGCTTCTTGTTCTATCCTCAAATGATTTGGAGAACAGCCTGACTCCTTCTTCTTTGTGGCAACCCCTGAGATATTGGAATGCTGCTATCATGTCTCTCCCCAGTCCTTCTTTTCATTAAACTAGACATAACCAGTTCCTGCAATCATTCTTCATATGTTTTAGCCTCCAGTCCCCCAATCATCTCTGCACTCTTTCTAGGATCTCAACATCATCATCATCATTGTCGTCGTCGTCATGGTTGTTGTTGTTGTTGTTTTGTTGTTTTGTTGTTGTTGTTATATAATTACATTTGTATGCCGCCCTTCTCCGAAAACCCGGAGTGGCTCACAGGATACAGTGTAAAAAACAAAGCATATAAAACAAATCTAATACATTAAAAAAACTACAGCTAAAACCCTAATCTGTTAATCAATCAACCAATTCAATTATACCATGCATGACATTTACATCATGGTGACCAAAACTAAATGCAGTATTCCAAGTGCAGCCTTACCAAGGCATTATATAGTGGTGTTAACACTTTGCATGATTTTGATTCTGTCCCTCTGTTAATGCAGCCTAGAGCTGTGATGGCTTTTTTGGCAACTGCTGCACACTGCCTGTTCATATTTAAATGGTTGTCCACTAAGACTCCAAGACCTCTCTTCACATATACATGTGAAGACGTTGTGACTTAGTTAAAACTTGGTTAGAATACATCATTTCCAAAATATATCAAGTTTATTCCCAAAATTCAGGAGTTCCCCAAACTTACTACTAGTTGAAAATTATCAGTTTGTGGTTGCATTAATTACACATTTAAATCTCCAATCTTACCTGATCATTTATGATTTTCCTCAGTTCTATATCAGTACGTGTAAGGTAATCGGGATATGGATATTTTGGTACACCAGCTTGCAAAAGTTCTTCCCTTAGGCAAAAAAAAAAAGAGGGGAAAATGTTAATTGACCTTAACTCACAGAAGAGATATCAAGGCACACATCCATTACATGCTATTTTTTATATATCTAAAGAAAAGTTATGAGTTGTCTTCTAATCTAAAGCTGTGTTATATCTCCAGTGCAATAATGTTTTATGTGCAAACTATTTAGTGGATATAGTTTAAAAAAAACATGTATAAGCTGTATCTCATATATTTTATTTCAGTAGTTATGTCTGGCTATATAATTACTCTGTTTTTAAGCTATAATTATAATCGTAGAGATTATTGGTTGCTGCAATTTTGTGACTAAAATATAACACGGATTCATTACTAGCACATTTTCATAATTTCATCCCATCAAAATATGCTGTTTTTTTCTGAAAAAAAATCTAAACACTAATACAAATTAAAACTCAAAATTAACCAACATGCAGATAAAAAGTTTGTTCAGATAAACTTAAGGAAATGACATTTTGCAGGCAGGAAGTTCCTGAAATTAGAGGTTGCAGCTGAGAAATCCCTCTCATACTGTATATTCTAAATAATTATAAACATAGTACTCATCCTGTTTTTCTTTTTTAATAAGCTGACAAAATTCCATATGGAAGTCTCTACACAAGGCTCCTGTGAGAGAAAGATAGATAGCCTCATGAGGGACTCTTTATTCCAAGTTACTAAATGCTAACTAATCAGCAAACATGCCAGGCAAAAAAAGCCTACAGGACTAGTTTCCTACCAAATCTATGGTCACTAACCACGGCCATCCCCATCTTCAAAAAGGGAGATCTCAGTCTAGTAGAAAACTACAGACCAATCTCTCTATGCTGCGTCACAAGCAAAGTCATGAAATCAATCATAAACTAATCCATTACCCACCACCTAGAAACACAAGAGCACACAACAGATTTAAACTTAATATTAACCGCTCCAAACTTGACAGTAAAAAATATGACTTCAGTAACCGAGTTGTCGAAGCGTGGAACTCATTACCGGACTCCATAGTGTCATCCCCAAACCCCCAACACTTTACCCTTAGATTATCTACGGTTGACCTATCCAGATTCCTAAGAGGTCAGTAAGGGGCGAGTACAAGTGCACTAGAGTGCCTTCCGTCCCCTGTCCTATTGCTCTCCTATATCTCCTATATACCTTTCCTCTATTCCTATATCTCTTCTTCTATTCTTTCATTGATATATTCTATTCCTATATCTTCTTTTCTATTATTTCTTAGATATATTTTACTATGAGTATCTCCTCTATAACCTTCATCATGTATTTTACTATGTGTATATTGATATATACCCACTAAAACCCTCATTGTGTATTGGACTTTTATATCCTTTCTTTATATATAATAACTCATGTCTATCCTCTTCAATATGTATTGTGCATTGGACAAAATAAATAAATAAATAAATAAAATAAAATAAACTAAGAACCTACTTTCAAAGATGCAATTCGGGTTCAAGAAAAAAATTATCCTGCAACCTACACTGCAAAACATATGGACCTCAAAACTTGACCAGGGCAAAACAATAGACATGATTTACATAGACTTCTGCAAAGCCTTCAACTCAGTGGTTCATGATAAACTACTTCCGAAACTGAAATCATATACCATCTCTGACGGAGAGGTCAGTAAGGGGCATGCATAAGCACACCAGCCTGCCTACCGTCCCTGCCCTAATGTTTCCTCTTATCAGTACCCATCTTATGCATATAAACATTGTTATATCTATGTATATTACCAATACATTATTTTATTTAGTCAATATTTATTGACTAAAGAAAAAAAAAATCCTAAGTCTAAAATGCTTAGGGCTTTAAAACACAGCTACCAAGAATATTATTTCTCTTCCAGGTGGCCTGGATAAAATTAAACAAAGCATTCTTCACAGATCTAAACAAAAAAAATCCGCAAATTTATCTGGACAAAGAAAAAAGCCAGGATCAAACTGAAATTATTACATACCAAACCTCCAAATTTACTACCAAGCTACATCTCTCAAATGGATCAGAGAAGGGATAATTCTTCAAAATGTCAGGCTCCTAATATTAGAAGGTTTCGACCTTCAACTAGGCTGACATGCCTTTTTAGGCTGTGAAAGTAAAATTCCCAAATACTTCAGACAGCATTACATAAGGGATAGTTTAATTGATATATGGTTACATATCAGGAAAAATCATTACAGTTTGGTACCAAAGTGGCTCTCTCCAATAGAGGCAGTGACATACCCAAATGTATTAGACCCCCCAAAAATAGTATCCTATGAACAAATACTTGATTAAAAAAATGAACTAATTCTTAAACAAACCCTTATGGAAAAAGACATAAAACTAGATTGGTGGTCCTTTTTGCAAATTAGCTCAAAATATAGAACAGGCAAAACCAAATATGGCTTCCAAAATACCAATGACTTAAATAAAATATCTAAACAACATTCTCCTTGCTGATGAAACAGGTGAGGAGGAGGTAAAAGAAACTATGATAGCTTAGGCCCAGAATGTCGGATATGCCATTAATCTAGCAGAGTGGGGAAGAATCTGGAATGTAAATTATAAACTCACTTTAGCCATACCATATAAGGAAAACATGTATAAAATGTTCTACCGCTGGTATCTCCCCCCAGCCCAATTAAATAAAATGTAGCCAGCCATATCACCAATCTGCTGGAAATGCAAGAGGAAAATAGAAACATACTACCACCTATGGTGGACATGTCCTGCCGCAAAATAATTTTGGAAAAGAGTTAAAAAATGCCTTGAACAAATTATTCTTCAAACGATTAAACTAAAACCCAAATTATTTTTATTAGGCATCCCAAGGCAGAAATTTGCTAAAAAGGAAATGTATTTGATTTTACACATTACAACAGCAGCCAGGTTGACGCAAACAAGGAAAAAACAAACAGCGCCATCAACTTTATCTATAATAATCAAAATCATGGAATGTGCAGAGATGACCAAACTGACCCGTGAACTTCAAGAAAAAGATGATTCCAATTTTTATACTTCCTGGGGAAATTGATATAAATGGCTGGAAGAGAAAAAATACCTCCAAAATTTAAGAAACAAACAAACGACACCTCAGTACTGAAGACCAATGTTCCCCCTAAGCTGCGTGGCCACATGGCCGCGCGCCCCAAAACAACTTCCCACGCAGCCTTTTCTAAGGACGTGCAACGCGAGGCGCCAGCTGCCCCCGCCCACCGTGGATGTGCCAATGCCGGTGCCGAGCCTACCTGCCTCCCGCCCCAGGCGCCTCTGGCCCCTTGCACCCCTGGCCTCCCACTGCTGCCCACCTGATCCGCCCCTCTCTCCGGCTTTCTCCTCCTCCACCTCCTGCCTTGGGGCGTGGCTCCTCCCGCAGCAGTGGCGACTGTGGCTTCTCTCCTCCTCATCCAGCCACTAGCTAAGGGGCTGCGAGAGGGACGGGGCAGGTGTTCCCGAAGTGCTCCCAGGCTATGAGAAGGTTTTCTCTGAGTGCTCCGGGAGCACCCACCCCGCCCCTCTCGAGTCGCAGCCCCTTCGCTCAGAGCGCTTTCCCCGAGCGCTTCCCGTACGCCTCAAAATAAGAAAAACCTTCCACATCCTTTGGACAATTCACTATACCAGTCATTAACTCTCTTACCATACATAGCTTTGCATAACATAGACAGACAGACATATACAAATACACATACATATATATACAAACATACAAGCATATATACTGTACATACCTTTTGTACAATTCCATTTTTGTATAAGCAGTGTTATAGTCCTACATTTAAGGCTCCTACCACTGAATATCATTTATTAAATTACTCAATACACTATTTCATCCATAATTTTAGACTGAAATAAGAGCATTCCATTGCCATAAGGATAACCTTATGCTTAAACAAGATATTAAAAACAGACTTTTTTTAATCACACACCACTGTCATTTGTTTGTGTAGGTACACACACACACTCACCACTCTCCCAAAATAAGATGTGTTCCCTATAACTCTCAAAGCAAGGTTGAATCAAGCAAGGTTTATTTCGCTAACAGGACAAGGAAGTCAATTCAGTCAAGAAGCACTGGAGTATTGAGAGCTCTATACAATGACAGTTCTCCTATTTATACAATCTAGCCCAGCAACAGGGCAGTTGCACCAAAAGAAAGCAACCAATCAACATGCAATAAACAAATCTGAACTTTTGACTTTTACCCTGTCTGGGTAGGTCACCCAGGCAAATATCTAACATTCCCAACCTCCAAGCATTGAAAAAAAATTTAAAGAGGCTTTTATTACTATGAACATAAAGATGCTGATGCTGATGGGGAGGGTGTAGTATGTATGGAGTGAATGATTGGTATGGATGGGAATGGGGTTGCAATATGGGTGAAATGAATGGGAAGGATGAAAGTAACATAGTTGGCCCACCTGGCGCTGGAGAGGCAGGAGGGTGGGAGGCACCTATCTCTGGGGGGACAGAGGGTCAGAACATCCCGGTGTTGCTGGGGAGAGGCAGATATGGCGGGGGCCACAGAGTTAGCCGTTCCAGGGGAACGAGGGATCGTTGCGTAATAACGATCCCTTGTTCTGGCTCTGTGAGCTCAACCTTGGGTACTGGTGATGAGTGTAATTCTGGCCCTGGGCTCAGGTTGCTGCTGCTTAATGCCAGGTCGATGGTAAATAAAGCTCTCCTCATCCGGGATCTAATCCTGGATGAGGAGGCCGACCTGGCACGTATTACTGAAACCTGGCTGGGCCCAGAGGGAGGAGTTCCTCTCTCTGAAATTTGCCCAGCTGGGTTTCAGATATGGCATCAACCTCGACCCCAGGGAAGGGGGGGAGGAGTGGCTATTATAGCCAGGGAGTGCCTTTGCCTACGTGGACTCATTGCTCCAGAGATTGCGGGTTGCGAGTCTCTCTTGATGAAGTTGGACTTAGGGGTTCAGGTGGGCTTGTTTCTCACGTACCTGCCTCCCAGCTGCGTGTCAAAAGCCCTGCCTGTGCTGCTCGAGGAGGTAGCCGGGTTGGCGGTGGAGTTCCCCGGACTTATTGTCTTGGGGGACTTCAACCTGCCGTCACTCGGCGAAGCCTCTGGACTGGCACAGGAGTTCATGGCCACCATGACAGCCATGGACCTGACTCAAGTAATACAGGGTCCGACTCACGAGGGAGGGCACGCACCCGACATGGTATTCCTCTCTGAGCAATTGAGTAATGGTCTGAGACTAAGGGGCTTAGAAATATTGCTTTTGTCATGGTCAGACCATTTTCTACTACGGCTTGACTTCCTGGCTCCAATCCTTCCCCGCAGGGAGGCGGAACCAACTAAGATGTTCCGCCCCAGATGCCTGATGGACCCAGAGGGCTTTCAGACGGCGCTTGGGGTTATTCCAGATGCACTCATCCACAGTTCGGCGGAGTCTCTTGCGGAAGCCTGGAACAAGGCTGCAGCAGAGGCTCTCGATCGGATTGCGCCTTTGCGACCTCTCCGTGGCGCTAGACCCCGTAGAGCTCCATGGTTCAACGAGGAGCTCTGGGAGTTGAAACGCCAGAAGAGACATCTAGAGAAGCGATGGAGAAAGAGCAAGTCTGAATCTGATCGAACACTTGTAAGAGCTTTTATTATGACTTACAAAGTGGCGCTCAAGGCGGCAAGATGCGCGTATCATGCCGCCTTGATTGCATCAGCGGAATCCCGCCCGGCCGCTCTGTTTAGTGTGACCTGCTCCCTTCTTAATCAGAGGGGAGTTGGGGAGCCCTTACAGAGTAGTGCCGAGGATTTTAACACGTTTTTCTCTGATAAAATCGCTCAGATCCGGGCAGACCTTGACTCCAATTGGAAAACAGAGTCGGCTGACAACGAGTCAGTTGAGGTGACTGGGGCCCGTACTTGTCCATCTGTCTGGGAAGAGTTTGATCTAGTGACACCTGATGAAGTGGACAACGCCATTGGAGCTGTGAGTTCCGCCACCTGTTTACTGGATCCGTCCCTCCTGGCTTGGTGTCCCTCCTGGCTTGGTTTCGGCCAGCAGGGAGGTGACACGGAGCTGGGTCCAGGAGATTATCGACGCTTCCTTGGGGAGGGGATCCTTCCCATCATCCTATAAAGAGGCGCTCATGCGCCCCCTCCTCAAGAAGCCTTCCCTGGACCCAACCGTACTTAATAACTACTTCCCTTCTAGTAGCAAGAGCGCTGGGAACGTCACGTGGTGAAGGGAAGCCGACGGAGCCATCTCAGCAATTCTGCCACTCCAGCAGCTTCCCTTCATTACGTGTCTTCCCGGCGCTCTTGCTACTGGAAGGGAAATCGCCGCGTGTTGGAGCCACAGGGAAGGAGAAAGTTTTTGAAGCTGCTTACAGGTAATAAAAGGAAGCAATGAGGAAAGGAGCCCCCAGAAGCTGCCAAGATTTCAGCAGCCCCCACCCTTCCTGCAGCTTGGAGCTCTTAGAGAGCTCCTCAGCCCCCCTGAAGCTGCCAGGATGGCAGCTTCTGGGGGCTCCTTTCCTCATTGCTTCCAGCAGCCCCCACCTTTCCTGCAGCTTGGAGTAGCGAATTTATTTATCCCATTGGAAATAAAGAAAATAGATTTAATTGGTTCCCAGCGAGTCAACAGGGGCTGGGAACCAATTAAATCCATTTCCATTATTTCCTATGGGATAAATAAATTCGGTACTCGACCAAATCGGTTCTCGACCACACTTCTGAAACGAATTGTGGTCGAGTACCGAGGTACCACTGTACTTATAACTATTAAAATACATGATAGAGATTAGAGACAGAGATATAGATGATATGGATATAGATAAAGAGATGATACATACGGCAGAGAGACAGTGTGGCTGTTTCCAGAGAAGTTTGACATTATACTTCAAAAGCTCAAAGTATGCTTATTAACTATTAATTTAACTGCTTAACCAATATAATAAACATAGTGGGAGTATATTTTTAAAAAAATAAAACAATTGGTTACAGAGTCCAATAACTTTCGGTCATGTACTTTCCATTAGTATACATATATTTCCATACAGCAAAAGTCAAATATGCATCTGAAAAAGAATCTTACTCAATCTGCTGTTAGCAACTGTTGCATATTTCCTTTTTGTTTTTTGTGAAACCTGTCATCTCAGATATACTTTGCATTTTATTTTTGTTTAGAATACAGTATATGTTGCTTTTTCTTTTAATGATAAACTCTCTTACTTAAAGTCTTTCAATTAAATGCCCATAATTACAGCCCTGATGTGCATAAAATATTCTTCTAGGCTTTCCCCCCTCATTTCCAGATTTAATGTTGATTGTTTCATCTGGGTTCGTGATGATAAATTAATGCTTCCCTGAGTCTTCTCTGATTGCTAGCCATTGGAATCTAGTGTAAAAAGAGTTTTTCCTTTTTAAAAAAATACAAAGAGATGTGCTGAATTGTAATTTTTTAATTTCAAGGAGGAATGTCACACTGACTTCTTGCTAGGTTGGTAATTGAAGTCATTTTATTTATGTCAAACATGTCAGATAATAACTCCTTCAATATGTATTATATGCACACACTATGCACACACAGTATGAGACTAATGTACAATTTAAACAATATGGGAGTGATGAGGCCTAACTAATGAAAGATATGGGTACCTCAGTCCAAATATCTCAATTCTTTAAAATGATTGCACAATTTACTTTAAATGGACAGGAGCTGATAGTTGAAAACCATGACATTTTGCCAATAAATTCTACAAAATGGCACAATAAATACCGTAATAAGCAACTGAAACACTGCCAACTTTTTCAGCATGTTTCTGCACAGTTGACTACTGGGAAAATGTTATTTAAGTCACAGTGCCTGACATCAGCAGCGTCATGTCTATCTCAGCCTTAATTGCAGGTTCAATTGTTCCCCGACTGTACCTTAGCCATTAAGGGAGTCTGATTAGTTAAAAGCCTCCCTTTTATGGACAGGCACTGAGGAGGTTTATGTTTGCTTGAGGAAGAATAGCTCAGTTGCATTGGCAATGGAGGACGATACAAAATCGCCTCTCTTGCTTTCAAGTTTTTCATGCAGTGGTTTTTTGAGCCCTTATATTTAACACCACAGATCTAATCCATCTAGAATGTCAGCATATCATTATGTCTGTTATTTGGAGCCTGGGACAGTGGGAGGGAAACCCACTGGTATAATGATTTCCGTGATAAAATCAGAATACTTAAGAGAGATTGCTTGTATTCACGGCATGGTCCCTTTGCTATCAATTTATTTTAAGGTTTGATTCACCTAAGCGTGAGATGTGCTAAATATATTCAATGGAATTTCTAACAGCCTCAGTCTTGAAGTCCACCTTTATAAATTTGGGCTGATATAAGTTGGGACCTGCTTAAATTAGAAAAAGCTATAAAGCAAATTCCCCAACCACAATTGTGGTACAACTGGCATGTAGAATATATAACCTAATTCTAGTCACCTGATTTGATGATCTAAACCCACTGAAACTAGAGTTCTACTGATTTCAAAGGGATCTTGCTTCACCCAATAAAAGCAATTCCTTCTAGAATTATTTTTAGAACAGAACAGAACAGAATTCTTTATTGGCCAAGTATGATTGAACACACAGGGAAATTATATTCATTATTCTTAGTATAAAGTAGCAATGTTTGTGGATATGTTATTATTGTGGTTATTTTCATAAATCTATTATTCTAAAACTTGTTATTAGTATTTACCGTATTTTTCGGAGTATAAGATGCCCCAAAATATAAGACGCACCTTAGTTTTGGGGGAGGAAAATAGGAAAAAGAATCTGCTTACCAGGTATTCATCTGGCTAGCATCCTTAGTCTGGTCAATTTCAGCACATTATTTTATCCCCTGATTAAGGGGTTAAAAAATTATTCTGAGAGAATAACAATGAAAGAGCTTGCAAGCCAGTAAAAGCTGGAAACCTCATTAGCACCTAGAAAGAAACAGTCTGAGCAAGTAAAGCAATGGGAAAAATCCTGCAAAGACTTAGGGCTTGGAAAACATTCTTCGCAGAGAGTAACAATGAAATAGTTTGGGTACATTAATAGCACCTGGTTAGGGCTGGAAAAAAATATCCGTAGCAAGTAAAGCAATGAAAAAAAAAACCATACAAAGACAGGCTTTGGAATACATTCTTGGCAGAGTGTAACAATGAAAAAGCTTGCAAGCAAGTAAAAGCTGGAAATATTTGTTAGCACTTGGTTAGAGCTAGAAAGAAACATTTGGAGCAAATAGAGAATGGGGAAAAAAATCAAAGACAGGGTTTGGAATACATTCTTGGCAGAGAATAACAATGAAAAACTTGCAAGTCGATAAAAGCTGGGAACATCGTTAGCACCTGGTTAGGACTGGAAAGAAACTTACTCAGAGCAAGTAAGAGTAATGTAACAAACTGGCAAAAACTTAGGGCTTGAAAAACATTCTTCGCAAAAAGAAACAATGAAAGAGCCTGCAAGGTAAGAGCTGGGAAGATCGATAGCAGCTAGTTAGAACTGAAAAAAAACTTACATTCAGAATATAAGACGCACCCTAATTATCAGCCTCTTTTAGGGAGGAAAAATGTGCGTCTTCCACACCAAAAAATATGGTATTTCTTTATTTCCAGCTATTTAGATTTATTATTATTATTATTTATTAGATTTGTATGCCGCCCCTCTCCGTAGACTTGGGGCGGCATATAATTTAGTTGTTCTCAAGTCATGAATAATCTTCAATCAGTAAAAATTAATGTCTTCAGCATTGTTTTGTAGACTAAGAAATTCTACTGCTGCTTGAAAAGTATTGTCTCCTCGTATTTTCCCTGAGCAGCAATTTGATGATATACTGATTGAGAGAATGAATTCTTGGGGTTTTGCACTCACTATAGAGAAGTTTTCAGAAATGCATATTCAGTGTATAAGACGCATCAACATTTCCACCCTCTTTTAGGGGGGAGAAATGGTGTGTCTTATACTCCGAAAAATATAATATATGCACCAATATAATTTGCTGCACATTTCAACAATCAAGTTCCATGCTTTAAAACGTTGACTTCTTTACCATTTCATCTGTTTCAAGAAAACAATGTGATTTTGATTTTTTTTATTATTCCCTTTATCCTTTATTTTTTTGAGCAGTTTATGTATGTATGTATGTAATATAATATATAATACTATAGTATACAACAGTATGATATAATACTAGACAGACAGACAGACAGACAGATATGCAGGGTTGGGCTGCTGCAGGTTCACATGAGTTCGGGATCTAGCTAAGATTCTCTGCAGTTCAGAGAACCCCCAAATTCCCTTCCTGGCTGACCCCTGGCTAAATTTACAATCTCCCATACACTGGTGAGATACCTGAAAAATATAGTTCAGCAACATGTGAAAGGGCTCACATTCCCAACCCTGATAATCTTAGTAAACTAAACAAATAGTAAATATCAGAGTAACCCCCAAACACTTCTAGTATCAACAACTCCAAGACTGAAAAGTTAATTCAATACCTCTATTAGTAATCAGATTTTAAATAAACATTATTATTTTATTAATATACAGTGGTCCCTTGACTTTCATGGGTCCGACTTTCACGGAAAGGCTATACCACAGGTTTTTAAAAATATTAATGGAAATAATACTCTGCGGGGTTTCTTTTAACACCACGGGTTTTCCTGATCTGCCCCTCAACCGGTGGCAAGCATGGAAGCCAAACCGTGGCTTTTCTTTTCTTGTACAATATCTCTTGTACAATTATCCAGAGGAGGAGCAATTTTAAAGAGAGAGAAACCCCAAGCTGCCATCCTCCCGTGCCCAAGCCGCAGTTTTTCAAACGCGACACTTCCCCAGACGGACGGCTTTGCTCACTGCTGCCAGGCTTGACAGCAGCCCCCGACTGCCGTGACCACCTTATGCCGCAGGGGGGGCAGCCGCTTGCAAGCCCCTCGCCTCCGCAGCCGCCTCCTCCTCTTCCACTGCCCCGCTGCCTGAGCCTGGCAATGTCATTTACATGGTGCTGGTGGAAGATCTGTCATCGCTCCGGAGGAGAGCCCAGCACAGGAACTGAGAGGACGGAGCTGGATGGAGTGTCCGAAGCCTTTCTCTCACACACACATGTCTCCACCCCTTCTCTCCTGGTTTAAGGCACACATTAAAAAGGAGCGCAAAAGACACAATAATCAAAAAAATTAAATACTGCGCAGAGATGACTAAATTAACCATGCTAGTCAGAAATGAAACTGAGTCCTCATTTAATAACTGTTGGGATCCCGTCTACAGAGGGTTAAAAAAAAAAAGAGAATATGCTGTAATAATGAAATGATCTGTATAAATTTGACCAGATACAAATCCGGTATATAATCTCTCCTTTCCTTTTCAATAGTAACAAGAGATATTAGATATTAGATATATAAATATGAAATTTTTATTATTAGTTTCAAAATCTCTATATTTTGATCAATTCAACGCTTGCTTTTACCTATCTACATGACTAATCTGATCCAAGGTAACGAGCTAACAAATGTAAAATTAGTTCATATTCTCAACACAACTCCACCGTACACTCGCCCACCTCTTTCTTTTCCTTTTCTTTCTTCTTTCCTTTGTCTTCTTGCTTCTCCCCTCTTTCTTTCCCCTTCTTCTCCTATCTATTTTCTATCTTCCCTCTATCCCCCTCTCTATAAGTCTATAGGTTTATTAACTGTTATACTTTTATATTTAGATATATTGCATTGTACTAAGACTCAACTGTTATATGTTTTGATTATTTTTTATGTTTTGTATATATGTAAATAAAAAATTTAATTAATTTAAAAAAAAGGAGCGCTGGGCAAGGGGCAGGCGGTGGAGGGGCATGTGGCATCAGTGTGTGGGGGGGTGCCATGCTTTTTACTTTTTTAATGTTATATTTATGTTGTAAATATAGCGTCTCTAGTACACAGTTTTTCATTTTTCGCGGGTGGTCTTGGAACGCATCCCCCACAAAAAATGAGGGATCACTGTAATAGTAAAGATATTCAAATATATAAATAAGATTAATACTTGGTCACTAAGAAATATGATTAGCTGAGACAGATTTTATTCTGAATACTGTAGTGATTAATGAGCCAAAATGTGATAAATAAAATGCTTAGACAATAACCTAATTTTCAGCATTGTTGGGCAGAAATAATAAATAACAGTTCTGCATAAAAACAAAAAGCACAACTAAACTAGTACTCTGGATTTCAGCTCCATTCATTAATAAGGCTTGCAGTGAATAGGAATTGGGTTGCAACCCTCCCTGACAGATTATTCTTTAATGCTGCAATCCATTATTCAAGAATATCATGTAGATTTATAGACTCTGAAAACATGCATGTATTTCTGCTGTAAAAAAAAAGTTAAACCATGTGAGACAGAAAAGAGTTTTCACTTATATTTAAGTGCTTTTTCATGTCTCTTCTTAATTTAGGAAACAGATTAGCTTAATGTTATAACCTATATTTGTGCATATTGTTGTTTATAATATGGAATGTGTAGTTTTCTACAAGTTTTCCTTTGAAAGTTCTTGTTGCAGAGCTTTTACTGATTAGAAAGAAGTTGAGAGGACTTTCGGTGGTGATGTCATGCTGGTGCGAACAAGCGAATGGGTCTCTGTTCAATTCACACAATTTTCTGTATCTTATGGGTCGTTTTAGGCAAGGTTAGCTTTTGAAGAGAGCACCTGTAGAGAGGGGAGACTTTGGAGTGCTAAGGGAGAAAAGCAATCTCCTAGAAGAGCAAGAGGTTCCCTCGTATCAGACATGGAAGAAATCAGCTTGCTTATGGCCAATCCGAAAGCATGACAGTCCGCTTGAGAAAGAGGAAACAAAAAGTGAGAAAGCAGTGAGGCATATCAGTGGCACAGAAAGCTAAAAAGTGAAAGATCCCATGTCGATGGAGAAGAACTGAATTGAAATAGGCAAGTGAAAAATGAGATTACAAATGAATTGGAGAAGTGGCAAATTTGTAATGGGAGAAGAGAAGAGAAGGCAAAATAAACTTTGTAGATTGGAAAAGAGGGAGGTACGAGAAGGGACTGAGAAAGTGTTTTGATGGCGAAAGAGGGAGAAGGAAGGAAAAAGAGAGGGAGGAGAGGAGATTCAAATAAAGATTGTAGAAGGTGGTGAGACAGAAAGACTGTGAAAGGTAGAGACTGGATGGTTGGATGACAGTGTAAAATGGAAGGATGACATCTTGGGAAGGAAATCCATTCAGAGTTTACAGAGGAATGGAAAGAAAATAGAACTGGAGGAAGAATTCAATCTTATGAATGAGATGGTGGGATATTGAATTTTAAAACGGCTACTATTTCATTATTACTATTGTAGGAAATACTATATCTGCATTTAAACAGCTGATGAAATTAAGAGGAGGAACAGGAAAGTAGAAATAAAAACAATAGCAAGAGTCAGGAAAACCTAGTGACTGAAAGTCAAACTGAGGAGCAAAAGATCAGAGATAAGAAGGAAATAGAAAAATATGAAAGAGAAGAAGCAAGAACAAGGGCACAAACAAAAATACTTTCAAAAGGAAACTCAAAAACAAACATCAAACAATAAAATAGATGAAGGAGAAATTAACTTATTGTCAATTAATATCAATGGATTAATTTCACCTATCAAGAGAAAACGTGTATTGTTGGACCAATAGAAACAAAAGAAATGGCTATAGTCTGCCTACAAGAGGTGCATCTAAAAGAAAAATTTGTGAATTTATTAGAATATCCAAAATTAGAGAAACTATATTTGGCACTTACTCAAAAAAAAAAAGAGGAATCACAATTTATATAAAAGAATGGTTAAATTTGAAACTAATATATACAGATAAGGAAGGTAGGATTTTAACTGTAGAGGTAATGACCGGGCAAAAATGAATATTATTTATGAAGATATATGCACCAAGTAAAAAGCAGAATTTTTTAAATTACAAATTAAGCAAACCAATAATAGAAATAAAATGGGACAATCTATGTTTAGTAGATGTCTTTAATGTGACCATAGAGCATAAAATAGATTATAAATATATTTTTTAAAAAAATAGAAGACATCTATCAAACACTTACTTAAATATGGTTAAAGAATTGAATATATGTGATGCATGTAGGAGATTAAATCCACAAAGGAAATAATACACATTTTACTCAAATCCCCACAGATCATGGTCAAGAATAGATATGACCTGGATGGATCCAGAGCTGATAACTGAAATAGAAACATCTTACCTAATAGATGGGCCAACCATAACTCAGTCAAAATAAAATGGAGAAGAAGGAGAAAAACTGTCAGGTGGTCAGTCAATCGAAATATTTTAAAAGAAAAAGCAAATATACAAAAGGTAGAAAAGGATATAGGCTTCTTCAATCAATTCAAAATGTGTGGGACAAATTGAAAGCTTGTTTAAGAGAGTTGACAATTGCATAAACAGCAATGAAAAATAAAGAAAAGAAGAAGAAATTGGAAATCTTGAATATAAAACTCAAAGAACATGAATCATTAATGCAGAAAGAACCATTAAATAATAAACATAGAACAGAAATAGATTTAATTAAACGTGAGATGAATTTTGCAACCCAGGAAGAAATGAGCCATCGTATTAAAGCCATGAAACAAAACTATTTTCAGTAAGCAAATAAACCTAGGAGATAGTTG
This sequence comes from Erythrolamprus reginae, assembly GCF_031021105.1. Taxonomy (NCBI): domain Eukaryota; kingdom Metazoa; phylum Chordata; class Lepidosauria; order Squamata; family Dipsadidae; genus Erythrolamprus; species Erythrolamprus reginae. The sequence continues at coordinate 297,192,039 of NC_091951.1, read as the reverse complement.
GCCTATAAATTAAGGAAAGAAAAAGCAAAAAAGAAATATTCAAGAACTCAAAGATGAAGATGAAACATTACAGCATGGAATGGAAGACAAAATATCACCCAAAACTTCTTTCAAATACTATGTAGACAAGAGGAAATCAAAGAGGTTATCAAGACCTACTTGGACAATCAAAAAATGCCAATCTTGCCGGAGGAGGCACAAACAAAGCTTAATAACAAAAAAACACTAAGGGAGTTAAAAGAGACCATCAATAAACATAATAATAATAAAACACCTGGGCCAGATAGGCTACCAGAAGATATATATAAGAAATTACAGGAGTTATTTTTTATTTATTTATTTTATTTATACTTTGTCCAATATACAATACATGTGAAAGAGAATAGACATTAAGTAATATATATAAAGATAGGAAGTAAAAAGAAGAGAAGTAGATGGGAAGAGAATATATAAGAAGGAGAGAATATATATGATAAAAGGGATAAGGAAAGACAATTGGACAGGGGACGATAGGCACATCAGTGCACTTATGTACGCCCCTTACTGGCCTCTTAGGAATCTGGAGAGGTCAATCGTGGAGAGTCTAAGGGAGAAGTGTAGGGGATTGGGGGTTGACACTATTGAGTCCAGTATTGAGTTCCACGCTTCGACAACTCGATTGTTAAAGTCATATTTTTTACAGTCAAGTTTGGAGCGATTAATATTAAGTTTGAATCTGTTGCGTGCTCTTGTGTTGTTGCTGTTGAAGCTGAAGTAGTCGTTGACCGGAAGGACGTTGCAGCATATGATCTTGTGGGCAATACTTAGATCGTGTTTTAGGCGCCGTAGTTCTAAGCTTTCAAGGCCCAGGATAGTTAGTCTATTTTCGTAGGGTATTCTGTTTCGAGTGGAGGAGTGGAGTTGATGGAAGAAACAATGTTAGAACTATACAACTAAGTATTAGAATACTCATAGTTCAGGGCCCGAGCTATTGCAGGAGATAGAGGAGTTTGGCGAAGTGGCCGGCTTAAAGATAAATAAAGAAAAAATAAAAATAGTAACAAAAAATCTTACAAATCAACAGGAAAAGGAATTGAAGAATCTATTGGGAATTCATGTTGCAAATAAAGTTAAATACCTAAGGATATGGATGACAGCAAAATGTTCTTCAATAAAAGACAACAATTATACTAAATTGATATTAAAAAATCAAAAGGATCTGGAAAATTGGACTAAATTACATATTTCTTTAATTGGGAGAATAACCACTATAAAAATGAACATACTACCAAAAATTCTTTACTTATTTCAGGTTCCAATAAAATTAGTGGGGGGAGGAATGTACCCAGATTTAAACAAAACCATTTTGAAAGTCATTTGGAACGGGAAGAAGGTAAGGATAAAAATTTAAAAAAGAGGTTTTGGACTACCAGACTGGAAATTATACCATCAGGCAGTGGTGGTGATATGACTAAGGGAATAGGTGGTGCTTATTAATAAAAGTTTGTTAACTATAGAGGGCCATTACTTGCAAACAGGTTGGCATAATTTTATATAGGATGGAAAATATAAAACACTTAGGTATTTCCATAGACACCATGTGTGGGGAACATAATTAGAAGATTGGACAGAGATTAAGAAACAATATTACATTAAAACCCCCAAATAGATATCTCCTGTGGAAGCGACAATCTATCCAAATCTGTTAGATTTGGACAAGAAAATTACATATAATGATTTATCGTATGAACAAAACCATCTTAAATCAAAAGAAGATTTGGCATTGATTCGAATAAAAATAGATTGGTGGTTCTATCTCCAAAGTCAATCCAGATATAAATTTATCACAAGTTGGATTTCAAAAAGAATACCAAGAACTGGACAAAATTTTAATGGGAACCAGAGACAAAATGATTACAAAAACATACAACTATCTATTAAATGTCAAAATGGAGGAGGAAACAATTTGGACGCAAAACTTTGGCTATACAATTGAATTGGAACACTGGGAAAAATCTGGGAGCAAAACTACAATCTCACCGTGGCAGCATCTATAAATGGCAGCTACTTCTGGCAAGATTGGCAAAGATGTCACCAAATGTCACAGCAAAATGTTGGAAATGCAAACGTGATCTGGGGATATATTACTACATGTGATAGACATGCCCAGAGGCAAAAACAAAATGAAAATGATTCAAAGGTGGATAGAAGAAATCATAGAACAAAAAGTAGAATTAAAACTGGAATTGTTTCTGTTAGGAATCATAAAGGGAAAGATAAATAAAACAATTAATATCTTATATTGCATATAATGGTATCAGCCAGAATTAGTTATGGCCATCGATGAAAAGCAAAAACAGCCCCTTCAAGCATAATACTAATCAAAAAGATATTCGAATGTGCTGAAATGAATAAATTAACCATGGAAATACATGGGAGAGGAAACAGAATTTTACAAAATGTGAAACAAGGAGGGAAGTGTTTTTAATAGGAAAGTGAACACAAGAACAAGGGGACACAATCTGAAGTTAGTTGGGGGAAAGATCAAAAGCAACATGAGAAAATATTATTTCACTGAAAGAGTAGTAAATCCTTGGAACAAACTTCCAGCAGACATGGTTGGTAAATCCACAGTAACTGAATTTAAACATATATCCATTGTAAGATAAAATACAGGAAATAGTATAGGGCAGACTAAATGGACCATGAGGTCTTTTTCTGCCATCAGTCTTCTATGTTTCTATGTTTCTATGTAAGTGGTACAATTAGTTGGAACAAAAAACCAAAATGAAATAGCTAAAGATATGATAATAAATAACATTGAAACAGATATGAATAAATGTATTATGTATATAGATGTATAAAAATAAGGTGTTAGGTAGATAAAGAGTTAAATAAGACGTTAGATATTAAGAAAAATGTAACAGGTTGGACTTAGTAAGCATATGATTATATATAAATGAATAAGAGATATAAGAACATAGTAAGTACATATGGTACACTGTAAAAGGAATATTTTATGGTTTATAATGTTATGCTTTATTATGTTGCGTTACGTTATTTTTGAATGTGTGATCTGTCTATTTGTATTTAAATTTTTTTTAAACCGTTTAATAAAAAAAAAATTTTTTAAAAGAAGTTGAGAAAGATCAAATTCACAAATAATATAGGGCAAAAGCTAGCAGACATATACAAGGTATTACAGACTCTGATAATAAACTTCAGCTTTTCTTACTCAGCTATTATTTCATGGACAGATTTTCTTAGAAACTCAAGGAATAAAAATTGGCTTGTATCTACTAAGAAACACAGGATGGAGGAAGTAGAGACTCATTTGCAAGCAGATTTGAACAGCCATTATTATAACTTTTGCATTATTCTGGGACTTTTTCTTTCCAAAATTCTTGAGAAAATTGATATATTTCCCTTTAAATGATAGATATATGAGTTTTTCTGCTTTAACATCATTGTTATGCGCTATCTACTTAGACATGTATTTGCATATAAATCCAATAACTACTCATGAACAGTCTCAGTGGTATCTAAGGGATTATTGGCAAATGAGTAGTTTCTGGCTTCCTTTGACAGTGATTGTTTTTCTTCTTGGAAACAGAATACATTTTTATAGCAGCTTACTAGAAAAAATGGCTTACAAGACGCATATTGAATAGAGATACCTATTGGGGATGTATACCCTTGGGATAGTTTTTCTAATGCAAATACTCCCTGTGTATGTGTGTGCATCAGTATGTACACACAGAGATGTACACTTAGGATTCAATGCCACTTAACTGCTAAGTAAAGAGGCACAGGTTGCACTCTTAAGATGCTCTCTTTGAAAATCAAGACTCCATAAACTCATCTCTTTACTTGCGATGCCAACTTTGTAACAAGATTGAAGAATAACTAATTTCTTAAAACTGAAATCTATAGCAAATAGGAAATAAAAGCTTTCTTCAGTTTACCAAGGAAGAGGGCAAAGAGGAAACATTCTTCAGCTAAAAAGACTTTGTTCTTTTTACTTGTTAATAGGATTTATCCCCAAACCTGGTGAAGAACCAAGTGAGCCTAAGATTGAAATAGACCTAATTAGAGAGTGTAAGGAGTGTGATTCTCTGAAGGTTAACCTAAAAGAGGCCCTCTCAAAAAGGAGATACAGTGGTCCCCCGATTATCGCGAGGGTTCCGTTCCAGGACCCCTCGCGATGATCGATTTTTCGCGAAGTAGCGGTGCGGAAGTAAAAACACCATCTGCGCATGCGCAGATGGTGTTTACTTCCGCCGCAGCAGCGAGGAGCCGAAGATTGGGGTTTCCCCGCCGCCCACGCAAACTCCTCGCTGCTGCTGTGCCCGCCGCTTGTCCGCCCACCGCTTGTCCGCCGCCTGCCTGCCCGCGCGCCCACCCTTCGCCCGCCCACGCCGTTCGCTCGCGCCGCTTCCCAGCTGAGTCCTGAAGCGAACTTCCGGAAGTTCGCCTTTGACGTTTGGCTTTGGGACTCAGTTGGGAAGCCGCGCGGCTGTTTTAAAACGTCGCCGCCGGCATGGGGGGCTTCCTAGCAGCCCCCCAAACCCGGGTTGGGGGTCCGGGGGGTGCTGGCAAGCCCCCTATGCCGGCGGCGGCGTTTTAAAACAGCCGCGCGGCTTCCCAACTGAGTCCCGAAGCCAAACACGGAAGTTCGCCTTTGACGTTTGGCTTCGGGACTCAGTTGGGAAGCCGCGCGGCTGTTTTAAAACGTCGCCGCCGGCATGGGGGGCTTGCCAGCACCCCCCCGAACCCGGGTGGCCGGGCGAGCAGCGAGCGAACGGCGGGTGGCCGGGCAAAGGGCGGGCGAGCGGCGAACGGCGGGCGAGCGGGTGCTGGGGGGGGCTTCTTGCCCTCCCGCCAGCAAGAGGGGGAAGACCCAGGGAAGCCGCCCAGCAGCTGATCTGCCCGGCGCCATCTACGCATGCGTGGCCATAGAAAAAAGGGCGCGCATGCGCACATGGTGTTTTTACTTCCGGGTTGAAAAATCGCGATATAGCGTTTCGCAATGCTCGAGATCGCGAAACTCGGGGGACCACTGTATATATATAATATATATAGGATCACCCTGGTATATTGAAGGAACATCACAGCTCCTTTTTGCCTCTAAGCCCAACCCAGGGCCATTTCAAGGCAGTTAATTGATTCATAGCCGACAACTATATTCTGTATGTATCACATGTTTTTTGCTGAAATTTTAAAATTAAGGGAGACTAGGATGGCACCATTTCGGCCTTGTTCTGGCCTCATCAGCTAGCCATACCCTTACTGGGATTTGATCCGGCAGCTTCTGCCACCAGACCTGATCCCTTCAGCTCTGTACCAGGGAGGGGCTATGTTTTTTATGTCGGATCACCCTGGTATATTGAAGGAACGTCACAGCTCCTTTTTTCCTCTTTGATACGACATAAAAAACATATAGCCCCTCCCTGGTACAGAGCTGAAGCTTAATAGATAGATTTTATTTCCAAAATCGTTTAGCTATATTGGGGATTTCAAGTTCAGTGGACAGCATTATTATGCTTTTGTAAGAAGATAACTCAGTTTGTGAAAAAGTGTGCCTTTCTTACCAAAGAGGGGAAAATAGAGGGGATTCACCTGTTACATATATTCCCTTAATCAGCGCAGCATGGCTGTTTGGTATCGCACTGCTAATTAAAGATAACTTGCTATGTATTTCCTCGTCTTAAGTTTCCTGTCATTGGCATCTTTTTTATGTGGTTCAGAAATTATCTAAGTGGTGGAAAATTTTAGATTACATAAAAACCTAGCTCCACTACTGTGTTTTCCTGAACATAAGATCCCCTCAGTATATTTTTTTGAACTATGAAATAAGCACTTAACCTTATTGACATGCACTCAAAAGCCTAATTGGGCTTATCAGAAAATGTTTAATTTTGGGGAAAACGGGGTAAAATTAAAAAAAATATTTTTAAGCAGATGTGAAGACATTACATCAGTGTATCTCAAACCTAGCAAGTTTAAACTTGGGGACTTCAATTCCCAGAATTTCCAAGCATGCATGGTGTTGGAATCTACATACCTTAAAAATTGCTTAGGTTGAGAAACACTGTTCGTTACAAAGTTCAAGATGCTAAAGTGAACGGCATAGCTGCTATTTCTTGCCCTAGAAAACTCTACTCAAGAATTAAATTTTTTTGGGAGACTTTAATATATAATTACAAAAGTAAAGAGCATCTCTATATTGGCACCCAGCAAGTCCATTGGAATTGGGCACCTAATAAATTCAAATAAATAAATACTCCTTTACTTGTATGAAATACAGGTCATCCTCGACTTACAAGCACAATTGAGCTCAACATTTCTATCATTAGGTAAGACACTGGTTAAGTGTCTATCATTAAGTAAGACACTGGTTAAGTGTCTATGGAGAGGGGCGGCATACAAATCCAATAAATAAATAAAATAAGTGGGTTTTGCCCTATTTTATGATCTTTCTTGCTGTTAAGTGAATCACGCCAATTGATAAGTTGGTAACCAGGATGATAAGTGAATCTGGCTTCCCCATTGCCTTTGCTTCTCAGGAGGTCACAAAAGGGGATCATATGACCTTGGGACACAGCAATGGCCATAACTAATAATACACAGAGAAATAATCACGGCATACCACTTCAAACTCTATTGAAGAAAATATGACTTCAATAACAATGTAGTCAACACCTGGAATGCTCTACAGCCTCAAATTCTCACAGCTTCAGTCTTAAACTGTCTAACATGGACCTCACCCCATTCTCAAAAGGTCCATAAAAGGGGCGTGCATAATTGCACCAGTGTGTCCCTCGTCCCTCTCTTACTCTCCCAATTTATCTGTATTTTCTTCCTTTGTTCATGTTTATCGTATTTTTTTGGAGTATAAGATGCATCGGCATGTAACACACACCTAGATTTTAGAGGGAAAACAAGGAAAAAAGTATTCTGAACAAAATGGTGTAGTAATATATAGTTGAATAAAATACCAGTATAGCAGAATACGTTTTACAGACATGTATACTTTTTACAACCATCTACACTTTTTACAAACTTCAAACTTGACAGCTTTAAAACTTGTGGATTTCAACTCCCAGAATTCCTCCTCCAGTCATTCTAGCTCAGGAATGGAAGTTGAAGTCCACAAAGTCTTAAACTTGCCAAGTTTGAATACCCTTCTACCCTAATCCCTAACCCAGAAATCGTCAAACTTGATAGCTTTAAGACTAGTGGACTTCAGCTCCCAGAATCCCTTCTCCAGTCATGCTAGATGGGGTAATTAGATGGGGCCCATTTTTGCCATCCCCCAGGACCCAGAAGCTCTCAGCAGGCTTCCCAGACTCTCTGTCTAAAAATGGGATGTGGGAGTGGGGCTTCGGGACAGCCAAAATGGCTGTATTCGGTGTATAAGATGCACCAGCATTTCCTCCCTTTTTTTTGGGGGGGGGGAGGGTTTGCGTCTTATACTCCAAAAAATACTGTATGTTCATACCTATACTTGTTATCTTATCAGTGCCATTGTAACTTTGAATGATCCTTAAATGCACTGTTGTAGGTTGAGAACCACCTGTAACGCTTTTCACATAAGGATCTTTAATTTATATTTCTAAATGGATAATTTGTTTACCTTATTTATTTGCATTATTTTTATACCCTTTGTTTATACTGAAATGTATCACATTAAGTACTCTGTCCTGGTGTTTCTTATGAATGAAGAAAGATGATAAAAATTAAACTAGCTAAACTAAAGTAAGCTAAAACAATTTGATTTAAGCTACAGTTATTGCCCTGTTTAGAGCCCACTAGACAATTTTTTATCCACCATGCATTATGGTCTTATCTCTGTGTGTGATTTGTTTCTTTTTGTATATTCATTTCTCTCCGCTATCATGGACAGCTTGCTTCCCCAATTTGTAAAAACACAGGAGATTTTGTTAAAACATTTTATCTGTGCTTTCTCATCTGCAAACATCAACTAAGACACAAAAGAAAGTGACAAGCTCCAGTTACTGCTCTTTGGTCAAGAGTTAAGTGGGTAAGGACAATTCTCTTTATATATGATGGATGTTAAACAATTACTAATCTTAAATTGCAGGAACACAGCTGGAAAGGGACATCTAGGCTGCTCAGGAAGATAAATGAATATGACAGTTTATTAAATATACATGGTTAGTGCTTGATACTGCTGTGCTGTGTTAGAAGAAAGCACTGGATTAATATTACTTAGAGGCAAGTCATAGAGGACCAAAGTGCAGGAGGAAATTTATAGTAGGCAGAGAATTTCATCTGGATATAGATAATGCTGATAAGGCACTGTAACATTTTGTAATGATATTCCATTTTACCAAGAATATGACTATCTCCTCTTTTTAAAAACAATTAAGTTTTATAATACAAATGAGAGAATATAATTTCAAAATTGATTCAGTTGAAAACCTGGAAACATTTAAACTGCAATGCTTTCCCCCATCCCACAAAATATGGATATGATTGCACATTTATGCAGTTATAGGACTTTATTGAACTCATATTTAACTGTAAGCAAAAGTAGTTTAAACCTAAAGGTAAAAAAGATACAATCTTGTATTGATTCCTGAAGTCGGTAATATTTATTTTTATTAGAAATGTATTAGTGTCTAATATAATTCTGATTTACAGACGATAACTGTAGTAAAACCACTAAATTTAATAAAAGTCATCAAGAAAAGCAGATCTTTGCTTTAGGAGATAAAATAAAGCAATGGCCACATCCTGAAGGCTGTTACGTAATATTGCAAAGCTGATACTTATAATGATGTCAGAGTCCCCTCAGGATTCATGGATTTGCCAAACAATCCCCTGAATTAATCAAGGCCCATGTAGGAAAAGCCTGAGCATCAATAGCAGAGATATCCACAGAGTCCAGTGGGGACAAATGAAGAAAGCACCACCCTATAATTGCAATACAAGCTTTGCCTTATTTTTATGTCTGTCATTGATATTACACACATCTCCCAAAGGGATGGGGCTTGCATCATGATGACACAATGCTGAAAGATCATGCAGGTTTCTGTGATCCACACCATGTAATGGTTTAACGTGGAGCCCACTTTTTGAAAGTGCCTTCATCAAACTTAATGAAACTTAATGAATGATAAGAATTATAAAAATGCAAGCTTTAGGTGTTGTTTTAATACAACTGATGATACAGCTGAAAAACAATGAACAATCTGATAAATAAAATGTAAAAGTTAATGGAAATTATTATCCATTTGATCAATATAATTTAGTGTTACATTCCCAAATGCTATTGTTTTTTCTCTAAGAGACATTAAGCTCCATTTTCAGTTATCTAAGTATTTCAAACAAGCCGTCCACTTAAACAAATTCTCTAGCAGGCATTCGTATATGAGGAGTCCTGTGCTCAATACGATGACAATTGAGTCCAATATTTCTATTCCTAAGTGAAATATTTGTTAAGTGAGTTTTGCCCCATTTTACAACCTTTCTTGCCATAGTTCTATCCCAGGCAGTTTGAAAACAAAGGAGGAATTCAAGCATTGATAGTTTCAAATCAGTCTTTTTATATATAAAGTCTCATTTTTAGAAGCCGAAATCATGCATGTGAGATAATCATGGCAAGTTTCTCAGTGAAGGTAATTAAGAGATATGGGTTCCGAGGTTAGGCTGCTGCCAAGGATCAAAGCTACTGGTGCATTCCTTCATGAGATAAGAAGTCTCCAGTTTCACAGACTTACTATTATAGCTTCTCAGCCTCTCCACAGACAGGACACTTTTATTCCAAGGATTGTAGCAGGAAAATAACAGGTGGCTAGTGTAACCTGACTTATACCTCAAACATCATCTGACTCTATTGCAAAACGTTATTCTACCCCAAATTACCCATACGCCACTCTTAAATATCTATAGGAAGTGGTCAACAATTCCCTAGAGTTGCAAATTACAGACTACTTCCTTTTTGCATACAAGTATTCTTGTCTTTTTCTTAACCTTCTAAAGTGGGCATCTAGCAAAGGCTCTTGATCTTCCTCTTCATCTAAGTCAGACTCTGCTGTCACTGGCATATCTGCTGCCTCTGGTGGTCCTTCAGTTTCATCCAGGTCTATTTCTCTCTCACTCTCACTCTCTACAACGGCTGGCAACACCACTGGCCCAGGGTATCAAGATGGGCCTGGCTCATCCTCCTCAGAATCTATCATTACAAGAGTTGGACGAGGAGCACTCACAACAGTTGTTTACTGAATCACTGCAGTTAGTAACACAGTTATTAAGTCAATTATTATTATTATTATTGTTATTGTTGTTGTTATTATTATTATTATTTATTAGATTTGTATGCCGCCCCTATCTGAAGACTCTTGCTTCCTCGTTGGCTTTACTTGTCAGAAGGCTGCAAAAAATGATCACATGATAGACACACACACACACATGCGCACACTTTTTAAATGTATGTATTATCTGGAGCTCTTCCTTTCCCAATCCAGCCACCATTGCAACATACAACTGGCTACACCAATTGAGAAAAATACTTGGCTGAAAATTTATTAACATGCTGGCCTTCAGAATTCAAGAGCTCTTTTAGAAGATTTTGATGCTTTTGTAACATTTTTTCCAGTTGCTCTTTCCTTGTAGAGTTTCCCATAGCAATATCTTCTTGGGAATTCATCTTGCAAAACACACATGTAATGCACAAAGTATAAAGAAAAACATGGGGGGGAGCACTAGTAATTTAATAGGGGTAAGGGAATACTTGGCCAAAGTTTACCTAGCTAGAATTGGAAACTGATTCCCACAATCAACTGGAGAGAAAGAATGTAAGCAATGATTAGTTCAAAATAGTTTTTCACAGATCTTTATCTATTGATGGAGTTGTATTTACTCAGATACAATTTGACAGTTCTCTTAGATTCATAGTTCCTGTTCTTTACAGCCAAGATCAACTTCATCTTATGTGACAATTGTGCAAATTCTTGAATAGTGGCATCCAGCTCAATGTTGCTCATGCCCTAGTCATTTCCTTATGGACTACTCTTATTCTTATTCTTATTCTTATTCTTATTAATTGGATGTGTATGCCGCCCCTCTCCGAGGATTTGGAGCGGCTCACAACATATCAAAGAAAATGACAATACATCTAGATCCAATTAATATAATTTAAAAAGCTAAAAGTTCTAATATTATTTAAAATACTCATTACCATTCACTCTGTGAAAACACACTAAAACACTCGTTAGTCAGGGGGGGCAATCTAATAACCCCAGGCCTGATGGCATAGATGAGTCTTTAAACTTTTTCAGAAGGCAAGGAAGGTAGGGGCAATGCGAATCTCCAGGGGGAGCTGATTCCAGAGGACTGGGGTCTCCACAGAGAAGGCTCTTCCCCTAGGTCCCACCAACCAACATTGTCTGGTTGATGGGACCCTGAGGAGGCCAACTCTGTGTGACCTGACCGGACGCTGGGATTCATGTGGCAGAAGGGGGTCTCGGAGGTAATCTGGTCCGATGCCATGTAGGGCTTTGTAGGTCATAACCAACACTTTGAATTGTGTCCGGAAACTAATTGGCAGCCAATGCAGTCTGCGGAGTGATGGCGAAATATGTGTATGCCTTGGGATGCCCATAACCGCTCGCCGGGCTGCATTTTGGATGATTTGAAGTTTCCGAACACTCTTCAAAGGTAGCCCCATGTAGAGAGCATTGCAGTAGTCGAACCTCGAGGTGATATGGGCATGGGTGACCATGAGCAAAGATTCCCTGTCCAAATAGAGTCGCAACTGGTGCACCAGGTGAACCTGGGCAACGTCCCCTTGCCACAGCCGAAAGATGGTATTCTAAAGTCAACTGTGGATTGAGGAGGACGCCTAAGTTGCGGACTCTCTCTGATGGGTCAGTAATTCACCCCCAGGGTAATGGACAGACAGATGGACGTGTCCTTGGGAGGCAGTACCCACAGCCACGCCATCTTGTCTGGATTGAGCTTGAGCCTGTTGGTACCTATCCGGACTCTGACAGCCTCCAGAAACTGGCACATTACTTCCACTGCTTCGCTGAGTGGACATGGGGTGGAAATGTACAGCTGAGTATCATCAGCGTACTGATGGTAACTCACCCCGTGCTTTTGGATGATCTCACCCAGAAATGGAACTGCACTATGGACCACCAGAAATTTCAATTTGTCCAAAATATGACAGTGGGCACATCACGTGCTTACAAACAAGCAAGATGTCTAAAGACTAGATTAAGCAGTTTTGATATACACTGTAGTCAATCTCACTTAGTCATTTCACTTTGTTTTTAAAAGTGAGGGGAGCACACTGCTTCATGAATCAACTCAAATGCCTTACTTCGTTCAAAACTTCTTCAAAGCTAAGCATTCCTTTGAAGTTTCCCACAGCCTTAGTTAATATGTCTTTCACTTCACCAAGAGCCAAAACCAAGAAATTTATCAAATTTTGCTCCTTTCAACATTTCCTAGTATGAATTTATCATTTGAAATAAAACATAAAGTGCACACCACCATTGTCAGTTTTGGAATACTGATGTCAGATTTTCATTTACAATTGTCCTCACCTTACGGTCATTCATTTAACAACCGTTTGAAGTTACAATGGAACTGAAGAAAAACTGATTTACGACCAGGCCTCGCACTTATAACTGTTGTAACAATTCCAAAGTTATAAGATCAAAAGTTAGGCACTTGGCAAACAGCATGTATTTGGCTGCAGCATCCCGGGATCATGTGATTCCCTCATGCAGCCTTCCCAGCTGGTTTCGTGCAAGCAAAGTCAAAGGGGAAAGCTAGATTTGCTTACCAGTCATATGATTCACTTATTTATTTATTTATTTATTTATTTATTTATTTATTTATTTATTTATTCATTCATTCATTCATTCATTCATTCATTCATTCATTCAATTTTTATGCCGCCCTTCTCCTTAGACTCAGGGCGGCTTACAACATGTTAGCAATAGCACTTCTTAACAGAGCCAGCATATTGCCCCCACAATCCGGGTCCTCATTTTACCCACCTCGGAAGGATAAAAGGCTGAGTCAACCTTGAGCCAGTTATGAGATTTGAATCGCTGACCTTCAGATCTACAGTCAGCTTCAGTGGCCTGTAGTACAGCACTCTACTTGCTGCGCCACCCTGGCACTTAACAACTGCAGTGATTTGTTTAAACATGAATATTGAAATAAGGGTCACAAAAAGGATCACAACTTTTTAATTGTTACTTAACAATTATTTTGCTCACCAAAGGAAATTCTGGTCCCAATTCTGGTCTCATAAATCAGGGAAACCTGTATTGTAAATACATAGCAATTTTCTATCTTCTCCTGAGCTTCCCTGTAGTTTATTTATTTACAGAACTTTCAGGACTTCTATTTGGTGTTGGAAACATGACTATGTCAGAAAGGGAACATAGATCCAGCATATAACATATAAGTCAAAAATCTTTTGAAGATTACTTAAAATAATAAGCTTTCAAAAGGTGTGAAGTTTCATACACGTGGCTGAGAAAATGAAAATATTATGCCATCCCATTTACTCATATTCTGCTTGCTAACTTGTATTAATGTTGTTAATGTTCAGTAGATGAAATTTATATTATGCTTAACTTTCTCTTCCCCCCCCCCTTCTCTTGTCTCGTATTATTCTCTCTAGGTCTATAAGATAGTTTCAAAGAAACAACAACAACAAAACAGTACCAACTGTCAATGATATTTATAGCTATGAAAACATTTTTTTTGGTTTTTTTTAAAAAAGGTTTTCAGGTCATATTTTTCTGATGTTAAACTCATCATTCATTTTTCATTCAATTCTTTCGGAAGCTAAAGGCCATAATCCAACAACAAATGCAAAATATGTAATTTCAGAGGTGGCATTATAAATACTTGACAGACTAATATGTAGTCTCAGTTTCCAATTCTGCTTCTGCCATGATGTGATTATGCTAGTTATCACCCCTCAGATTCCAGTATTGAAATAATAATGGCATATTTTTACCAAGTTGTTTCAAAATGTACTTGCATGATAAACCCTACATAAGAACATATGAAGAGCCATGCTGAATCAGGCCAAAGCCCATCGAATCCAGCATTCTGTGACACACAGTGGCCCACCAATTGTACATGGGGATCTTGAGTAGAAAGAGAAGGCAAAACCCTCCCTTTCTCTTGACCCCCAACAAATGGTACTCAAGGGAATCCTGCCTGTCTCAACCACCATAGAGGCGGCACATGGACATATCCGTTTCAATAACCACTGATACACTTGGCATGCATGAATCTGTCTAATCCTACCTTGAAGCTATCAAAGCTGACAGGTGTCACAACCTCTTCTGGAAGTGAATTCCATAAACCAACAACCCTCTGGGTGAAGAAATACTGTATTTCCCTTTATTGGTCCTCACTTTCTTACCTACGAGCTTTAGGGAGTGCCCCCTCGTCCTAGTATTGTGTGATGGAGAAAATATCTTTTCTCTATCCACCTTTTCTATCCCATGCATGATTTTATACACTTCGACCAAGTCACCCCTTAAACGCCGTCTTTCAAGGATGAAGAGACCAAGATATTGCAACCTGGTTTCATAAGGGAGGTGCTCCATTTCCTTCATCATACTTGTTGCCCTTTTTTGCACCTTTTCCAGTTCCATAATATCCTTCTTGAGGTGAGGTGACCAGAACTGTACACAATACTCCAAGTGTGGTCTCACCATCGATTTGTACAAAGGCAACTCTGTATATGAACCCTAGTTCATTAAAGGCGCATAAGAATATGAAGCTTAATCCTTATAGTTTTCAACCTATATGGCAGAATGGACAACCTTAAGACCATGAAGAACATGAAATCCCCCCAACAACCCTTAAGGAAAGTGAGTTTTAATGGAAAAACAGGTTTTGCAGAGCATCCCACAGCATCTTTTAATACTCTAGATTTCTCCAAGGAGTCATTATCTGAACAATGTTTGTAAAAGGAGGGAGGGTGAGAATATTGAAATAAGGACTACTTAGATAATTAAGGTTCTTTATTTTTCTTAAGGAATTCCACTGATTAAAAATCTGAAAGGGATCTAAGAGCTATGCCTGCCTATTTTATTAGTGTTTAGAAAGAGATTTGTTGAAATCTTCAAAACATTGTATATTTAATCCATGCCTACCAAGTACTGAAGAATACTTTCACACAATTATGCTGAAGGGAAAAAAAGCAAGACTATTTTTTTTACAAAAAATCTCATATTTTATGTGAATTTTCAGGCAAATGTGTCACAACTTTTTTAATTGCTATTTTTTTCTGCCAAGGAAAGAGATTTTTGCTTATGAATAGGAAACTTGTCTGACTAGTAAAACTGAATAGATATAAACTGAAGCAAACTTCTTTGAATATTGGAACCAACTATTAGATTCCTTTCACATAGTCTGGTGATACTGATGCAGATCATAGTTTGAGAAACACTGCCATGAAACAAGGCAACCTTCCTATTTTCCATCCTCTCTTCTGTCTTACTCCATGCATACATTTTATGGATTTACTGAATCAAACAGAGTGTTTCATAAAGATGGACACCGTTTAATCTGATTTTCTAGAATAGGATTTTCTGTGTAGAATAAAGGCAATTCGGCAAGGAAATCCACAGGGAACATTTTTACAGTCTGCACAGAGTGGAGGATGAAGAGAAAAGACCCGTTGTACCTACCTGAACGGTCTTCTCGATGCACTGGAAGGAGAGTCCAACATGGGTTATTTACCAATCCTATTGGTAGAGACTGAGTTAGAAATTTACATAATAATTAGGTACCACCCCCCATACTGCTTCCATGAGCCCAGTTTTAAAAACGAAAAAACCATGAAAGAGGATAACCAACTTTTATTAATCCAACAATAATTTAAGAACTCCCATCTCCGGCGTCCCTTCAGACCAACATGCCGGGTGGGTTTGGACTCTCCTTCCAGTGCATCGAGAAGACCGTTCAGGTAGGTACAACGGGTCTTCTCCACTGCATCTGGAAGGAGAGTCCAACATGGGATATGCCAAAGTTTTAAGGCCCATGGGAGGGAGAAGGTCTTGACAGGGATGTTGGAGATAAACAAACTTTCTGTAGGACACGTCTACCAAATGCGGCCTCTGCCGATGCAAACGAATCCAACTTATAATGTTTAATAAACGTAGACGGTGCTGCCCAGGTAGCCGCTCTGCAGATATCGTCAATGGACTCTTGCGTTGTCCAAGCTGCCGAAGCGGCTGCACTCCTGGTTGAGTGAGCCGTTAGTCCTACCGTTGGGGTGTGTCCTTCCGCTGTGTAGGCTTCCGTAATACAGTCCTTCAGCCAACGACTGATAGATTTGGCTGAAATTCCAAGTCCCATTTGGTGTTGTGAAAATGAAATAAACAATTTCTCTGACTTCCGGAATGGTTCAGTCCGTCTGATATATATCTTCAGGGCCCTTCTGACATCGACCTTATGCCATCATAACTCAGAAGGATGGTTCCCATGCGTGCAGAAATCAGGTAGTATTAACTCTGCTTCCTATGAAAATGTGTGTTCACCTTCGGAATGAAGGTGGGATCCAGCCGGAGCACTACTCTGTCCGGATAAAAAATGCATAAATCCGGCCTCACGGACAGAGCTGAGAGTTCCGACACTCTGCGTGCCGAGGTGATTGCCACCAAGAAGGCTGTCTTTATGGAGAGAATTCTTATCGGGATCGTCCTCAGCGGCTCAAAGGGTGGCTTTCTTAGTGCCTGAAGAACTAGTGTGAGGTCCCATGATGGGAACCTTCTAATCGGTGGTGCGTGTTTGTTCGAGGCACCCCGTATGAAGTCTCTGACCAATGGATATTGGGCTAGTGACTGAGCTTCTGATGTCTGGACCATGGTGGAAAGAGCCGCCACCTGTCTCTTCAGGGTGTTAGGGGCCAAACCCCTTTCTATCCCTGCTTGTAGAAATTCCAACACCGTAATTACGGATGCTCCTTGGGATTCTTGCTTTCTGTATCACAAAATTTGCAAAAGGCCGCCCGTGACGCCTGGTAAATCCTGGAGGTGGAGGGGCGCCGTGCGGCCTGTATCGTGTCAATGACCTTCTCTGGCAATTCCAGCTGTCTCAGTCTATGCCGCTCAAATGCCATACGGTCAGCTGTAGCCATTGAGGATCCGGATGTTGTAGGACCCCCTGGCTGAGGGAAATGACCGGGATTCTCCACGGTGGTGATATTGACATCGCCGTCAGGTCGGCGAACCACGGTCTGCGCGGCCAGTGTGGTGCTATCATCAGCACCTCCGCCTTTTCCTTCAGAATCTTTTCCACTACTCTTGGAATCAGGTTCACTGGGGGAAACGCGTATAGCAAGCCGGGTGGCCATGGTGTCAGTAAGGCATTGACCCTTTCTGCCCCCGGTTCCGGGAAGCGTGAGTAGAACCTCGGCAGCTGAGTGTTCTGACGCGTCGCGAACAGATCTGAGGGCCTCCCAAACTTGTAAGCCAACTGCTGGAATAGTCCTGGATCCAATCTCCACTCCGACGGGTCTAGTGTGGTCCTGCTGAGCCAGTCTGCCTGCGTGTTGATGGTTCCAGCAATGTGTTCCGCAGACAATGAGGCCAGATGTGTCTCGGCCCAGCTGAACAGATTGTTCGACTCTTCCATAAGACGCTGTGACCTCGTACCCCCTTGGTGGTTCAAGTGGGGTCTGGTCACCACATTGTCTGTTAAGACTAAAATGTGTCTGTCCTGCACCATCGGAAGAAAGGTTCGTAGAGCTAAGTGTACCGCTCTGAGTTCGAGGAAGTTTATGTTTATTGGTGTTAAGTCCTCTATGGACCATGTGCCTTGTGCCATGTGATGGCCAATATGGGCTCCCCAATGAAACAGGCTGGCATCTGTAGTAAGGATGATCTTGTCCTGTATTTGGAAGGGGGAACCCTTGCGTATTGCCTGTGATGTCCACCATCTCAGAGACTCTCTGACCTTCCGAGGTAATTTGATCTTCCGATGAGAATGGCTGACCCTGGATCTTTGTGCTGGTAGGAGGAACCACTGTAAAGTCCGTATATGGTGCCTGGCCCAGGGGACAATACCTATGGCCGACACCAAGGTTCCCAACACTTTCGATAAGAGTGACAGTGGGATCCATCTGTGGTGGTTGAGGCTGACTATTAAACGCTGAATGTTCACTAGTCTTTCTGGGGAAAGCGACACCGTGTTGGATTGAGTGTCTATTATGGCCCCCAGATGTTGAAGCCTGGTTTTGGGTACTAGTTGGCTCTTCACCATGGCTTTCTAGTGTTCGCATGGTCTGAACCAAATCGTGTTTTGCCTGTGTCGGGGACCTGGACAGTATGATGATGTCATCCAGGTATGCCATCAGTCTTATGCCATGGCCATGCAGGTGGGCTGTCAGGGCATCCAGGAGTTTTGTAAAAGTCCGTGGAGCTGATGAAAGGCCAACTGGCATGGCCTTGTATTGGTAATGTGTTCCCTTGGAGCAAAAACGGAGGTATTTCCGGTGTGCTGGATGTATGGGCACATGAAGGTATGCCTCTTTTAAGTCGATGGATGTCATCAAGTCTTGAAGCCTTATAGACGTTAGAATGGATTCCAGGGAGTGCATGTGAAACCTCCGGTATCTGATGAAGAGGTTGAGCTGCTTTAGGTTCAGTATCAACCTGCAACCTCCTGAGGCCTTGGGTACGATGAAGATCATCAAATAGAACCCTTCGCCTACCTCCTGAGGTGGTACCGGTTCTATGGCTTGTATTTCCAACAGGTGTAATATTTCCTTTCGCAATTGTTGCACCTTTAGAGGTTCTCGGATAATTGGACAGCGTATGAACCGATTGGGGGGTCGCCCAACAAACTCCAGGCATAGTCCCTCCGACACTGTGGCAAGCACCCACTGATCGGAAGAGGTGTTGCGCCAGGGGGTACTGAAATGTTGGAGTTTCCCCCCGAGTGGCTGCCGACTGGCCGAGTCACTTGGACCGACAAAAACCCCTTTGGTTGTTCCCCCGAAACGGCCGCCTGTACTGTTGATAGCCCCTCCTTCTGTCTCGGAACGACCCCCGGTCGCTCCTGAATGATTGTTGAGTGAATTGTCCTTGATTGAATGGCCTTTGGTGTTGCAAGGCGCCGAGCCGATAATGCGGTGGCCATTCCTCTGCTGGAAAACTTCGCCGCATGCAGCGTGGCGTCCGCCGAAAATTCCGCTGCCGCCCGAAGCTTGCTCAGGTCCTGACGCAACCTGCCTTCTTCTGGTCCTAGCCGGGATTGCATCTCCTGTAGCCACAGGATCGATGCTCTGTTTATGAATGATGCTGCTGCCGCGGCCTTGAATCCCCAGCTTGCCATCTGGTGAGCCTTCCGCAGGAGGGTCTCCGCCCTCCTCTCCTCTGGTTTCAGGATTTCCCCTGTCTCTGACGGTACCAAAGCGCTGGAGACTAAGGTCACTACTGGCTGGTCTATTGGCGAGTACTCGAGGAGTTTTTCCACCTCCTCATTGAAGGTGTAGAACCTCCTTTCCAGGTTTGACGGGCCTTGAGCCGCTGCTGGGTATTGCCATGGCCTCTTGACCCCTTCCACAAAGATGTGAGATGATGGAAAATGGTCAGACTCGGGTTGGAGTTCCCTAAGCAAGGACTCCGAAGTCTTGCCCGCCTCCTCGGCTGCTTTAGCCATTCCAGGTAGGTTCATCACCTGTTTAGCGTTGAATAAGAGAGTCCTGAACAGAGTTGGCTTAAACAGGCCTACCAGTGGCGGTTGATCAGGAGGTGCCCCATCCTCTGACATGTCATACTCATTGTCGCTGTCCTCTCCTAGCAATGGTTCCTCTGAGAGGGACCCCAATCCTGAGGGGGGCGGTACTGACCACACATTCCTTGTTGTTGCTTGTGAAGGTTGTGGGGCATACTGGTGGGCCCCAGATGCCACGCCTCGCGAATAAGCACTTGCAATGAGTTCCTGCAGGTCTGGTGGCATGTCCTGCCATGTGCTCGCCTGCACCCTCAGCCCCGCTGCTGTGGGGGTAAAGGTGGCTGAAGGTCCCTGGGGGTCTACTCTGGTATATCCAGTTGACCCAGGCCTGGTCCACGAGGTGGCCGGTGAAGGTGCCACGGGGGGCATCGCTGTGGATTGTTGGTCTGGTGACCAATCCCCCTCATACCGAGCCCCAGAGCCGCCAAAGGGTGATAGTGGGGTCAATGGATCCGGAGTCAAGGCCTGCCTCTGGGTCAGTGGCACTGCTGAAGGTGATGGTTGCAAGGCCGCCTCCAGCTTTTTCTCCAGGGCCTTGATGCGCTTCTCCACCTCCTTGAGAGAGGAGGCCGAGGTAGGTGAGCGAGAGGCCTTCGACTTTTCCTTGTCCTTCCCTTTAGGCTTATCTTTAGGCCTGGCCGGGGATGAGGCTTTGTCGCTGCCCGGTTGTTCATCCATATTTACTCACTCTTATTGGGATCGTGGTGATTTAGAGGAGTCCCTGTAAGCAGCCTCAATTTGCCTCGTCAGCTCAGCAAAAATGGCGGCTCGCCTCAATAAGCCTTTCCGGTCCGCGCCATGGGGAATCGCGCCAACAGCGCCCCCAAAATGGGGCCGCCCACGCTGTTGCTATTTCGCCCGGCTTTCGGCTTTTTCCGGCCGTTCCTGGGCTGCCTGCCGCTTTCCACCGTTTTCCTATCCAGTCGCATGCCGCCTTCTCCTTGCCTCTTGCGGCTGCGGCAGTTGCGGGGTCCCCTGGCAATGGCGGTCGCATGCGGGGCTTTGCCGGCGGCAGCGGCAGCAGCTTCCCCGGCCGCCAAACAGCTGATGGGCGCAGCTCCGCTTCTTCCAAGGAGCTTGGATGAGTGCGTCTTCGAGCCTCCCAATGGGGGGGGCGGACCCCCCCATCTTCGGCTCGCAGCCCTGGTCTGGCCATGGAGGTCAGGGACCCCAGGCTGGATGCTCCTTTGCGGGGAAGTTCCCTCGGAGGGAAGCGTACTCCTAAGGAGAACATTGGGAGTTGCTGCCCGAGGAGGGCAGACAACCCCATCTGCTGCTTCTTCTGTCCCAGCACCTGTAAGGAGACAAAAAGAAGAACATTAAACAGGTATTTTATTTTATATTCTTACTCTAATCATATACTCTAACTCTTAGAGCAAAACTCAGTACATCTCTACCCTGGGACTGAGTTTTTAAAACTGGGCTCATGGGAGCAGTATGGGGGGCGGTACCTAATTATTATGTAAATTTCTAACTCAGTCTCTACCAATAGGATTGGTAAATAACCCATGTTGGACTCTCCTTCCAGATGCAGTGGAGAATGTTTTTTAAAAGAACTATGCAAAAGAACTAGGAAGCTTCTGGTTGAATTTCTGGATTCCAGAGGGCATTATTGTATTTTGGATTAATTACAGCTTGCTGTGTTTGCTCCTACTTTGCAATAATGCTTGTTAAGTTCCCTAAGTGTAATTAACAAAAATCTCTTCTCAATTACCCTTTATCCAAATAAAACTGATATTGTAACATTCTTCAGGAACTCCAAGCCAAATTACATGGGAAGCTGAGTCATGTTGTATTTTACTACCACTGTCCCAAATAAAGCTCATTACAGATAGTCCACAAATTACAATCATTTCTTAATAACTGGTTGTAGTTTCCACATTGCTGAACTAATGACTAATGACTGGTCCTTGAAGTGGCAGCCACTGAAATGCCAAAATGCCTTTGTGCACACTACATCCTCCTTCCCACTTCACTCACTTGTACACCACACCCGTTTTCTCCAACTTCCCAGTATTCATATATGTGGACACCCACCAATGCCCTCCTTCCCAGGGCTTTATGCGTTCTTATGCACCTCATGTCATCCTTCCCTGGTCTTCCTAATCTCACTTCACACCACAGCACCCTTCTTCCCCAACCCACATGCAGGCTCCAACAGGCAGATGGATCAGGTCCCACTAGATCCTGTGCCTGGTGATTTCACAGCGACTAAATTCAATACTGATATCCGCTCAGGCCCTTCCTCAGATAGTACTGTACTAATCCTTCTTTGGTCAACATGGATACCAAGAAGTGGGGCAAACCTCCTAGTTTGGGAATCTTGCACCCTGGCAAAGTGCCATGCAAACAAACACAAGGTGCTGACTTCAAGCAAGCCCAGATCCTTATTTTTGAAGATCACCAAGCAACAAAGCCTTCCCTTTACATGTTAAGCAGTGAGAGGATGTAACGTGCACAGGGTCTGCCTCCCACAATAGAAGCAACATTGACACCTGGCTTTGTGAATGCCTGTCATTGACTTCTGCTGAATGTTGATGTGGAAGTGTTCCTGACCAAATCTCTAACTCAACCCTTGATACTTTCAAGCTCTAGTGAAGCATTGGGTTACAGAATGTCTATTTGGATTACACCTTCTGTTTAGCTGCTAGTAAATTGTGCACAGGTGGATGCTTTTTCTTGCTTGCACAACTCCTCTTCAGGAGCAAGCTTTTTCTTGCTTACACAACTCCCCTCTG
This sequence comes from Erythrolamprus reginae, assembly GCF_031021105.1. Classification (NCBI taxonomy): domain Eukaryota; kingdom Metazoa; phylum Chordata; class Lepidosauria; order Squamata; family Dipsadidae; genus Erythrolamprus; species Erythrolamprus reginae. Next base: position 297,169,567 of record NC_091951.1, on the reverse strand, counting down.
TCATCATTTCTCCTGACAAGCCTTTCTGATGTTCTTACAAGCTTTGCTGCATATATATTGCTCCCAAAATGCTCCTATTCCCCATGCCCAGGACCACTGAAAGCTTCTCCTCCAAGTGGATGTATCACGCCTGCAATTTCCTTGCCAATTACATGAATGTTTTTCCCATTTGCTAAAACCAGGGCATGAAATCCTTCCCCCCTTCTGTAGCAGCCCTGCTCCTTACCTGGAACTCCCTTCACCTCCTGCTTAAAAACCCACATGTCTTGGGTTAAAAGAGCCACCAGAATTGCCATCGCTAACCTATTTGATCATGTGATATCATGCTTTATGACCTTATTGATATGCAATGATAATCCCAACTTTAATCCCAGTCCCATTTGCAGTCATGACTCAAGGACTACCTGTACAGAATAACGGAGTTGCTTTACCATCAACAAAATTTATATCTAAGATTATAGCACAGTGTTACCTAATAAACATTTGGACTATCAATATCATTTCAATTGATTTGATTTATGGGTCATTCTTTCTCATGGACTAGGTCTCCATTTGACTAATTTTTGCAGCCTTATTTGAAAAGAAACCATCACAAAAACAACACATATGATAGAAAAAAATATGCTCTTTCTAATGAAACAAAAATGAAAAGGATTGAAAATAAGAAAACAGGGAGCTCTGTTTCATCATCTCATCAGCTTCAATACCTTCATTAGGAACAAGTTCTTTTCTATCATTGCTTTCTCACCTTCAATCGTCTTCATTTTTATTTCATTAGAAAGAGCAATTTTTTTCCTATCATATATGTTGTTTCTGTGATGGTTTCTTTTCAAATAAGGCTTCAATTTTACCTCGTCCACTTGACAAAGAATGATCCTTATATTCACATGAAGAGCTCTTTAATTGCAAGCACAATTTAGTTTAAAATACTTTCATATTCTATGAAAGTATTTCATATTGTCTTGTAACAAGTGGTTTTAATTTCAAAAAAATGTCAGACATTTTGCAAAAAATTAGTGATGTTCTTACCATAGGATTATCAATTTAATCAGAGATGAACCATTGCAGTTTGTGTCCTCTAATGATGTATCCAGGCTGCCTCCTAAACTGTTACCAAAATTCTTAGCAGTCGCTGCCAAAATTATGTAACAAACTATCTCTTTACATCACTTTCAATTATGTATTGAATCACGTTTTTGCTGCTCTGACTAGTTTTTGTTTTCTTCTGTCCAGTTTTCTCATGTGGTCATAATCAGATTTTTAATATGATTTTAAACACGCCCTACTAAGATCAAATGCAAAAGAAATCCACTTTAAGTTGGCATGCTCTATCTGTGGGCAGGAAACCCATATTCATTACTAGGATAATTCCTGAATCTATTTTTATGGTTTCTAAAGACATCAACATTTCTATCATTAAGAACTAAAGACTGGGCTTCTCATATTCAAGCAAGACTTTTTTAAACAAGTGTATACAGTAGTCCCTCGCTATACCGCGCTTCACCTACTGCGGCTTCACTTCATTGCGGGTTTCTGAGGAAGTCGATCGGCAGATTTAAACAGCCCGCCGAACTCGATCGGCAGGTTTTTTTTTTAAAAAAATATCTAAAATTGTAAATACTGTATTTAAATACTGTATCTAAAATAAATACTGTGTGGGAAGGGTTTATAAACACTTAAAACAATGAAATCTTACCAAACAATTACAATATAAATACTTAAATAAGTACTATCAGTCGATAAATTCCCCATCGCGGATTTCACCGATTGCGGCCAGGTCTGGAATGTAACACAAAGCGATAGGTGAGGGACTACTGTAGTACAGTGGTTCTCAACCTGGGGGTCGGGACCCCTTTGGGGATCGAACAACCATTTCATAGGGGTTGCCTAAGACTCTAGGAAAAGACAAATTTGGTGTTAGGAACAAAAGCTTCTATTCTGGCACCTTTGAACATATTTTTACAATCCGACCAATCAGGTGTTTACAGTGGCGGTGTCCCTCTGACCTTCCTGCCAATCAGCGTAAAGCTCTGTTGGGAGAATTGGCACTAGACTTATCGTTGGGGGTCACCACAACATAAGGAACTGTATTAAGGGGTCGCAGCATTAGAAAGGTTGAGGACCACTGGTATAGTAAGACAACAATAGGAACAAAAATCACAGAACGATGCAGCTTTGAAATTTTACCTGTCCACTTTATTGTCATCACTGGTCATAATATTATATTTTACATGTATAACTTTGTATTTCTTTAAAAATTGTTTTTATGCTGTCTGCTGCCAAGACTTGGGTGGTCTTATAAATCTCAAAAATAAATAAATAAATAAATAAATACCATATTGATCCATCAATGTTGTCCTTGCTTCCATAAAATGCAGCCCAAGCTGCCAAATAGTTTTCTCTGATTACTAATTTAAGGAGAGTCAATAAGTCTGATTAAAAAGGACAGGCAGGACTATATACTTAATGAAAGGTAAAGGAGAAGAAAGTAAGATGAGCATGAAGGATGAATATGAACAAATTAGTTAGGATAATCAAAGAATTAAATGCAATTAAATGTTCTGAACTATTAGAATGTTCTGAGAGGATGTTCCTGGGATGGTCAGGAAGAGTAAATACATTCATTAACATAATTATCCTGAGAAGAAAACATACATTTTAATTTTGGGATTAAAATACATAGTGTATTGAATCCCTTCTACAGATATGGTCAGAATTAGGCCATAAATATATTATTAATATACTGTAACTCATGTATTTTTCTTGGACTAACATTAACTTTTCTCAAACTCTTGCTTGTATAAATTCTCATTTTAAAAAAAAGCTTTAATCTTAGATATTGCCATGTCAGATATTTTCTGTATTCAAAATCATGTTTTTAATTTAGTAGTCATGCAGAAAGGTGAAACAAGAGGGAGGTTGCTTAATTCAAAGCAGACAAATCTCTACTTCATCCAAAATTCTGATCCATACCAATTAATTTCCAGATATTTCTTCCAAAACCTTTCTTCCAAAACCATGAGAATGCTGAAAATGAAAAGCATTAAAAGGATATCAAATACATTTAATACTTCTATAGAAACAATACATAGGTCCAGGAAATTCATACCTTAAAGACAAGCGTTTGGTTTTCTTCTCTTTAACCACTGGCTCCAATTTTTGATGTGGCAATAATACTGGTTTCCGCTCAGGCAGACGAGAGAATGGGATATTAGGACCAATGGGTGGCAGGAAGTGATGGCACATGGCAGTAGTGACTCTCCAACCAATACACTGGGATGACAAGAGATAGGTAGAATTTGATGGCTCTATTGATGACAGGCACATGTTTTTTTGACCTTTGGCTTCAACCTAGAGGAGGTAGAGGAAAACATACTACTTATTGCTTGGAACAAGAAACAAGAAAATGACAGAGCAAGTCTAACACAGGTTTGAATTTTTTTAATGCCTTTGAGTCACTCCTGGCAACTGTCTGCAATTTTCTTGGTAAAATTTCAAAAGTGGCTTAGTACTGCCTTCTTCCTAAGGCTGAGAGAGAGTGAGTGGCCTAAGGTCACCCAGATCAGGAGTTTCCAACCTTGGCAATTTTAAAACTTGTGGACTTCAACTCCCAGAGCAAAGTTGGCTGATGAATTCTGGTTGCCAAGGTTGGAGACCCCTGACCCAGATGACTTAGTGTCTAAAGATGGACCAGAGCTCATGGTCTCACAATTTCTACCTGTGCCTTCACCACTATACCAAAGGAGACATAATTTTAATCTACTAATGAGGCTGTATTCAAGAAGGATGCAAAAGATGTCACGTAGAAGGTGATAAGCATAAGATTATTTCTCATTTCTGTTCTTTGGAACCCAAGCAGATTTAGCTTAATTTGCAATGCTAATGTTGATATCATTTATAAACATAGAGGAATATTAAATGATTTAGCACAAATCAGCAAAAAATATTTCCAAAATGACCTACCTACATAAAGATATTGACAAAATTGAACGGGTCCAAAGATGGGCTACAAGAATGGTGGAAGGTCTTAAGCATAAAACGTATCAGGAAAGACTTAATGAACTCAATCTGTATAGTCTGGAGGACAGAAGGAAAAGGGGGGACATGATCGAAACATTTAAATATGTTAAAGGGTTAAATAAGGTCCAGGAGGGAAATGTTTTTAATAGGAAAGTGAACACAAGAACAAGGGGACGCAATCTGAAGTTAGTTGGGGGAAAGATCAAAAGCAACATGAGAAAATATTATTTTACTGAAAGAGTAGTAGATCCTTGGAACAAACTTCCAGCAGACATGGTTGGTAAATCCACAGTAACTGAATTTAAACATGCCTGGGATAAACATAGATCCATCCTAAGATAAAATACAGAAAATAGTATAAGGGCAGACTAGATGGACCATGAGGTCTTTTTCTGCCGTCAGTCTTCTATGTTTCTATGTTTCTATTTTAAGATATTTTGCCGATGTTATAATTCATATTTCTCATGTGCTGCTGGCAGCAAATATTTTACGATTTGGCTATGCTTCTTTGCTTATCCATATATTTGATTTATTTATTTTTGTTCCTGCTCTGATTAATACCAAGCAGTTATCAAAATAAAAATATATAGAATATAAAAGGTTAACAATACATTAAAATTCACATCAAAATAGCCACTAAAGTAGTTTAAAGATTAACACTGTGGCAAATTGTTTATATCCTGAGTGGAGAGTTTTAGTCTTCCATTAAGCTCGGTATTGGGAACCATTTCAATTGGCCATAGGTTTTTTCCTATAGAGTTTGCACTTTGGTCATGTTTGGAGAGTTCAGGAGAAGGGAGATTCATGTGTTGCCTGGGAATTAGGGACAGGGATTGTCTTTGAGCTGGTTCCAGCCTGGTTTCAAGGTAATCGTGCCCTGAGAGTAAATTGTTATCTGCCTAGTATCTCAGAGTTTTCAAAACAACCTTGTGACATCACATTGGCTGCTGGTGGATTAGTTAGGGAGATTGAGTTTGGGGATGAAATAATTGCTTTGTACTTTGCACAAACTTTTTCAGACATTACTGTAACTACATTCTCTCAGTAAAAATTATTTTGATTCAACCCAATGGAGCCAAGAGTCTTGCTTTCCTCAAGTGATCAGCTTGGGCAGCTCCTGACAAAGATTGTAACTGTGCAAAATGGTCATAATTACTTTGCGTCTGGATTCATAGTAGTAACCTGGACATATTGTTTCTAAATAAAATCCATAAATTTAATTATTTTATTTACTTATTTAGTATTATATACTATTTATTTCTTATATTATTTACTTATATATTATTATTTACTATTGTATGTTGTTGACTTATTTATTTTATACCTTATTTTTAAATAAGATCCTTTTACTTTTTCGGCAAAACCTTGTTAGGCTGCAATAGGTAAACCTTTTAACTTCAAAGCGTGTGCAGTGTTTTAACCCGTTCCATTGTTATTCTTATAAGAGAATGAATCTTTCTTCCAAGTCGAGTTTAAAATGTTAGAAATAAGTGATGACTATTCTAATATGCTGTGGTTGGCTCTGGCCCAGCTCCTGCCCCAAGGAGTGTGGAGGTGGATGTGGGGGAGACATCCACATGCCGCAGGCCTGTTTTGTTCTCAGTAGAATCTGCCGACGAAGTCTCATCTGACCAAGGAAGCGTGACTGACAGGGAAGAAGGGAGTTTGGCAGACAGCCCAGGAGGAGATCAGTCATCTGTATCATCCCTGGATTCTGAACAAGAATTAATGACACATCCACGCATGTGTAGAGTAATGCATAGGAGACAGCAACTGAAGGATTATTACAAGAGAAAGTGAGGCCACCTGTGGTTGGGTGGGGCTGCTGTAATTAGTGCTACAGATAAAAGTGCAGCCTGGTTTTTCAGCCTCATGGCATTTATCTGATTCATTGTTTCGTCAAGATTGTGGTTTTTGCTCTTCAGGATTGTGTGTGTGGACTCTCTGGACTTTAGAATTGGACTCAATTTCCCTGTTATTGGGTGAGCAATTGGACTGCATTTAACCTGTGCCTTGTGTGTACCAGAAAATCCTTTTGACATTTAAAAAGGGAGCTGTTTCTGTTTTTCTGTTTATAAAAACTTTTGGGTTTTCCTTTTATCATGTGGTGTGTGTCTTCCTGAACTAATTACCCTGTAATTACGAGCAGTTGAGACACGCCGGCAGAACACTAATACATTAAAAACCCTTTATGAGTAAGCTAGGCTTTCTTTAAAATCTTTTAGCCCTTATAATAATACACAGTTAGAACAGGAAATACTTAAAAAAAAACTTAAAGCATCTTTAAATATAAAGGATCTCTATTTAGGTACAACATGCTTATTATTATGCTGCTATATTACTATTTCAGATTTCAATACTTGACAAACATAGTAGAATTAGTTTGAGATGGGTAGGTTAGCAATAGCAAAATTATCAACTCAACAACAAATCTTACACAAGAGAAATGTTGAGCATTATTTAGAGACTATTTTCTGGAATCCACATTTTGTTAGCACTAGATTTGATTTGTCTTCTATTTATTCTTTGTAGTAGAACACTTAAAATCACTTCGGGGTTGCTAAGACAAAAACTGTCCTTTTTTCTTTTGTTTTCTTCCCAAATTTTGTGGGGTTAGCTTAAGAATAGAAATAAAGTTGGACATAATTCTTGGTACTTATTTGTACTTCCAAACTGGATATCCAACAATAGTTTTCTTTATTTCCAGAAACTTTGAGAAAGTCTGTAATCTATATCATGTTCTATTTAAAGCGAAAAACCTTACTCAGTTAACTACAACTTAAATCCCAGGTACATTCCTGTTCTCTTTTTTCAGATTTTCAGACTGCATTCGTACATGTTGCAGAGCTATCATAAAATATACTGTATACCATTGACAGATCTTTTGCCAGATGACATATGACACAATATTTTACACGAAATCAAGTGATATCACTTACTATAAAAGTAGGGAAATCAGTCCTTGGTGGCTAATTCATATTTCTATTCTTCGAAATAAGAAACAAAGAATAAGTAAAATCATATTTTATAGAGTAACTCTTGTCTTATTGAACAGTTTATAGTGTGATGAATGTCCAGTTGTTCCTCATTTATTACTTTGAATCCAGCTGTCTTCCTCGCTGCAGGCACAAACAGTGTGCTATCACTGAGGAAAATATGACTATATCCAACATGATTTCTGGGACTGGAAATTCAAGTTATTATTCCTCTGAATTTAGGCTCTGTGTTTTGGGGGGGGTGGGAATTATAGATTAGAGAAATTAACTTGGCAGAACAGGGAAGACAATTCTCCCACCATCAAGTCTAGAAGGCTTGATGTATGAGAAATCAATTCATGCTGTTCCATCTTCCAAATCATTAAAGAGCCAGAATTTCTTCCACACTATAAGTGATAATATCTGGGACAACATCCATGTGAAAGAGTTCTCCCAGAAAGAGGGAGAATGTTAAATGCACTTCATGTAACTCTTTTCTTATTGGTTTTTTTCCATTTTAACTTAGACAGCCAAGGCCTTCGAATATCCACTAGAGAATGGCATATGGCATTCTAACATTAGAGAGAATGAAGCTTGGAGCCACAAATAAGGCTCCAAACAATGAGAGCATGGCATCATTTCTGCACATAGAAAATAGATAAAATTACCGTGACAATGGAAAATTCACAGATGGTGTTCTAGAGAAGTAGGCAAAAACATGGCAATTAGAGACATTCCTTATGGAAAGCAACCAGGCCAGAATGCTTCTGCTGTCTGCTCTGTAGCCAAAATAAACTCCAGTGTAGTATGGGGTAACCCCCAAGAGTGAATCCAAGGATGAAAAAGGCATACAGTACTATCAGCATCAAAGCTGTGACTGAGGAAAGCAGCATCTGCCATTGTGTATTATTCTATAATGATAGGATTTCTTGAACAGCCAAATTATGGGAAAAATCACTGTGGAAAAAAACACCTTGAGATGAGTTTATTTTCCATCACTATTCATTATAGCTTTTCTTCTTTTGTGTTCAATTCAGGAGTGACCATACCAAGAGAGAAAGCGAGAGGGAGAATTAGAAATAGGCAGGGGGAAAAGAGTAAAAGAATTTACTTAAAAGGCGTCTGTCTCTAATAACCAGAAAGAGAAGGTCAAAAAGAACAGTCACAAATAGGAATTGAGAGATCTTTTGGTAGTGGGGGAACACTTTCTTTCAGTGTTTTGGGTATTGTGAGGCAGATGGCAAACAGCACTTATTCTTCAGTGCACCACCAAATGCTTTAGGACTGATCACAAAAGACAAGTTCTTATTCCAAGTTTTCCAGGAATCATTACTAACTCAAACTATTGTTAAGTTCAAAATACATAGCAATGTTCCTTGCTTTCCCCAACCACCCACCCAAAATATGTTCAAAACCCAATAAGTGATAAATCTAACTACCCTATCTAACACCGTAACTTGTTTTTCTTATTCTAAAGTCAGTTCCATTTTGAAGACATTGAAGGTTGAAGATTGAAATTTGAAGACATTAAAATTGAAATACACACGGAAAGACATTGACTTGAAAATGTATTAGAAGTTAGAATAAAAAGGTCAATATGAGGATCTCAAACCATTTTTATAGACCCTAAAATCCACTGAAATTATATTAGTGAAGTTTAATGGCAAATCATTTAAAAAAATCAAGGTATAATTTTCTGACACCTTAAAGAGGAAGACCAATATTAACATCAAACATCATAAAGAACAGTGTAGGGTAAAAGAGAATACAAAATATGTTATTACCCCACCCTAAGTCTGTATATGTTAGCATTTGCCTATTCACTATAGCAGTGTTTCACAAAGTATTAGGGTTTCCCAAGACCCCCTCAGGAGTTCATTGACAAATAATTGTGCATTAAAATCCTATTAAACAATTTTGAGAAGTGGTAGTTGAAGGAAATGAGCCAAATTTTATTTTTAATAGGATAAATAATGATAAATGTAACACATACAAATAAAATGTTTTTGAGCATCCTCCATAATTTTTAAAAATAGGAAGAAGTCCTATGGGTTAATAAATAAGATTTGCTGCACTGTATGCATCCAGCATACTCATTTTTAAAAATAAAGTTAAAATCTCCTTCCAATCAAGATCAATTCTTGCTGATTGCAGGAAAATAACAATTTTTCTTTTAGAAAATTGATGTTTTTGAACCTTTCCACCTAACTGTCACATATATCTTGGTTCCATGAGTTGCATAAGCCATCCTCAAAAGATTAGGTCTGCTCCTAGGTTAGAGAGGGCCAGCTCAATGTATCAGTTCATTATCAATTTCTAGTAAGGAAGTCAGACCGATTCTATTCAAAATTGCAGTCTCCTATTGACAATCCCACTATAGATTACATTAGTCCGCATTCCGCTTCATATATAGACATGGCATCTCTAATCAGTTCAAAACAAAAATCTGAGAATTAACATTTGCTAAATTTGTGAATAAAATATTAAAAAGATTTCTTATATTTTCATTTTTTATGTCATATATCAAATTGGTCTTTCCTAGGATTAAGTATAATTTAGAATGTGTTAAATAGGTGAGTCCTTGCACTAACAAAACTTAGCCAAGGCTTGATTTCTTTAAACAGGGAACTTTTATTCTGATATTTCAGCAACACTCCAAGTTTAGTTTAAATGAACAACGACCAGACTTCTGAAAGCTCCCTTTATAGTGCGACTGTCAGACAGCCAACCAACCACAATACTTTAACTTCCTGCTCAAAAGGCCTCTTGTGCTTAGCCAATCAGGTTTCAGCATCAGCCTTCCTGGCCAGTCAAAAGTCGGGGACTTTGCGGTTTTGGCCTTGTTCGTCCATGTATAATTGGATAAATATGCTGGGTGACGTTGATGCTGCCCTGAGCATCATAGTATCCAGAATAGATCTGTAGAGCAAGGACTTTCATGGGATGGACACTGGGGAACAATGGGCTGGTAGACTGGGGAACTGCTGGAGAGGTTTGGGCCTGGTATGGAGGCACCAGGTCTATGCAGGGAAACCTCGGACAAAGCTGGTCAATATGTTGGTGCCAAAGGCGGTCCTCAGTGAGCTGTACCCTATAAGAACAGGGTCCAGTTAGGTGGGTCACCTGTCCCGGTAGCCACTTCTGGTCTGCCTCAAAATTAAGTGCAAAACAGGATCCCCTACTGAAAATTCCCTTGTCTGTTGATCAGGAACAGGGGATCATCCAGGATCAAGGTTGGGGTGCAGAGGGTCCAGCAATGTCATCTAAGTCACATAAATTACAACTGTTAGAGGCTGTGCAAAGAACATCCACAAAGTCATTAATAGACTCATCCTCATGCTGAAATCTGTGGTGGAAGGCATGCCTGCGAGCTATGCGAGAAGGAGCTGGAGCATAGTGGTTTTGAAGCTTCTCCAGGAGAGTCTCCAGGCATACCTCAAAAACAGGCTGAGGAGCTGTCAAGGCATGTGCTGTAGCTCTTTACCATAGAAACTGAGAAAGTACCCGAACTACAAGGTTGTTAGCCGTCAGCACATTCAAAATGTGTGAGGTAATCTTCTCAGGTTTCTGTTGAAGGCTCAAATGGAGAGAAAGCTGGCAGCTGAGCCATCCTGAAAAGGATGAATGTAGCTAGTGATCAGTTCTGAAATGCTTCAGCTCAAAAGACTCCGCTGTGGAACTTGCTGAAGGAGAGACAGAGGTGGTAGAACAGAATTCTGAGAGGAATCCCCTTTCCTCAGTCACCAGTAATAGATAGTCCTTGCACTGGGAGAACATAGCCAAGGCTTGACTTTTAAAGAAGGAACTTTTATTCTAGCATTTCAGCACAACTACAGCTCAGCTTAACCCTGCTGTTCTGTTCGGGTCTGTGAGACCCGAAATCAAAGTTTGAGACCCTGTAAAAAAATTTCCCTGCATATCTGAAACTTGAAATTTCATGACTTTTCATCATTTCAGAAGTTCTCTCTATGAGAATTTTTTTTTGGGGGGTGGGGGGTTTCTTTGTTGCTGAAAAAAAAAGTCACACTTGTTCTGTTCCCGGGTCACCCTGACCCGGGCCGAAAACTCTTCATTTGAAGTGCTTATGTTTGGTCAATTTGAAAACTTTTTTCACTTGGAAAGTAGTCTGAACATTTCTTCACTTTTATGTGCAAAATAAACAAATATGCATCAATTTTTCCAGTTCAATTTTCATATCATTATGTTCAGAAATGTTCAAGCTACCAATCCTACACCAGGTTTAGTAAAACAGAATGCCTTTTGCAAGCAAAACTATGCATACATTGAAAACAAATTCACAAAAAAAGGGGGGGTGCACATTTTATCAGCAAAATAAACCAATAAGCATTAATTTTTTCATTTCAATTTTCATTTCAATGTGTGCAGAAATGTTCAAACCTGTTTCCAAGTGAAAAAAGCTTTTAAAAAGACCAAATATAAGCACTTCAAATGAAGAGTTTTCGGTCCGGGTCAGGGTGACCCGGGAACATAACATCAGGTAGTTTTCTTGAACAGAACAGCACAGTGACCAGACTTCTATAAGCTCATTTTATAGTGTGGCTATTGACAGCCAAACAATCACAATATCTTCCCACTCAAAAGGCCTCTTGTGCTTAGCCCATCAGGCTTCAGCATCAGTTTTCCTGGCCGGACATAAGTTGAGTACTTTTCATTTCTGGCAGGGTTGTAAGTTGAGGACTTAACAGAATGCTGTTACTGAATACATATAATTAATACAGATATAAATAATCTGTAGCAGAGATTTTCAAGATTTATCAATTTTTAGCACCCTATTTTTTTTCCTCATGTCCCTAGGTCAACTTTGTGAACTAACTCAAGATAGTAGTTCACACAGTACCAAAAAGTGTCAAATATTGCATGTCTTTCCCTCAAAAAGTTTAAAATATCCTGCAGTTTGATTCAGCACCTGGAATAACAAACTCCAGTTTGGGAACTATGCATCTGTAGGAAAAATATGGGTGAATAATGGAATACAGAGGAAGAACAATGGCATGAATAGCCCTTATATAATGTTTTTCAGAGTTTTATAAACCAGCTTAAGAAAGAAAACTAGCATTTTCAAGACACATAGCACATTATGAGAAACTAAATAAAGCCTTAAATATCTAGTAGAGGGGTGTCAAACTCAAGGCTTGCAGGCCAGACGTGGCCTGTGGTGTGCTTAGTTCTGGCCCATGGTGCTGGCCTGGAAATAGCAAAGGACCAGCTGTGGTGACTCTGCTACCAAAAATAGAGGGTGGGGAAGGGGCATCCCCCCATACCGGTTTTGGCTACCCAAGTGTTGCAGGAGGCTATTCAGGCCTAAAATAGGGCCTTCAGACTGCCGCAGAGACCTCCCAGCCCCAAAATGAGGCTACCATTACTTCGGGAAGCCATCCAGGCCCCAAATGGGGCCTCCAGAGTGCTGTAGTGACTTCCACCTTCTGTTTCAATTCTTTCGGTTATGTAGCCGAAGCCGCAGCTATGGTGACTGAAGCCACTCCACACCGCCACTGGTGGAGGCTACAGACGGGCTTTCCATGGAGTATACTGACTTCAAAAAGGATTGCCCACCAAGTCCCCTTCTTTGACTCCCTTTCAGGGATGCTTTGGGCCAATTCAAATGAATTGGCACCTCCGAGTGACAGGTGTTCATATATTCTCCCACAAGAGTGAAGAGAACTCAGGTCCACCATGGCAACTGGCTACGCCCCTCTCTCATATGGATCTGGTGTCTCTCTCTCTCTCTCTCATAAGATGATCAAGTAGATCAAGTACATATTAAAAAAACAAAATCACAGAAATTTATGCCTCTCTATTTTTATAAATGTATAAAACCATGGGTGTCCACTATGGCCATGCCCACCCCAGCTCCCCAGCACATCCCTCTGAGATCAAATACAAACAACTCTGATGCAGCCCTCAATGAAAATGATTTTGACACCCGTGATCTAGCATAATGTGTCCCCAATGCATGATGCCCTACCTCAGCTTTCCAATTGTTCAAAATATTAATACAGTAATAACAATCTGTCCATAAAAATAATTTAAAAATTTAAAATGCAATATATTTAGTTTTGCATATTTGCATTTTAAGTGATCCAGTATACTGATTATTCTTTGGGGGAAAGCATAATTTTTAACAGAGCACTACTGTACTTATTATTTTATTATTTGCTAACCTTCACTTCTCTGTGAATAGTACAGCCAGAATCAGCTCATAGATAATCTATCCTGACTCATTCCCACTTCTGTAGCTGAACTCAGGGAAGCAGAGCTTTATGCTTTCTTTTGGTATTTAAAAGGGAAAAATCTAAATGCCTCTCAGGAACATTTTTTCCATTATTTTTTAATTGAGAAAGTAATCAAAGGCCAGTTTCTATTGTGCAGAATTTATTCCATTATCTCGGATGGCCAACTTCCAAGATTTTCTCTACTGTTTTGTATCAACAGATTCATGCCTAAGATTACATGATCATGCCAATTGTATTTCAGGTATCTAAACAAAGGTAGACTAGGAGAACAAGGTAACATTCTACAACTTTATCTTTATACTCTCCCAAACATCCTTCAAATGGAAGGCAGATAGCATATTTTAAGCATGACTCTACATGGTATATCGTACTGCTTGCTCAGATCATTTCTGGAGTAAGTAATTCCAAAATTCCCAGTAATCCCTTGTGCTTAATCAATATTATTATTATTATTATTATTATTATTATTATTATTATTATTATTATTATTAATTGGACTTGTATGCTGCCCCTCTCCATAGACTCGGGGCGGCTAACAACAATAATAAACACAACATGTACAATCCAATAATAAAAAGCAACTAAAAACCCCTATTATAAAACCAAACATACACACAAACATACCATGAAATTAGTCATATTTTTATAGATGAATTTCTGAGATTTCTGAGACCCTGTCCCTATTATCTACCTACTACATCTCTAGTTGTTTTTTTCCAAATGCTGGAGCACATATGATTCTCCCTTTTCAGAGCTTATTGCTATATTACTTGGCGGTTTTAGTTCTGTGGTATTCAGAATTATTCTATTCTATATGGTAAAGTGCTGCTTTTATGGTTTCACAACATTAGAGTGGGATGGTATTAAATAGGGTAGATGGCGCTTTTATATTACTACATTTCTATGAATTATCAGTTTACAAACTGATATACAAATCTGTATTTGCTTTAAAGATTTTCAAAGCCAATATATTTTCTTCTAGCTATCAATATCAAAATATAAATACAAATCTTCCTCTTAACATTTGCAAGTAACATACAGTATATATACATGTATTTAAATCTTTGTTGTTTGAGGTCAACTTTCAGGGAATCATATCCTCCAATCAGAGGATAAATCGAAGCTTTAAATATGCCAATGTCATTTACATCCTCCAAACAGCAAAATGTTCAGTGATAAATGAGCCCATAGAGATGATGACAACAGCCATTTTTATATCCCATGTATGCTTATGGCCCCTAATCCTGTTTCTGAGGCACTCTGACAGAGTGCCTCAGAAACAGAAACTCTTCATTCTCTACATCAATGACCTTTGCGATTATATCACAAGCAACTGTGTCCTCTTCGCCGACGATGTAAAATTCTTCAACACCACCGATAACACAACTACTCTCCAAAAAGACCTGGACTCTGTTTCTGAGTGGTCTAACACATGGCAACTCCAAATCTCAACCAGCAAATGCTCCGTCCTACACATTGGGAAGAAGAATCTGAACTCCAAATACGAACTGAATAATCAAATTATCACAGATAACCCCCACTTGGTTAAAGACCTCGGTATACTAATAACAAAAGACTTAAATGCCAAAGCCCACTGCAACAACACAGCCAAGGAGGTTTCAAAATTTGTAAACCTAATCCTACGTAGCTTCTGCTCTGGCAATCTCCCACTACTTACCAGAGCTTACAAAACGTTCGCCAGACCTCGAATACAACTCATCTGTTTGGAACCCATATCGCATCTCGGACATTAACACCCTTGAAAATGTTCAAAGATACTTCACCAAAAGAGCCCTTCACTCCTCCACTCGAAACAGAATACCCTACGAGACTAGACTTACAATCCTGTGTCTAGAAAGCTTAGAACTAAGATGCCTTAAACATGATCTAAGTATTGCCCACAAGCTTATATGCTGCAACGTCCTGCCTGTCAGCGACTACTTCAGCTTCAACCACAACATCACAAGAGCACACAACAGATTTAAAGTTAATTTTTTTTAAAAATTGTTTTATTATTAAAATGGAAACATTTACATCATATAATACAACATAAGATACAATTCGAAACATAAGGACAAACAGTACAGAAAAAAAAAGAAAAACAAAAGAAAAACAAAAGAAAAACCTATAGACATAACGAGTAAAAGTGTCGGCGAGTAAACGGGGGAGTTGTATTGAGAACGAAAATTGGGTCAAATTGTATATGCTCATTACCTTGTTTCGAGGATTGTATCAGAAGGGTTCAATGCCAGAGTTGAAATAAACACATTGCGGAGAAGTTAACAGATAATATTAAATCTACATATCTAAATATATATAACGTCTCGTGTTATTTTATGAGATAATAAAATGGTTTATACCAGATTTGTGACAGTTCGAAGTGTAGTCAAAAATCACAATCTTATAGCCTATTGTTCACGCTTTTGCTTCCTAGCCAGTTATAAAAAGGGTCCCAACACTCGTTGAACGTAGCCGAGGATTCATTTCTAACTTGTGAAGTCAATTTTGACATTTCTGCACAGTATAATATTTTTTTAATTATTACTTCATTTGGGGGTACTTCTTCGTTTTTCCACCACTGCGCATATGAAAGTCTAGCTGCGGTTACTAAATGAATGATTAGGTGTACTTGGGATTTCGATAGATTTTGTCTGATTATGCCCAATAAAAAGCATTCAGGAGTTTTGTCAAGTGTTAAATTTAACATTTCATCGATCCAAATTCCGATCTTATTCCAAAATAAATTTGCTTTGGTACATTGCCACCATAAGTGGAAGTAGGTGCCCAATTCTCGTTGGCATTTCCAGCAATTTGGAGAGAGTTTGTTGTTTGATTTAGTTAGCTTGATTGGGGTAATATGCCATCGATAATACATTTTGATCAAGTTTTCTTTATAGGAAGTGGCGATAGTCAATTTATAATTTCTAGTCCAGAGTGTTTGCCACTCCTCCTCTTTAATTTCGTTTTTGAGGTCCAGGTTCCATTTCTTAACGTTGATTTTTATATTAAAGTTGTCCAAATCATTGTAAGTTAAGTAACAATAAAAAATTTTAATTAGCTTTTCTTGAGGGCCTATACATAGCTTGTCTAGAAGGGCATTTTTCCTTATCCCAGATATTTTTTTGTCTTTGTTATATTTAGATTGGATCTGGAGGTATTCCCACCATTCCACTTTTTGACCCAAATTTTCTAGTTCTAGCCTTGTTTTAATTGTTCCATTTGAGTTTAGAATGTCATTGTATCTTATTATATTGTTTCTTTTATATAAATTTGGATGTACGTAGGCTTCTAACGGGGCGTACCACATGGGGGTTCCTTTATATAATTTAATTTTAATTTTTTTCCAAGTGTTGATTAGTGATTTCCTTATCAAATGGTTAGAGAAATATTTATGGGTTGTCGGTTTTTCGTCCCAGAGATAATAGTGCCACCCTAAATGGAGATCGTGGCCTTCTAAACTAAGAAGTCTAGTATTAGTTAGACTCATCCACTCTCTTGTCCATGCCAAGGAAGCGGCAATATAGTAATCCTTCCAGATTGGAAGAGCTAGTCCTCCCTCTTCTTTCTTACCTTGTAAATATTTCAGTCGAATTCGGGGGCGTTTGTTTTGCCAAATGAAATTGTTAGTTACTTTAGTCAGATTATTAAAAAAGACCTGTTTTAATTGTATAGGGATTGTTTGAAATAAAAACAGAATTTTGGGTAATATATTCAGTTTGATGGCTGCAATCCTCCCAAGTAGGGAAAGTTGTAAGTTCCTCCATTTTGACAGGTCTGTTTGTACTTGGTCTATTAGAGTATCATAGTTGTTTGATTTTCAGCTAGACACTCTGTTTGTCAAATTGATGCCAAGGTATTTAATTTTTGTAGTTATTTGAATGTCCAATTTAGCTGATAATATATCTTTCTGTGATTGTCGCATATTTTTGGTTAGAATTTGGGTTTTGGTTTTATTTATTTTGAGGCCTGCCACTGCACCATAATCTTCCAGGACTTCTAATAATTTGGGACCTGAGTCTAAAGGATCTTCTAAAATGAATACCAGGTCGTCTGCAAAAGCTTGGAGTTTATAGGTTTCTTTCTTGCAATTTAATCCCCTTATATCTTCCTTGTCTCTAATTATTCTCGTTAGTACTTCCAGGGTTAAGATAAATAATAAAGGGGAGAGTGGGCATCCTTGTCTTGTACCCTTGTAAAGAGAGATTTTTGTCGATGTGTCCCCATTGAGAATGATATAGGCTGATTGGACGGAGTAGATGGCTTTTATTGCATTTATAAATTTGGGACCAAATTCCATATATTCTAGTTGTTTAATCATGAATTTCCAGGACACATTGTCGAAAGCCTTCTGGGCATCAAGAAAAATTAGCGCCACTTGTTTTTCGTTATGAACTTCATAATACTCCAGTGTGTCTAACACAATTCTGATATTATTTTTAAGCTGTCTCCCGGGAAGAAAACCATTTTGGTCCGAATGTATAAAATAGTTTAGAAATCCTTTGATTCTATTCGCTAGGATAGAGGTGAAGATTTTATAATCGGCGTTTAAAAGAGAGATCGGGCGATAATTAGATATGTCTGTATGGTCTGTATCTTTTTTTGGAATTAACGCTAGGTTTGCTTCTGTCCATGAAGTTGGGATTTTACCTCTGTCTAAGGCCTCATTCAGTGTTTCTAACAGGGCCTTTTCCATTTCTATAGGCAGATCTTTATATAGTTCTACGGGAAGCCCATCCGGCCCTGGTGCTTTATTGTTTTTTTTATTTTTAATTGCTTCTTTTAATTCCGTGTCAGTGATCGATTTATTTATTATGTTGACCATATCTTGTGGAACTTTAGGAAGTTTGGCCTGTTCTAGAATTTCTTGCATTTTTAGCTCTTGAGTGTTATTTTGTGTGATATCGGCATATTCGTAAAGTTTGCTGTAGAAATCGCCAGCGATCTTTTTCTTCCTTTCCAGGTCGTGACATAGTTCCCCATTTTTGTTTTTAAGACAATTTATTAGTTTCTTTTCTTTTTGCTTTCTGAGTTTATTGGCTAACCATTTGCTAGGTTTATTGGCATTTTCAAAATTATATTGGTTAGTTCTTTTAATTTGTTGTGCCAAATTTTGTTGATCTATTAGATTTAGTTGATGTTTGATTTGTAGCATGTTTTGTTTAATTTCTTTTTTTTGGGGAAATTTCTGGAGTACTTCTTCTAAGGCCCTATAATCTTCCTCTAATTTAGCCGATTTCTGCTTTTTTAGCTTAAATTCTTTGGCCATATATGAAATCGCTATCCCTCTGATAACAGCTTTGACTGTGTCCCAAACATTTTGAAGATTTGTATGATCTTTAGGGTTTTCTTGGAAGAAATAGTTCATTTCAGTTTGGAATTTTACCTTAAACTCTTCCTGAGTTAATATGGATTTTTGAAGAGACCATCTGCAACACTGTTTAGATCCTTTCCAAATTACTTTGAGTGCATTATGGTCTGAGATGTAACTGGAATCAATCTCTGTCGAATAAATTTTGGTATTAATTTCTGTTGTTACCCAAACCATATCTAATCTTGACCAAGATTGGTGCCTATCGGAATAGAAGGTATATTTTTTAAGATTGGGGTTTCTATCTCTCCAACTGTCTTTCAATTTTAGTTCTTTAATTAATTCAAAGAAAGCTTTCGGTAATGTTCTTTTCTTTTGTTTGGTCATCTTGTCATTTTTATAATCCAGTTCGGGATTAATCTCCTACTAGACAGATATTGTCTGTGGAGTGCTCTTTAATTATATTTAACAGTCTTTTATAAAATCTTTCTTGGCCTTCATTCGGAGCGTAGATATTAATTAGTGTTATTGTATCTCGTTCTATATTTAATTCTAGGATTAAAATTCTGCCCTCCCTATCTTTGTATTTCAATTTAGCTTGGATGTTCGAATTGATGTAGCATATTACACCCCTTTTTTTCTCTGCGGCCAAAGATGTAAATAACTTCCCAAGTTTATTTCTTTGGAGTAGATGTTCAAATTTATGTTTAATATGGACTTCTTGCATTGCAATGATGTCGAAGTTTAATTTAGCAATTTTATTTAAAATTTGATTCCTTTTTTGGGGGGCATTCAGTCCATTTATATTAATTGTATATAACTCGATTCCCTTATTTGGTTTTTCCTGAGCCAGGTTTAGGTTATCTATATTTAGGTCTTGTTGCCCTAGTACTTCTTGTTTCCTTTGGATATCCTGTATAGCCATTATTACCTGAGGTTAAACTATCAGTGGCCTGACTTCCCTCCAAACTAAGTAGGGTCTGCTCTGTGGATGGTGGACTGGTTGGTTGGGGGTTCCTTGTTTCTTTCGTCTCTTGTCTATCGGAGGACCGATCAGCGGGGAAGTTTTTATCGTAAAATTCTTCTGCCTTTTCGACCGAATCGATTTTTAGCTTCCTGTCTTGCCAGGTCACTAGCATGCCCTCGGGGACCAGCCATCTAAAGTTTACATTGTGTCTGGTCAGTTTGGCTGACAAAAAGGTGTAGGGTCTACGTAGATCTCTGACGTGTTTTGGAACTTGTTTGAGGATTACCAATTGTCTCCCCTTGAATTCTATGGGGTCATCCCTAGCTCTGTGCAATATTTCGTCCCTAACCGATTTTTTAACGAATTTGATGTGTACTTCTTTGGGGAGGTTATGGCGTCTGGCGTAATTGGTATTTATCCGATAAACTTCATCTATTTCGTTGAGCATTGTATCCTTTTCAATGCCCAGAGCTTTTGAAAGAATCTCGGCCATAGTGTCTGGTAGGTCTTCACTTTTCTCCTCCCTGAGATTTTGGAATCTAAGATATTGATTCGCTTTCTCGCTCTCTAATTTTATCACTGTATTTTCAAGTTCTCTGTTGGCAAGGACTAGTTTGTCTGTCAGGTCTTCCAATTGTTTATGGTCCTGGTCTATTTTGTCTTCTAGATCTTGAATCCTTTTATCTTGTTTAATCATTTGCTGTTCAAAAGCCTCGTGCCTTTTGTCCATATTTTGCATCCTCTCTTTTAGCTCTGCTGTGTCATTTCTAACCTCACCTAGCTCTTTTTTGATATCTTGGTGGTTCTTAAGCATTAGCTCCTGCATTTGAAGGAGAGTGGCTTGAAGGTCTTTATATGAGCTAGATCTTTCTCTGGGAAGCATATCTTCCAGAGATCTCTGAGTAGAGGGACTCGGTATGGCTGAAGTTGATTGATTGGTTGGTTTCCTCCCAGAACCCACTCTGGACAAATTTGAAAGGCTTGTCATTTTTCTGATGGACCACCAACTAGCCCACTTGTATAATTGTCTTATGGTCCGATCCAGAGTTTAATTTAAATAGTATATACTGCTGGACTTTTAGTTGTTATAGAAGCGAGAGGGCGGTTCCAGATAAATCTATCGAAAGGCCCTAGTACAAATAGCAATGGAAAGTTATAACCAGTTAAAAGAGGTAGAAGGAGAGAAAGTGAATAAGAAAGTAATAAGATAGGTTAATTTCAGTTGTTTTATATGAATATAGATTATAAGAGTGGTTCTTCTTTCTAGTGAAAGAGAAAAAGGAAGGGAAGAAGAGGCGAAGGGACAGGATCAAGCCGGTTTTATATTGATTACTTATATATATTGTATAGATTATTAAGAGAATAAGGCCTAGACTTGATTGAATTTAGTTTCTGGAAAAAAAAAATTATCTCTTACAAAATACCCAAAGAAAATCACTAGATAGAATAATACATATAAACTTAATCAGAATAATATAATGCGTAAATCTTATCTAATATTCCTTTTGTTAAACTATGATAACTTTGTACTTGATATATATATATCCAAAGAGAGAATCACTTAAGGGGTTAGTATTATGATCAAATAGCCTATAAGGAAATCAATGAGTTAGTGGACTCCTAACAGATTATTCTATACATGGGGAGCTTAAATTCAGTTCATATGTACAGTAATAGTTAAATGGTACACTAGATAGTTAGTTAGATGATTAATTCATTAAAATAAGTACAATAAGTTCAATAAATTTTAAATATCAGTTAATATATACAGTGATTATTTAAGTGATACACTTGGTAGCAGTTAGTATCCTATTATAGTACGTATAGTAATTATTAAGGGCAGAAAATTCTTTAGAGTAAGTACAGTGAATTTTTTTAATTAATCAGTATATTAAGTATAAATTTAATATAAATTGTAAGATTATAAATTATAAGTTATGAGTTATAGAACGGTTATTGAACAATATAGATACCTTGTATTAGTTATCAAATATAGTCAGGTGGATAGCAATACGTTAGATTGGTTAGGTAAGTAAAGAGTTAATTGAATATGGTCGAAATTAGCTTGCTCAATCCAAAGATCATCTATCACAGCTGTGAATTAGGGTTGATCCGGTCCTGTTGCAATCCTGAAGCTTCACAAAATCAGTCTGGGTTGTGTGGGGGGTTGTGAAGCAATTCCTTCTTTGCTGCCAGCTTCCCTGTGTTAAAAATTGAGGCCAGACTGTGACTCGGCAACAAAGGGGAAGATCGAAGCAGAAACAGGAACCAGGAAGTAGCTAAGTCACGCTGATGAATCGGAGCCTCTAGGTGGGTTTAGAAATAAAGAAATAAAGGAAGACAAAACGGGAACTCTTCTAAGACGACAGGGAATCCCTCTGGGACGTCAGATCTTCATACTGTGTTGTAAAAGCTTTTTATGGTGTTAATAAACGAAGAAGACTGTCGGAGATTGTTAAGACCCAAAAACGCTAGGTCGCCGCCGGCCGGAAAGAGGGAGATGACAGATCCTCTTTCTCCTTCTCTTGTCAGAGCTATTAGGATATCAAGCTCAAAAGACGCTGCCCAAAAGAGGGGAAAAGAAAGTTCTCCGGTTATAAATCTCCAGTACGATCGCAGACTGGTATGTTGAGAGTCAACTCCACCGTTTCGTTCGCCTCCGCTAGTCGCCGAATAGTAATGACCAGCTGGGAGCTCTCTAGGCCGCCATGTTGCTCCTAGCTTACAGGCACTCACTCGTAGAGGGGTTTGAACGCTCCGTCGATCGGGCTGCCGCCACAGAATCAAACTAGCGTCACCCCCAATCCGTCAGACCCCTGATCGCAGGATCTGTGGCCCTCGGGGGCCAAAGAGAACCTATAAAAACGGAGGTGTTTAACGGAGCCCCGCTCCACACCGTCCGTTCAGCTCCGCCGCTGGCTCCGCCCCCCTCAGATTTAAAGTTAATATTAACCGCTCCAAACTTGACTGTAAAAAATACGACTTCAGTAACCGAGTTGTCGAAGCATGAAATTCATTACCGGACTCCATAGTGTCATCCCTAAACCCCGAATACTTTACCCTTAGACTATCCATGGTTGACCTCTCCAGATTCCTAAGAGGTCAGTAAGGGGCGTACATAAGTGCACTAGAGTGCCTTCCATCCCCTGTCCTATTTATTTCCTATATCTCCTATATCTTTCTTCTATTCCGATATCTCTTCTTCTATTCTTTCATTGATATATTTTATTCCTATATTTTTCTCTTCTCTTCTTTCTTAAATATATTTTACTATGAGTATATCCTCTGTAACCTTCATTATGTATTTTACTATGAGTATATCCACTATAACCTTCATTGTGTAATAGACAAAATAAATAAATAAAATAAATAAATAAATAAATAAATAGAATAAACTATATCAAAAACTGAACAGCCAACTAGAAAAATTAGCAAAGAGAAATTATATTCATAATATGTAATTATTTAAGAGCAGTTTCACTGTATGATATCAAAGAATTTACAGGCTTGATTTTAGTCTTGGCTCATGTGTCAGGCAAATTGACCAATAAGAAACCATATTTCTTTATTAAATCTTCCAGTGTGCTGAGAGGAAAGGATTCATTAAAAGACTGAATGCACCCATGTTGTCTTAGCTCACAAAAGGCCTTCTCAAATGTCATGTCGTGACTGCAGGGAAAATTAGGCTTCTACAAAAGAACATTTTATTTAAGAAATATCTGTCTATATCCTTTAACAGGAAATGAGATACAATTGCTCCCTTATTCTCCTATAAACTGATTGTATGAAAGGGCCTTGGTTCACAAATTACGTTTTCAGATTTTACATCTTTCATGAATTTCAGCTAATCCAATCAAAATTGTTAAGAAAACTATCAGCAATCTATTGATAAAATTATACTTCTGTGCAAAAGGTTGAAGATATAGTTCACTGGGATGTAAAAGAAACCAGGCATATATATATATATTTAATAAAATGGTCTGTCGTGTCCCTATGGACTCTACCAAAGCACAGGTAGCAGGAATTCCTGAAATCTAGTGGCACCTATCATTCTGACTTTTTTTTGTAGACAGGCAAAAAGCAAAAGAAATAAATGGGATTGATAATGATAGCAGTAAGAATGTAGAAGAAGCAACAGTGGGGGGGAAACAATAGGTGGCAGGCAGCAACAATGAAAAGAAAGAGAATAACAGGACAGAATAACAGAATAACAGAGTTGGAAGGGACCTTATGCATGCTGGCCAGCTGGTCTTTGGACATGTAAGTGAACCAGAACCCAGAAAACTAGTTGACCAGCGCACCTGCTTTTCTGCTTTCTGGTGCTCATGCGCATTACCGGCTCAAGATTGACTCAACCTTCCATCCTTCCGAGGTGGGTAAAATGAGGAGCCGGATTGTGGGGGCAATATGCTGGCTCTGTTAAAAAGTGCTATTGCTAACATGTTGTAAGCTGCCCTGAGTCTAAGGAGAAGGGCGGCATAAAAATCAAATAAATAAATAAGTAAGTTAGTAAGTAGGTAGATAGATAGATAGATAGATAGATAGATAGATAGATAGATAGATAGATAGATAGATAGATAGATAGATAGATAGATAGATAGATAGATAGATAGATAGATAGATGCCCACCAGAAAACTGCTCTTCCAATTTCTGGTGCTTCCCCATACACTTGGTGCTGAAAAGTTTCGCCAACACTGCCCTATACCATTTCAGATAAATGGTTGTCCAATTTCTTCTTTAAAACTTCCAGTATTGGAACATTCACAAATTCTGGAGGCAACTTATTCCACTGACTAATTGTTCTATCTACCAAGAAATTTCTCCTTAGTTCTAGGTTGCTTCTGTCCTTGATTACTTTCTATTCATTGCTTCTTATCCTGCCTTCAGATACAGTGATCCCCCGCTCGTTGCGAGGGTTCCGTTCCAGGAGCCCCCGCAACGAGCGGGTTTTCGCGAAGTAGCGATGCGGAAGTAAAAACACCGTCTGCGCATGTGCAGACGGTGTTTTTACTCCCACAGCGCTAGCGAGGAGCCGAAGATTGGGGGCGGGGCGGCTGTTTGCCGCCGGCATGGAGGGCTTCCTAGCAGCCCCCCAAACCCGGGTTGGGGGTCCGGGGGGCGCTTGGTATCGCCGGTTTTGAGCTGAGTCCGGAAGCGAATTCGCTTCCGGACTCAGCTCAAAACCGGCGATACCAAGCGGCAAGGAACGGCTTGTCTCGGCGCTTTCGAGCTGACAGCTCGAAAGCGCCGAGACAAGCCGTTCCTTGCCGCTTGCTATCGGCGGTTTTGAGCTAAATCCGGAAGCGAATTCGCTTCCGGACTCAGCTCAAAACCGCCGATAGCAAGCGGCAAGGAACGGCTTGTCTCGGCGCTTTCGAGCTGTCAGCTCGAAAGCGCCGAGACAAGCCGTTCCTTGCCGCTTGGTATCGCCGCTTTTGAGCTAAATCCGGGAGCGAATTCGCTTCCGGACTCAGCTCAAAACCGCCGATAGCAAGCGGCAAGGAACGGCTTGTCTCGGCGCTTTCGAGCTGTCAGCTCGAAAGCGCCGAGACAAGCCGTTCCTTGCCGCTTGGTATCGCCGCTTTTGAGCTGAGTCCGGAAGCGAATTCGCTCCCGGATTTAGCTCAAAACCGCCGATAGCAAGCGGCAAGGAACGGCTTGTCTCGGCGCTTTCGAGCTGTCAGCTCGAAAGCGCCGAGACAAGCCGTTCCTTGCCGCTTGGTATCGCCGGTTTTGAGCTGAGTCCGGAAGCGAATTCGCTCCCGGATTTAGCTCAAAAGCGGCGAGAATGAACGGCGTGGGCGGGCGAAGGGCGGGCGGCAGCGAGGAGTTTGCGTGGGCGGTGGGGAAACTCCTCGCTGACGCCAGCAAGAGGGGGAAGACCCAGGGAAGCCGCTGCCATCTACGCATGCGTGCCCGGCACGCATGCGTAGATGGTATTTTTGACTTCCGGGTTGAAAAATAGCGAAGTACCCTGTTCGCAATGGTTGGGGACGCAATAAACGGGGGATCACTGTACTTTCAAGAATAGGTTGATTCTCCAAATATCTCAGTCAACCCCTGAGATATTGTAACACTGCTATAATGTCACTCCTAGGCCTTCTTTTCATTAAACTAGACATACCTAATTCTAGCAACTGTTCTTTATATGTTTTAGCCTCCAATCCCCTAACCATCTTTCTTGCTCTTCTCTTTCTTAATTTTTTTTTTTTACATTGTGGTAACCAAACTGGATGCAGAATTCCAAGTGTGGTCTTACCAAGCATTATAAATAGACTGTAAATGGCAAGGAAGTGTTAAAAAGAGTACTGGCAAAGTGACAAGTAGTATAATGGGCAGGAAGCCAGAGGACATTGTTCCCCACTGAAGCTTGTCTCTTCATATTTGGTGGTCCTGACTATATTTAACAATCAGAGAAAGATGAGTTTCTGGACAATTCATGACAATCTTAGTTTGTTTCTGAGTTTGAGATTAATAATACAACACTTACAATAGGCTGAAATCCTAAACTAATTTTCAGGCTGCTTTCAGTCAGATCTTTTAATATGTGATGTGCATGGTTGATTGGGGCAATTTCATGGAGTATTAAGATCTTAGTACTACTTCTAAGTTTGACAGTAATTTACTCAAAATTTCATTCATTTATGTAATTACAGTATACAGTATATATATTTCTTATATTAGATAATGGGTGGGCAAGGAACTTTTTCCCTAATTCACACTCTAGAATTAGAAACAGAACAAGATGCAAAACCCTATGTATGTCAATGTCTTTGACAGTTAAATGAAACAAATATATTCATTTTCATGTTTATCATACAGATTAACATCTTACAACTATTGTTAAAATAGCGTATAGCAACAGCACTTAAACTTATATACCTGCTCACAGAGTGCTTTATAGCCCTCTCTAGGCAGTTTACAATGTCAGCACATTGTCCCCAATGATCTAGGGCCTCATTTTACTGACCTTGAAAAGATGGAAGGCTGAGTTAACCTTGAGCTGTTGAGACTTGCTGGTAGCGGCCAGTCAGCAGAAGTAGCTTGCAATACTACATTGTAACTACTGCGCCCCTACAGTTCTTTCTTTCTGAAGGATTTTCCACATTTACACTAAGAATTACTTACATGTGTCATCTTTTATATTTATGCACTCATATAAATATAAATATATTATGATGGTCATAAGTGAGAGGATCCATTGTAAGTCAATATTTTGAGTGCCATTCCAACTTGAATAGTCGCTAAACTAATAGTTTTAAGTTATAAGGTTGTTTTTTGTTGTTTTTTTGTTTGATTTTTAGAGCACTTCTAAATTAGTTATTCAGCTAGAATTAATGTTTCTTTTCATCAAACAATATCAGAAGGGCAACTACCCTTCTGTTTTTAGGTAGCTTTACTATTCTCTTACGGATGTGATGAAGATAAACCATTGGGAACTACCATAGCACCAAATGGTACTGGTTTACCGATTACAACTGGAGGAAAAATAAGCTGTTTTAAAACAAAATACCAAAAAAAAAGATATGAATGAACCTGCTGACAGTCTAAGCTCTACCCACTGCCCATGGGAAGTCCTGATATATTTGGTAAAATACCAGATAATCAGAAGGGGATAAATGTTCTTATTTCAAAAATGAGAAAAAGGAGTCACAAGTCAAGCTGACACTGAAAGTTGTCAGAAAATCCTAGAGTAGGTCATAAATTTGTCATTCTGCAAGGGGTTTGAAAATGAAGCTGTGATCACCAGAAGTTAGAATGGATTTGTCAAGAACAGATCCTGTCAAGATAATGATATTTCATCTTCTAGCCAAGCAAATGATTACGCTACAGGTTTAATACATCTTGGATTCAAAATATATGATAAATTGCCATATTAGATTCTGATAAGCTAGCTAGACAAGTATAATTTTGATATTTTGTTTATTAGAGGGAATCATCACTCATCATCTAAACTATATTCAACAGCATGTTCCTCATCTAAATAAAGTGATGTATACCATGGAGTTTAGTTCTCTTTGTTTTCATTAATCGTTAGGAAAAAGAGATAGAGGGAATGCTTCTAAAATTGACAATGAAACAAAAGAGGGAAGGGTATCTAATAACCTATGAAACCAAATTCAAAATTATTTTGATTGATTAGATAAGTGGTCTCATATAATAAAAGAAAATGCAACAAAAATTAGTGCAAAGCTTTTCATTAGGAAAAAAAATCCAAATCCACATGCATCAGATGGTGACTTGAAACAAGATCTTAGAATTGTGGCTGAATGAATGGAATGATTCAGTAGTGTAACGTTTCACCATAAAGTCCAATGCAATTCTAAGCTGTATTAACAGAATTATATTTTCCAAATCCCAAAATTTTTAATTCTGGGGAATCACATTGAAAGAAACTCAAAGAAAGTGGTTCAAAGGAGTACAATAAAGATGAATCAGAGGCTGGAAACTAAGCTTTATAAAGTGGAAAAGAGGAAATGTGATATGTCAGCTTCAAAAAAGACAAGTTTTTTGAGAAAGTTCTCAAGTGCTTTCATCTGTCACAAGAGGGGCTTAGAAGCATTGCCTTTGTCATGGTCAGACCATTTTCTACTGCGGCTTGATTTCCTGGCTCCAATCCTCCCCTGCAGGTAGGTGAAACCAACTAGGTGGTTCTGCCCCAGATGCCTGATGGACCCAGAGGGTTTTCAGAGGGCGCTTGGGGTTTTACCAGATTCACTCATCCACAGCTCGGCAGAGTCTCTTGCTCTGGCTTGCAATAGGGCTGCACTAGACCCCGTAGAGCTCCATGGTTCAACAAGGAGCTCTGGGAGTTGAAACGCCAGAAGAGACGTCTAGAGAAGTGATGGAGGAAGAGTAAGTCCGAATCCGATCGAACACTTGTAGGAGCTTTTATTAGGACCTACAAAGTGGCGCTCAAGGCGGCAAGATGCGCATACCATGCCGCCTTGATTGCATCAGCGGAATCCCGCCCGGCTGCTCTGTTTAGGGTGACCCGCTCCCTTCTGAATCAGGGGGGACTTGGGGAGTCCTTGCAGGGCAGTGCCAAGGAATTTAACTCATTTTTCGCTGATAAAGTCGCTCGGATCCGGGCAGACCTCGACTACAATTGCATAGCAGTATCGGCTGACAATGAGTCAGTCGAGGTGACTGGGGCTCATCTTTGTCCATCTGTCTGGGAGGAGTTTGACTTGGTGACACCCGATGAAGTGGACAAGGCCATCAGAAAATTTCCCTATACTCCCTCACTTTCACTTTGTTATAGTAGGGGCTATCTGTATGGCTAAATCTTATTCCAATGAAAAACAAAGCAAGAAATCAATCTTAGTCACATGCTCTATAAAACAAATACAAAATTGAAAAAGAAGTTAGGGACATTGGCTGAAAAAATAGAAAAACATTAAACAGAAATAAGTGAAAGCTTTGTTTAGGAAAAGAAATCAAATACAGTGGTACCTCATCATACGAACTTAATTGGTTCCAGGAGGAGGTTCGTAAGGTGAAAAGTTCGTAAGATGAAACAATGTTTCCCATAGAAATCAATGTAAAAGCAAATAATGCGTGCAAATCCTTCAGGAAAATCCCAAACTTTAGAAGGGAGGCGAACAGAGGGCAGGGAGGAGCAGCTAAAGGGGGCGGGTGGAAGAAGCAAGGCTAGGCTAAAGGGTGAGTGGGAAGGAAGAAAGGCAATGGGGGCGCCCCTCCCTTTTCTTTCTTCAAAAGACACCCTTTCAGTGCCTTTGCAAGCACCTTGTTCTCTGCAAAATCTTTCCTCCTCCAAGCCGCCCCTCCCTTTTTTTCCTTCAAAAAAGGGGGGGGGAAGAAACCCCTTCATCCCAGCAGCAGCTGCTTGGGTTCGTAAGGTGAAAATAGTTCGGAAGAAGAGGCAAAAAAATCTTAAACACCGGGTTCGTATCTTGAAAGGTTCGTTAGAAGAGGCGTTTGTAAGATGAGGTACCACTGTATATTTTCTCTATTGTATTCCATTAAGACTATAGAGACTGGGGTGAGATATAAAAGCTGTGAAATAAATATACAGCCTTAAAAGGCTGCTGAGTTATGAAAGAATACCAGCTAAATTTGGTGTAAGGTGTTGATCTAGAACAGGGATGTCAAGCTGACAACCTACAGGCCAGATGGGTCACATGCAGGCCACATCTACCCCAGCTTTTGGGGTACATGGGAAAAAGGTCTCAAAACATCACATGATGGCAATGTGAGTTTTACATCCATGATCTAGAAACAAGGACACTGCCTCCCTTAGACATGAAAGCCAGCTGGGTGATTTGGGGCCAGACTCCTCCTCTCAGTCTAATTCAAATCACAGGATTGTTTTGGTAGGAAAGTAGGAGACAAATAGCTGGTTGAAGTTATAACATTATTTGGACAATGATTGAAAGAGTCTGGAATGAGTTGGGCGGCTTATAAATCACAATAATAAACAAACAAACAAATGTTACATTTCAAGCTTACCTCTGCTACTTTTGCTGCATCCAGGACTCGATTATCCTTTTCAGTACCCTTTTGTTTTTGTAAAGCTCGCCAGACAGCATTTCTTAATCCTTCTCGATTCACATCTCCCAAGAGTTCACTACGCAGGATAACAAGATTGTAGATCACACCATAACGTATAACCCAGAAGGGATCGTTATCTGAAATAATGGTAGACCAGGGTACCATAACATGACTGCTCAAAATATGAGAAATGTTTTCCTGATCAAATCAAGAAATCCACATCGTCTAGAATTCTGCTTTAAAAGCAGACAGCTGACACCTTTGCAAGCTGAGGCCAAATGTAGACATGTCAAGTTCCTTTAAACAATTATGGAAAACATTTGACCATGTAAGTAATTCCATTAGCTGTTATTGCTTTTAAAAGCATTTCTTAATGCACTGAGTCTTTGATGTAGAACACTAGCATCCTAGCAACCATCTTTCTAGTCCACAGACAGTTGTGATGCTACTGCTAACACAGAACAGTTCAATGAATGTTATGACTTTTGAAAGTGTTGCCAGTAAAGGTAAGCCAGAGGAATTTGCAGACTTTTGACAAAAGCATCATAACAAGTTGTATCCAAAATGGGTCCTAGCCTAGTGCCAAAGTCAATGAAGATCAGAGACACCAGAAAGGGCATTTTCAGCTTAATTTATTGGAGTACTCCAGCAAGTGGGTTTGAGTAGCTAAATGAGCAAAACCCCAAACAATGCACAAATACTAATTTTATATACCTATGATTAAGGCAGTTAACAAGGATCAAATATTGGTCTTCAACACATTTTTGTATTTGTTTCTTTTACTTTACCCTTCTTCTTCACACATCTCATGTTTATGTTAATAAGCTTTCTTATCAAAAGAGGTGCATTTTTTACTATTATTATAAGCTAGAGCTTGTCCAAGTTTATATACGGTATCTATGTGCCTTAATAAGCATCCTTCTAACATGTCCTTCTAATTTTTAACTTTCTTGTTGCTAGGCAGTAATGTCCCACCATTGTTACACTCATCACAGCTGCAACTTTCTGCGTCAGCAACTCCTTTAATAAACTTTCCTAATTCCAACCTGAGTCTTTCAAAAATGAGTCCAGCCTTCAGTGAAAAGGGGACAGGACTTACACTATGATGTTGCTTGCATCGTGCTACTATCCTCCCCCTTGACTTTCACCATTGGCCTGGCCATATTACGGCAGAAGTAAAAAAGTAACAGCGATCCCTCTATAACTGCTTCCAGTTTAAATATTTAGCTTGGAATACATTATTTCTCTTTTAAAAAAGAATCCAGAAGATATCATTAATATCTGCACTATTTCTTTTCTCCTACTTCTATTGTTTGATAAAGCCAGATTTTAAAAAATAAACCAACAAAATGTCAGTGCTGGTTTATTAGGTATTGACTTTCAAAGAACAGTTGAAGCTATTTATGATGGTCTGGCTTTTGCTTATTAAACTTTTTTTCTTTGGGTTTCTCCTTGCTTCCAGTTCAGAGCAGAAGCATAGAGTGATTAATAATATCTTCATGACTCCCACTCAATCAGTTCCACAAGGAAGAGGGGTTAATTATTAATTTCTTCTATTTTTTCCTTCCATTGTACTGCAAAATAACACTGTTTCACCAATTACACTAATTAAGGTGCAATTAAGAAGCAATTCATGAGCAATGCTACTGCTGTGCTGATCAAGAAGCAATGAAATGAAACTGTTTGGAAGTAAACTAATCGTTCTACTGTATTTTCTAGCTTTCACAATAAATTTTAAAATTGTACATTGTTGTAAATCATCTAAGCACTGCCAGCACAATAAAAAGGTCGGTTACACACTTTTAAAATAATTAATATTGCAGGGGATTTTTGCTGAATGATGCTTAGATTTGTGTAAGCCAGTTTCTCAACCTTCACTAATTTAAGAATGTGAATGTCAACTCCCAGCATATCTTCCCCCTCATGACCTATGGGTAGGGAATGCTGGGAGTTGAAATCCACACTTCTTAAATGATCATTGCTGAATGGAACTTTTCTAAATGTTCTGTGTGAAACCAACACTTCATGTCTAAGTGTGAGCAGTGTGGTCGGGCAGTAGGCAAAGCAAGTAGGAAGCTTGGCTGCATAGCTAGAGGTATAACAAGCAGGAAGAGGGAGATTGTGATCCCCTTATATAGAGCGCTGGTGAGACCACATTTGGAGTACTGTGTTCAGTTCTGGAGACCTCACCTACAAAAAGATATTGACAAAATTGAACGGGTCCAAAGACGCGCTACAAGAATGGTGGAAGGTCTTAAGCATAAAACAGATCAGGAAAGACTTAATGAACTCAATCTGTATAGTCTGGAGGACAGAAGGAAAAGGGGGGACATGATCGAAACATTTAAATATGTTAAAGGGTTAAATAAGGTTCAGGAGGGAAGTGTTTTTAACAGGAAAGTGAACACAAGAACAAGGGGACACAATCTGAAGTTAGTTGGGGGAAAGATCAAAAGCAACGTGAGGAAATATTATTTCACTGAAAGAGTAGTAGATCCTTGGAACAAACTTCCAGCAGACGTGGTTGGTAAATCCACAGTAACTGAATTTAAACATGCCTGGGATAAACATATATCCATCCTAAGATAAAACACAGGAAATAGTATAAGGGCAGACTAGATGGACCATGAGGTCTTTTTCTGCCGTCAACCTTCTATGTTTCTATGTTTCTAATAAGCAAAGAGTTAACTTCATTCATCTGTTGCAGCAAAAGTAGCCAAGAGTCATGTGGCATTTTAAAATTACAGTATTACAAATTCATTACAGAGCTCTATAGTCCACAAAGGCGTACACCATAATAAATCGATTAGTCCTCCACAGACACAACATTCTGTTATTTTAATTCCATTTCCAGCTGAATGCCAGCAAGCAGTGCCTCATCAGTGTTAAAATGCCTCATATAAAAGCGATGGTTATTCTTCCCTCACTTCTGACATTGGGCTCTTTCTGTAGCCTCACCCATGTGCTTTCATCCCATCTTCAAAATGGGGCCGAAAGAAACAGCCGCCTACCCCCACCAAACCACTTTGTCACACATCAACAAGGGACCAGCCGATTGCTGCCCTTACAGGAGGGCAATGCTAGTTGTTGCTATCGCAAGCAGCGACAACGCTTTGTACAAGTAAAAGATTGATTTGTTTAATAGCTAGAAGGAGCATGGCCTTCGGTGAACATATTATTTGTTGCTGCAGTGCAATTGCGGTTCTGCTGTCTTCATGCATCGAGTGGTTTTGTCTCTGTGCTCACTATTGTTCTGGATAAAGGCAAGAGTCATACTGCTGTTGCCATTAAAAAAGCAATTCAGGAAGCTACAGGGGCTTAATCAAAGAGAACCCACCCCTATCCCTTCCTACATCAGGAGGACAAGCAGGTGAGCCCTTCTTCCCACAAATAGCTGAAAAGATTGAGGACTAAATAGTGGAGAGGAAAGGGAAGCCAGGTTCTATAAAAACCCAGAGTTTTCTGCAAAGAGCTCACCTTGCCCAATCTTATCAACCAAATGTCGTAGTGAAACCCATAAATAGAACATGGAGACACAAGAGCGTTTCCTATAAATACTATGGCAGTGTGTGAAAGTCCTATGATGATTTACAACCACAAACACTTTTGTCCTCCATTAAATGTTCGTTATTCTTGTAAGTCTTCATAACTAATATTTATTTATTTATTTATTTATTTATTTATTTATTTATTTAATTTGTATGCCGCCCCTCTCCGTAGACTCGGGGCGGCTCACAGCAGTGATAGAAACAATGTACAATACAAATCTAATAATACGAAGTTAAAAACCCATAATTTAAAAAACATGCACACAACACACCATACATGAATTATATAGGCCTGGGGAAGATATTTCAATTCCCCCATGCCTGACGGCAGAGGTGGGTTTTGAGAAGTTTACGAAATAGCTATTTCCATGCCTTGAGGTCGCATAAATTAATCATTCTCTTTTTAAATATAATGCTTATTTGAAGAACGATTCTGAGATTCTTAGAAATTGTTTGCCTCCTCTCATTTCTATTGCAAGGATTATAGATAATCATTCAGCAATTAAGAACTTTTCATACTTAAATTCTCTATCCTTTCAGAAGTAGTGTGCCAGCCTCCGCGCTTCCTACTTGTTTCGGCAGCCATAGAAACACAGGGAGGAGGGAGGTTAGGTGTTTGGGAGAGGGTGAGAAGCTGTGCTGGAGACATGTCTTCTTATGTCTGATTAGAGGTTTAGGGAGGAAAGTTTTCATCATGTATGGCTAAGTTGGATGAACTTATTTACAGCTTGCTCAAGGTCAACACCTTCGGCAGACCAGAGGTGAAAGCTCCACTTGAAGATGAGCCCATATGATATCTGGGGGGCATGGGGAGGAAAGAAAGATGACTCCCTTCACTTTTCTGTTGAGTATAAGAATTGAAACGCCCTTTGCATTGAAAATGGTTACACTCTACCCCTTATGAAGGACATGCTGGCGCATCTAGCCAATCCCCTTACTTCACTTACTGGACATAAGAGAGGCCTATTACCGAGTCCGAATTAAAGAAGGGGACAAGTGGAAAACTGCTTTCAACTGCCCTCCAGGTTGTTTCCAGTTTTGGGTGCTCCTGTTTAGTCTACAGGGGGCACCAGTGGGGTTCATGCAACTAATTAATGAAGTGCTCCATGAGCACCTTTACAAGGGGGTCTTGGTTTATCTCTTTGCGTATTATTTTTATTTTTCTCCACATCAAAAACATACATAACATCATATTGGTCTTTGTTTATCTTGATGACATTCTCATTTACTCAGAGACCATGGAAGAACATGTGAGACTAGTGGGATCAGTCTTGAAAAAGCTTATGGCTGCTGAGCTGTATGCTAAATTGCCAAAATGGAAGTTTCACCAGAGCAAAATTGACTACTTGGATTACCACATATCACATTTTTTCTGATTTCAGGCTAAGGCAACTAATAGTTGAAATAAAGGATTGCTAAATGCATATATTTGTAAAAACACAACAACAGCTTTATTCTCTTTCCTCTTCTTCCCTCAATCATCTTTTGCACGCAGCACTTTCTTTTCACATCTCTAGTTTTAGCTTTAAAGTAAAGTAACTTGAAAGTCATATAAAAACATTCCACAAGTCATTCTAAAATCTATGGGCTAATCAGTGTTAATCCAAAGTCATAAAAGCAGGCAATAAATTCACACAATGTATAGCTTACGCTCAGAGCTGGTTAGAGAAGCCCCCATTTTGAAACAGCAAGAATTGACGACTCAGCTTTCTCTTCCGCTCACATCCGGACGTGAGGAAATTAATTAACCAGTTCCTCCCCTTCTAATATTTTTTCCCTAACACTTGTTCTCTTCTCCTCTGCAAGCATCTGAAGTAAGGGTTAATCCACCTTACATCTTCTTCGCTAGAACTGGAATGCATCTGCATGTCACCTGCCTCCTCCCTTTCTGTCTGTAAATCATGTCCTCCTACCAATTCATAATCGCTTTCCCCTTCGGAATCCGAAAAATCTGCAGGCTGAACGGGAGTATATACAACAGCATGAGGGCGTTGAAGTGAGTAGTTATGGAGTGGGTGACCCTCCAGACCTGTCTGTGAACGGCCCACGGAAGTTGGAAGGAAGGAAGGAAAGAAAGGAGAAATAGAGGGGGGAAGAAAGGAGAAATGGAGGGAGGGAGGAAGGAGAAATGGAGGGAGGGAGGAGAAATTCTCTTTCCATGCCCTTTTGCAAAAGTCCAATAAATGCTCATTTTTTAATTGTTCATTGGTTTCATTGGCCTTTCCAAGAAATTTAAAGCAACCCCCCACCCCACCCTCAGAGGGAAAAAAGGAGGAGGAAGATAAGGAATCCAAAGCTACTTTCAGACAAAGCCTCCACTATGTTTTCTCAACTGACAATGTAGGTCAGTTGAAGAGAGGCACCTGAAAGGAATATTTTGAAAGAGAAGTAAAGAACTGCCCAAAAGCAGTAATAAAAGGCAGAGAAAATCAGAGAGACAGAAGCTTATCTCCATCTGGAGAAGGAAGGAAGGAAGGAAGGAAGGAAGGAAGGAAGGAAGGAAGGAAGGAAGGAAGGAAGGAAGGAAGGAAGGAAGGAAGGAGAAATGGAGGGAACAAGGAAGGGAGGGAGGGGTGGGCAATTAATTTATAATTATAATATAATATAATATAATATATAATTATATTTTATAATTATAATATAATTAACTCAGTTCTACCCAATAATATGCAGTATTGGGTAGAGCTGAGTTAATTATATTAATCCGGCCCTCTAAAACCATCCCAATTTCTCATGCGGCCCCATGGCAAAATTAATTGCCCACCCCTGGTTCAGGGGGTTATGAGGAGAGGGATTTGGGATTACTTCTATATGCAATTTATGCACCTTTGCCTTCATTTTGTCGCTATCAATTCTTATTCAGTAAAAGTACTCTTCTCTATCATTATGGAGTTGGGAGTTTTCTTTCCTGGATTTTGAACAGAAGCGTACCTGACACAGTGTCAAGCAAATCGGTGATTATTACTTCTGTTGGCGTATGCAAAGAAAGATCACTTCATATCGTGTCCAATACAAAAGGGAAGGAAGGTCCAATCTTTTTACATGTTGGCTGTTCCCCTGCAAGGGTATGGTAATCTAATTGTCCTTTGTATCTATAACATAGATACAAAGTCTCCTTTGTTGATCCCAAATCCCTGTGACTTCATGAACATAGCAATTATCAACTTCTCTCCTAATCATTTTGCCTAGGCTTGATGAAAGCTGCAAAGTCCCTTACAACAGAGATGAGTGTACCCATGATTTACAGGGTATATGCTCAGGAAATGTGTTGGTTTTTTAATTTTTTTCTATTTTTTTTAGTAAACATACATGGGCTTTTCTGCACCATAGTCTTCAGCTAGTTACATTTATTTATTTATTTATTTATTTATTCATTCATTCATTCATTCATTTTGTCCAATACATGTTCTGCCTGACTGGGCTCAGGCAATGCCTAACAGTCCAAGGAAAAGAAATCAAACACACACGTGCTCTTCTATTCAGCAAACTTGTATTAAACAAACAAAAAAGGGTTACCCAAAAAAGTCCTTAGGGTCAGGAAACAATGATAGTGCAAGGCTTACTTCAGCCGCATACAAAAACACAGGAAAAAGCAAACAAAGACAACCTGCAAGGAGCAGAAATGTTTCAGAAGTCCTTTGAATCTTTGGAGCAAACAGCAAGTCCCAGAGGTTTCACCTCCCACGTGTCTGAAAAAGCTGGGTTGAAAACTCCAAAGGCACGAAACAGAAACTTCAGAGCAGGAACCACAAAATAACACAGATAAACAGCCACAGTTTGCCTTGTGCCTCTGTTCCCTTTTATACCTTTAGCCCTCATTAAGGGAACCACACCCAGCCCTCAGTATAAGAACCACACCCAACCCAGGTGCTACTCTGATGACTTGTAATAATCCTTCAATTGATCCCTCCTTTGCATCGCTCTTCTGCTATGCATGTCTATGAATTGTTCTGCAGAGGAATCCAAGGACGAAAGACTGTCTGAGGGACTGCATGCCAAATCCCCTGGACTGTCTGCTGAGTCCTGCGAACCAGTGGCCTCATCCTCCTGGCTGTCTGCCACGTCTTCCTGGCTGTCAGCCAGGCTTTCACACTCACTTTGTGCCGCATCTCTCCCATCTGTGGGAGCAACGGCTGGCCCAGGCCCAAACACAACAATACACAATGAGGGTTTTAGCGGGTATATATATATATACACATAGTAAAGTACATGATGAAGTTTATAGAGGAGATACTCATAGTAAAATATATCTAAGAAAGAATAGAAAAGAAGATATAGTAATAGAACATATCAATGAAAAATAGAAGAAGAGATATAGGAATAGAAGAAAGGTATAGGATATATAGGAGAGCAATAGGACAGGGGACGGAAGGCACTCTAGTGCACTTGTACTCGCCCCTGTGTGTAAATTGGCAGAATTTAAGCCAGTTAAGAATTTATTTCCTGTATTTCAATCCTTCTCTCCACTACAAAATCCTGCTCAAAACATGGTTAGCATGGCCCTCAACAGTGGATTCCCTGCTTCTTTTCTCTTCTCACCCGTGCCAGGAGAGCAAGTGCCAGTTGCAAAAACAGTTTTACAGTTTTTCCTCTCACTTGGGCTGGAAGAGGAAACTTGATAAAAGCCATGTCAATATCACTCCGTTAAAAGAAACAGCCAGCATTTCATTATTCCACTAACTGAACACACACAAGCACACACAAATTCAAACACATCGCATACACATACCACAAAAAAGATCCAGCCTTTCAAGCTAGGCGTCCCTGCATGAAATGGCCATTGGAGGCAGAGAGCAGTGACTACAGTGACTGCCCTCCAAAGAATGTACCAGTCAATTGAACTGAGACAACTGTGTAAAATAGAATGAAGTGTGGCAGGCAGGGAGGGGAAAACATTACTTTAATGCAGAGAAAAAAAACACATATAGGAGTCACTTTCCCAACAGCTTAGGGCAGGTCTAGAGCTGATGAAATTCACTCCTGATCTTCCAAAATGGAAAGCCCCCATGCAGGGCAAGCAGGAAGTGCAAATCAGTCTATGGCATCAAGCTGTAAACTTGCAATTTTACATGGAGAAAAGCAGTGTGACTCTCCAACTAATGCTGAACTAGAGCTCCAATCAGCCCGAGCCAGCATGACTAATAGTTAAGGATTATTGGAACTGCAATTGTTCATCCCTGCTGCACGTATTTACCTAAATTGTAAATCCTTTTAGTAAGATTCGTTTTAGAATAAATATGGCTATGTTCTAGCCGCCTATCTACTAGCAACGATAAATAACTGAATTAATCACAGGGCACAGTCCTGTTTTAGACAGTATTTAATCAGATGTTTTGCTGGATAGGTAATAGTTTACATTTTAAAAAGAATACAGGGGATAATAACAACACTGCAGTACAATAGTTGGGAAATAAGATTCCTAATTAATTGCTTAAGCTGAAAGAACAAATATAATTTGTTCACATTCCCCACTGCCAGTAGCTGTGAGATGCCTGGGGGGAAATACAAAAGATGTTAAAATGAATTTCTTTACGTCTCACTGGGGAAAAAAATCCCAATCTGTCAGAGGTTATTCCAAATAAGTGAACTTTTAATGGAAAGAAAGAGTAGAAATAAGATCAAGCTCATAAAGTTACCAGGTAGTTGAACTGTTGTTTTGTGGGGAATCTGAAAAAATAATTCAGGAAAGTAGAGCCAAAAATTATTCAATAATGATTTCTGGATGAAAAATTGTGGATACCAAATGGAAAAAATGCTGTGTGGTGAATGGGACAGATCCAAATGTCCTCATTTAAAAAAATCAGAAATAAACCATTACGCTTAAAAAAGATATTCATTTAAATTATGGTATTACCTTTCCATTAAGGCCAGGTGTAGATTTCAGGTTGCAAAGCAATAGAATATGATACTGATCAATAGTTAGCAAGTAGAAAGTCCTTCTGTTTGACATTGTGGCAAGAACAGATGGAAAATAGCGGCACTCTACCAGGGAAATGCATCCGGCTACTGCTGGCCAGGAGAACTTATGGGGTCAAGCCTCCCTGGAGGTGTGGTAAAGAAAAGAGAGCTGCTTCGTCAATCGCGAGAAAACCACAATTTCCTTGTTGATTCGAAAAAAGCTCTCCTGAACGGCAGCAGGGACGACAGCTATTTTGGTCTGTCACAAGCTGGGACAACCAGGACACTAAGATCTTGTGCTGGAGGACTGCATGAACAGAGCAATGAGACTAGGTAAGGTAACTTCCAACTTTTACCCCAAAGATTTAACCTAAATTGAAAATTATAAAAATAATCTCCAATTAATAATAAGAAAGTGGTGACTGGATTTATGGAGAAGGATTAAAGACTAAAAAATCAAAGAGAAAGAGTAAATAGCAAAGACTCAGATGCAAAAGAAATATTTAAAGGATGTTTGAAAACCACAGAAAGCCCACAAAAAGTTGAATAACATTGTGAAAAGTGATTATTGGGAAAAACTGCTTTTCTAAACTCTATCTTTAGACCCCCTGAATGGTTGTCTATGTGGACAGGAAGTGCTGTATCTATATTAAAGAGCAAGAACACTGAAGCTACTGGAGGACAACAAGGATCTTCAAAGTATATAATGTAGAGAAAGCTAGAAGCATGAAAGTGCAAATAAATCTAAACTGTCTATAGAAGGACTAGTGATGAAGTTTATCTATTGTGTGAATAGTGAATACAGGAGGGAGTACTTTCCGAAACAGTTAATAAATTGCAAGAAACTCTGTAAATTAATGCATGTAAGATTGTTAGGCCAAGACCACAATATACTGAAAAGAGAAGTCCACATTATTTTAAGTGTACTTGTAACAATAAAAGTCATTCTCCTTGGCAGAAGAACACTGAATATGTTTGGATTAGTTCTTGTCCCTTCCCTATGTGTTAATGGAGGCATTCCCTGTATTCTCTTCAAACAACTGAACTAAGATGGCCTATGGTGTGACACAGCAAAGCTATCCTTATGTTCATATTCTGTTAAATTAAATATTAAATATTTAAATATTAAATGTAATACCCAGCTACATTGCTAGCCTTTGCATAGGGAAGTAAAACGTGAGTAAGCAAAAAACCGCGTTGAAACATGGGGCACACCTGCATCTCCGCGCACCATTCTGCTACCTGCACAGCTGGAGTAGCAGAATTGCGCTGGATTCCGTTAACACTCAGAGCCATGAGGGCGAGCACACATCACTGTTCCACCTTAGCAGCCCACCTCTGGTTAGACGTAGAGCATGCAAACAATTGTGTTAACTCAATTCACCTTAAAATTGTAGACCTTCCAGATCCAGCCAATCATACTTTAACTGCTCACAGTTTACCTAGTAAACCATTTGGTTTTATTCCAGTTGAGTTAAGCACTGATCATTTATTACAGAATTTTTAAAAGAAGAGAGAGAAGAGAACCTAGAATAGCCAAGTGTCATATTGTTATTGCATTCACACAGAGCTAGACAAAGACAAGCAGATGGCAATATGCTAGGACTGTCATAAAAAGTGGACTGTAATCTAATAAACATGTCTAGACATTTTGAAAGAAATCTGTTACAAACCTACTCATCCAAGTTCCCAACAGCATCACAAGGCTGTCTTCAGTTCTGCTTTGCATGACCTCATGGCAGCCATCAAAACTGTTACTTTAAATATATTGAAAGAAATATGTCCCTGACAGCGCAGCAAGTGAATATGCAAAGGGTAGAAGGTGGTATAAGAAGTTCTATAACAAAAGCTCTTTAAAAAGAACAGAAGGAAAAGAGACTCATTAGATATTCAGGCAAGCTGAAAAGAAAAATGATTCTTTTCATATTCTAATTTCCCCTGCTCATTGCTAATTGAGTAACAACTGAGAAAAAAGAATGTATTTAGCAATTCTGCAGGTGTTTTACTTCTCCCATTATCTCAAACACTAGTGCTAGAAGAAAAATTCCACCACTGCATTTAAAACAGAAAACATTTATTTCTACAAAGACCCTATTTTAACATTTAAAGCTATCTTTTTACCTGATTCATTACAATATCTCTCCTCCAGATCTTAGCCTAGCCATATGGCATAGGTAATTTCAACGTTGTGAGAAAACTATGCCATTTTTATAAGTTTTTGGGCTCCTGCCATGGGCATGTTTCTATTGGCACCTAGCTTTCTTTTATGAACTTGAGCATTAATAAACTTTATTAAAGACAAAAATGACAAAAATGGTAACAATAGCACTTATATATATAGCTTCACAGTGCTTTACAGCCCTCTCTAAGTGGTTTACAAAGTCAGCATATTACCCCAAACAATCTGGGTCTACTTTTTACTGACCTAGTAATGATGGAAGGCTGAGTCAACCTTGATCCCATGGGACTTAAACTGTCAAATTGCTGCAATCACAATCAGCAGCAAGTAGCCTGCAGTACTGCACTCTAACCACTGCACCTCCAGGGCTCTTAAATGTAAAATCCCCCCTCCCAAGTTATTTATTGCCACTTATGCTTGCAGTAAAAGGGAAAAGTAGCAATTCCCTGGTTAAAACAAAAAGCCAAGTCTACCATTTCTTTGTTCCATCAGTGAACAGTTTAACCACCTCGGTGGTAACCTTGTAAAAACAACGTCCACGTAAGATAATGGCTGGAAAGGAGAAGGCACTGAAGGCAGAAAGCCTCTTTCTCCAATGGAATGAAGCACAGGCACTGAACTGGACAAGACTGCTTATGACATTCAAGTCAAAAAATGCTACTTTTGAAGCTGAGTAAAAGACAGGTGTCAATTGCTTTTCTGGTGGCCTGGTATAGAAGGGGACATTCTTAGCTTTAAGAGGTGATTGGTGGCTCATACTCATATCAGGACAAACTGGAATTCTCTTAGTTTACCTTTTCAGTCCATTTTAACTTTGAATAATAACATGTAGAATTGCCTAAACCAATGATGGTGAACCTATGGCAAGGGTGCCGCAGGTGGCACGTGGAGCCATATCTGCTGGCACGTAAGCCGTTGCCCTAGCTCAACTCCAACATGCATGTGTGTACTGGGCAGATGACTTTTGGCTTGCACAGAGGCTCTGGGAGAGCATTTTTGGCTTCCAGAGAGCCTCCGGTGGGGTGGAGGAGGGCGTTTTTACCTTCCCCTAGCTCCAGGGAAGCCTTTGGAGCCCGGGGAGGGCAAAACATGAGCCTACTGGGCAACCAGAAGATGGCTTCGAGAGGGCCTCCAGGGAGGGGCAGGGAATGCTGTTTTTGCCCTCCCCGGGCATTGAATTATGGGTGTGGGCACTCACGTATACATGACAGCGCGTGCGCATGCTCTTTTGGCACCTGAGGGGAAAAAGGTTTGCCATCACTGGACTAAACTGATGATGAAAAATGCTTGAACTTTATTCTCACCTGATTAATTTTGTAATTTTTTTGATTTATTTGTTCTTAGAATGTAGTATCGATGTGAATTTCATCATGATGACATCTCAACTTCTGAAATTATTCTCAAAAGCAGTGTATAAAAGTGGCTGGTTAATTACAAATTGTCATGCCCTTACGAAAAGAAGCATGAATGGTAATTTGAATATTTCTTTGAACTGAAATATGTATAAGTTTAGGATTTTAATATTCATTACAGAGAACAGTGTATCTGTTGATGTTATCAAGAGCTATGTGATGAGAAAAGCGCCTTATATCATATCTTTGTAAAAGATGAGTGAAATTACAAGCTCAGAATTGCAATATAAAGACAACAGTGTTACCTAAATTAGGCAGCAAGAGCTTCGGATTTACCTCCATTCTGGATCTTCTCATTGAACCCCCTCTCAAAT
Organism: Erythrolamprus reginae; assembly: GCF_031021105.1. Classification (NCBI taxonomy): domain Eukaryota; kingdom Metazoa; phylum Chordata; class Lepidosauria; order Squamata; family Dipsadidae; genus Erythrolamprus; species Erythrolamprus reginae. The sequence continues at coordinate 297,126,176 of NC_091951.1, read as the reverse complement.
CTTCAATATGTTTTATAGTAATTGTTGCACATACACATATATAATGCAGAATTAGACCATTGAATTTATGCATATGAGCCATAATGAGGTCGTTGTAATAACACACACATACATAATGCAGGAGAAAACTACTACTTTTGTACTTACTGTCATCGGATGGAAGGCAGAAGCTCAAAAGATCAGAAAGATTTGCTCCTCTTAATTCTTTGTCGTTATCATGTTCCTTTCTGCAGTCACAGAATCCAAGAAAAGCTGTTTTTTGTAAATCTGCATTAATGCCATGCAAACAGACTTCTCTGAGGATATTTGTATATATGTATCCGATTTGCCAGGTCCAACGTGACATATTTTCCTTTTTATTCTTTTCCTATACAACAAAATGTTAATCAAATAGGAATCGAAATGTGTTTTTTAAAAAAACCTACCGTTCTAAAGTACATATTTAGAAACATTAGAGCATTGGCTGCAGCAGGATCAATGCAGATCTTGGAGCAACTCATCTGAGATAACACAATGATAAACGCTTCCTTTCTACACCAAGATTAACTTGGCTCTTACCTGTGTATGAAGAGGCACAGAGCTTGAAATAAAATATTTCACTAAATCCATTAAAACTTTCAGACATGACATGTTTAATTTGGCACTTTCTCCCAGTACCATCAGGGCCAGTACTGATTCCAACCTAGATATTTCAAATCAATAAGGACAAACATTAGTCTACTGTTTTCAAAATAAAAATGCAACAACATTAAAAAATAATGCTAAATTCCTATGGATTTAGCTGATATCAAATTCATTCTATGTGCAATTCAGTTGAATGCAGGGAATATCCTACATAAAGTATTTTCTTAAGTATCAGCCATTTTGAGTAGCAGTTTTATTGATGCATGCTTATACATTATTAATTCAGCAACAAAATAAGTTGCATAATTGACTACCTATATGCTAGCAAAAGATGCCTAAAGTCAAGCAAACAGCAAGCACATTTAAGAAGGGAAGCAGCCACACAGAATATCAAAGGATTACATGTTCAGGATCTAGCAGCAACAGGAAACACCACAGATATTTCAGTTTTTCTTATTTTTATTCAGAAATAAAGAAAAAATCATTTTGACTTTTAGCATGTCAAGTAGACATTTTTTAAAATCATTTTAAAATTTCTTTTATGTGTGAGTCTCTTGCTATGTTTTCTTGGCAACCATAGTTTAATTTATCATATATTACACATTTTCCCCTCTAGGCTTGTATGGTTCTCGAAAGCATTCTAGGTAAGAAAATCTTTACACAGCATGATATTTTTCTAATATATGAACACCTCCATCCTGGTGTCTAATTATGTTTATCACTTTAAGTTAGTTAATCAATCAGAATAGAGATGGAATGAAACTTGGAGGTGGTCTAGTCCAGTGGTTGGCAAACTTAAACACTCAAATAGCCATTTGGACCCGTTTCCCAGTGGGGGGGGGGGGAAAACACTGGGAGCCACAAAACCTGGGTGCGTATGGCCAACTCAATATCACTCACTCCCATGTAGTCACATGACCCCCGAGCCATCCCTATCCAGACAGTCATTAGGACAAATAACCGGGAACCACAAAACTCTTCTCTTTCTCTTTCTCTCTCTCTCTCCCCTCCCTCCCCTTTCTCTCTATCTATGTCTCTCTCTCCCCCTGTCTCTGTATGTCACTCTATCTTCCCCCTTTTCTGAATCTCTCCCGCACTCTCTCTCTCCCGCACTCTCTCTGCATGTCTTTATGCTCTCTCCCCCTTTCCCTCTCTATCTCCCTTCTCTGTGTAGATATCTCTCTCCCCATCTTTGTATCTCTGTATCTCTATGTCTCCCCCCTCTCTCTGTATCGATCTCTCTCCCACCCTCTGTGTTTGTATCTCTCTCCCCCTCTCCCTCTCTCTCTGTATCACTCTCTTTATATATCTGTCTTTCTCTACCCCTCTGTACCAGTCTTCCTATCTCTCTCTTCCCTCTCTCTCTATCTATCTCTTCCCCCTCTGTCTCTCTCTCTGTCTCTCTCTCTCTATCTCTATATCTCTCCCCCCTCTCTGTATCTCTGTGTCAAAGTTTTAAGTCTCAGTTAAACTATACATACGTTGAATAAAATCTGATATCATGTTAATGACAATATTATTTATTGATAAAATTAAATTCCTTACAATTTACCTTACAATATCCATAAAATTAAATCATGACAATGACTGACAAACACTAATGTGAACAACGGCCTTGCATCTCCTTGGAAAGTTTGGGTAAATCGGGTTTCTATGTTGTTGTTTTTAATTTTAGTCACAATTTCAGGTTCTCATCAATAAGACAACTTCTCAATTTATGCCAGGTAAGGGGAACCCGCCCTTGTCCAACATCCTAGAAAGCCTAAGTACTGGAACTATCAATTGATTTAGGTTCTTCAGCCAACCACAGTCCATCACAGTCTAACAGCCTTTAAAATTGCCTCACTCAACTTGACCATTGTGAGACCCTTAGTTGCTAGCCATGATTTCCCCAGAATTCTCATTAATCTTGATGGGCCTTCATGGAACTTTTCTAAGCATTTCCCCTCATTCTTCGAATTGTCTCTCCCTCCTTTTCTGGACAAGATGTCATAAGAGAAACCAAATAACTTCTATTACTAGCTGTTGTGGTTGGCTCTGGCCCAGCTCCTGCCCCAAGGAATGTGGAGGTGGATGCAGGGGAGACATCAACATGTCATAGGCCTGTTTTATTGCTGACAGAGTCAGGTAGTGCAGTTTCCTAGGACGAAGAAGAAGGTGGGGGTGACTTGGAAGAGGGGGGCTTGGCACACAGCCCAGGAAGCCAATCTCCATTATCTTTGGTCGATTCGGATGAGGAAGTGTTAGACCCCCGCATGCGCAGAATTATGCATCGAAGAGACCAATTGAAGAAATATTACAGGAGATAAGAGAGGCCACCTGTGTTTGGGTGGGGCTTCAGTAATTAGAGTTGCTGATATAAATAGCAGCGTGCTGGCTTGGCCGTTGTGGAAGATTATCTGATCGTTGTTTCTTCAGGACCGTGCCTTGCTGTTTCCAGACTTTGTTTGTTGATTTTTCACGATTTTGAAACCAAAGCAGAGCAAAGTGTGGGGGGTCTCACTTCATGGAAGAAGGAGGGCTGTGACGTTCCTTCACAGCTGCTAGCTAAGTACTTAAGGACTGATTAAGGGGATTTTACAGACTACCAGGTTGTTTTGGGATGAGTGCTCTTTGCAATACAAAAAGGGTGCTTTGTTTCTTTTGAATTTTTTTGATAAAGAACATTGTTTTTGAACTTTCAAGTGTGTGTGTGTGTGTCTGAAATTTGTACCCTTGAATTTTCAGGAGACTCATACCATAGAGCCCGGCAGAACAACAGCAAAGCATAGCACAGAATTAGAACAGGACTCCACACAACATTTATGGGACTGTCTTCTGCTTCACATGTCCCAGTGACCGGTTAGGTTGCATAGAATCAGCCTTCTCCAGGTCCCGTTGCCCAAGCAATGCCAGCAAGGGGAAGAGCCTTCTGTTGTGGCCCCGGTCCACTGGAATCAAGTCCCCCCAGAGATTCATACCATCCCTACTCTACTCGCCTTCCAAAAGGTGTTGAAAACACACTTATGCCTGGGACCATTGAGCGATAGTTCTACGCTCCAGCCAGTAATATGAATGAGTGATGACTATATGACATTTATCCTGGGTTTTAATTTTTATTTGTTTTTATTTTATGTATTGGGGTATTTTCACTCTGTAATTGTTTTTATTGTTGTAAGCTGCCCTGAGTCCGCTAGAAGGGTGGCCTATAAATTTGAAAAACAAACAAACAGACTTGCGAGCATCAAGTCTTTGCTTCTTCAGGCTTGTCACATAGAATATTTCCATAAGTTGTTCATATATATAATGTTTATATATATTATTATATATCAGATATGTTTATCTTATCAGTTGAATAATAAAATAATTTAAAAGTGCAGTGCTTATAAATACTTCTGCAATTAACTCTAGAATGTTTCTGCAAAATAAAGTAAGTTGGAAATGGAATTAACTTATTAGGTATCAAAGAGAAAAGGTATTAACAGATTATTTTACTGATGGAAAAACTATTTCTGTTAATTCATGATCATCCCTATGAGGGCAAGGGATCTGTATGCAAGCAGAAAGAATATTCAGGTATTGGCTAGCTTGGAGGCAATAACATTTCCACATTCAAATAACAAACTCTAGCCATGCAAAAATATAGATATGCCCATGGTGATACTGAATTAACACTGTGTAACTTCAGACAAAAATCAGGGGGGGAAATGTTTTGAAGTATGTGTGCATGTAAATGTAACACCTGGGACTCTCAGCTGCATAATTTCTTGGGATCACATGACTATCTTTTTTACCTTCCCGCCACGTCAAGCAGGAAAATACATGAGTGTGTATTTTCTGATAGGTATTACATTTCTATGACCTCCCAAAGCCTCAGAGCACATTTTGGATCAGTAGAGTTAAATTGTTCTATTTGAATTCCATTATAAATTATTAATAACAGATTATTTAAATGTTCACTGTAAACAGTTGGGAAATAGATGGGCAGTCACCTATAAACTTCATTATACCAAATATGAAGATAGCTTTATAATCTTCCTCATCCATCATTACTGAAATTTTTGAAAGAACTAATTTCAATAAATCTGAAAGAATGAGAATGTATACCTTAGCCTAGGGCAGTGATGGGGAACCATTTTTGGTTTGCATGCCAAAAGGGTGGGGGTGGGGGTGCTAGCATGTGTGCACATGCCCACAACCCTTCCCTCCCCCCACACACACATGCGCATACAGATACCCCTGTGCTACCCCTATGCATGCACACAATCCCCTCCATCCCCAGGCTTGTGCACAGGAATCACCGAAGCCTGGAACGGTGAAAAAACGGACAAATGAGCAAACTGGACGTTCCGAAAAACGGACTTCCGATTTGCCCGTTCGGCTGTTTTTTGCAGTCCAGAGGGTTCAGGGAAGCTTCCTGAAGCCCTGGAGTGCAAAAAACAGCACAACGGGCAAACCAGAAGTTCAGAAAATGCTCTTCTGGTTTGCCCGTTGTGCTGGTTTTTTGCATTCTGGATGGTTCAGAGAAGCTTCCTGAAGCCCTGGAGAGTGAAAAACAGCACAACAGGCAAACCAGAAATGCATTTTCCGAACTTAAGGTTTGTCCATTGGGCTGTTTTTCTTTGCATTGCAGGGCTTCAGGGAAACTTACCTGAAACATCCGAAGGCCAAAAATCAGGAGCAGACATAGGGCAATGTGTCGTGTGCCATAGGTGGCATGCGTGCCATAGGTTTGCCATCACGGGGCTAGGGTGATCCTGTTAGTATGCTAGATCAAATGCATGCTTAATCAGTCAATATAACAATGTATGTTTTGCTAACACACTCATTCTTTATTATCACAATTTCATAATGTGAAGTCTTTGGAAGGAATAAGAGATAACATGACAGATGGGAGTACTTAGGGTTTCTGACAATATTGGAGACCATGGAAAAACTTTCTGTGCTTAGTCCTATAATTAGGTGTAGATATTATTGGTGAGTGTAATGGTGTATGAGAATGACCATAGAAGAAGAAAAGCAGCAAACTAGACAACTGGCAATAAAAGATACCTAAGGCACAGAATGTGAAAGGGGCTTGACCATTGGGCTGTTTTTGCACTCCAGAGGGTTCGGGGAAGCTTCCTGAAGTCCTGGAGTGCAATATACAGCACAACAGGCAAAACGGAGGTTCAGTAGAAGGAAGGGAGGGAGGGACGGACAGACGGACGGACGGAAGGAGGAAGGGAGGGAGGGAAAGGGAAGGGAAAGGAAGAGGAGAGGAGTGTAATGGTGAGTGTAATGGTGAATGAGAATGACCATAGAAGAAGAAAAGCAGCAAATTAGACAACTGGCAATAAAAGATACCTAAGGCACAGAATGTGAAAGGGGCTTGACCGTTGGGCTGTTTTTGCACTCCAGAGGGTTCGGGGAAGCTTCCTGAAGCCCTGGAGTGCAAAATACAGCACAACAGGCAAAACGGAGGTTCAGTAGAAGGAAGGGAGGGAGGGACGGACGGACGGAAGGAGGAAGGGAGGGAGGGAAAGGGAAGGGAAAGGAAGAGGAGAGAAGAGGAGAGGAGAGGAGAGGAGAGGAGAGGAGAGGAGAGGAGAGGAGAGGAGAGGAGAGGAGAGGAGAGGAGAGGAGAGGAGAGGAGAGGACTTTCAGTCTTGTAAGATTGTGCTAATATAGCCTAACAGTAAACACTCATAGTTGTGCTTCTTGTCTGGACTACCTTGGAGAGCTAACATGGTGGATTACTCATAAATTATAGTTGAATCTGCAACTTATATCAATTCTTTCTATTCATCTATACTTTACGGATGGTCAAAATACTATACTCCAGCATAAAAAAAAAATCAGTTTCAGTTAACTGCTCTCATGATTTTTTCACAAATTAAATTTGAGAAAGATCAAGCCTGAGTGTAGAGTATCACATGAGAACCTCACCAACATTTGATTTGATAATTTCTCTGCAAATTATCTCAGCCATGACTCATATTATATGAGTATTCCTCTATTTGAACTACAAAAGATATATCAAAGGAATACTCATATCATGTGAATTCTATGAATTGTTTCATTTGCCTCTACAATGTAAATTTATCTTTTTCATCTGTATGATTGTATATATTTTGCATCTGTGCCCTCCATAGAATGAAGTTCATTATTTCATTTGTGCAGCAGCTGTAAACAAAACTATTAAGGACTGGAGATTAATAGTTGTGGCTGTTGATGAATAATGGAACATAGATTCCTTTTCATTCAAGCACTGGTTGAAATGCATATCATCCAAACCAAGTTCAAGCCTTTTTTCCCTATATCATGATGATCAACCTCAGAGCATTCATTGCTGCCATTGATACCATATTGATGCCATATTGTAAGAAATCACAGCCCAAAAAAGTCTTTGGAGCATTTTTCATTGCTTTAATAATTTATGTTGAATATTGTCTGTATGCTTCTATATGCTTTGTGCACCTGAGATACACCCACAATAAATAGTATTAGGCTCAAAGAATTCATATCTGTTATGTTATGCTTTTGAAGGCCATCATTTGCCAACCTCTGGAGCAGTTCTTGCAGATGAATTACATCATTTTTTTACAATGGCAATTATGTCATCTAAATAACCCTATGTGCCTAGATAATCTTGTACCACTTAGTTCATAGTGCTGGTGCAGATACCGCACCAAAAGCAAGTCTATTTTAATGGATAATAATATCATGAGAAAATAGTTTGGAATCTTTCTCCTTTCCCCTTTGTAAATAATCTTCTGTTAGTTCTAGATTGTCAATGCAAGTGAATTAGCAAAACTGTACTCGGTTCTGACCTAGACTATAATATTGAATTAATTGTTCTCTGGATTTTACTGCATATTTTAGTATGAAGGCAGGTATTGTCTTTAGATTGTCATTAAATTAATATTTCTATGTAATTTATCGTCTATGGTGATAGATGATATCTTAGTTCATTTTGATCTGTTACTGTCTGTTGGCATGCTATTGTAAGCTTATTTATATTTGCCTTTACTCCTAATTTCAGCTCTACAGTAATTTCCACAGAGATAGCATTTCATGCCTTCTTGTAAATGTTGAACCTGTCCCACTGTGAATCGTTTTTCATCTTTTCTTTTAAAATTTCACTATTTTGTTTAATTAAGCTACAATTAAGCCCAATATTTTAATATTTAGAAAGCTGTTTAAGTTCAGGCATATGTTTGGTTTGTGCTTATAAAGTCCTTTACAGTAATAGAAGCTTTGACACTAAACATTCCTGCCTTATTTCCACTGTTGTACAAAGCTATTGCAAGAGTTTTTATAGGGCAATTAAGCTTTTCCAATAAGCTCTATGCTTTGCTTCCCATAACACTCAATGAAAAGCCACATTTTATTCAGCAACTATCTCATTTGTTCCAGTTTCTATATATATAAATGTCAAATCATTTGTGGTACTCTGAAGAACATTAATTTCCCCAATAAAGCTATTCATCTTGGTGATCTCACAGTCCCTTTATCTACATTCTCTAGGACTGATTCAGCACTGTTATTACAGTGGTCCCTCGATCATCGCGAGGGTTCCGTTCCAGGACCCCTCGCGATGATTGATTTGTCGCGAAGTAGCGGTGCGGAAGTAAAAACACCATCTGCGCATGCGCAGATGGTGTTTTTATTTCCACCGCAGCAGCGAGGAGCCGAAGATTGGGTTTCCCCGCCGCCTCGCTGCTGCTGCTTGTCCGCGCGCGTGCCGCCCGCCCCCCCCCCCCGCGCTGTTGCTGGGGCCGCTTCTCAGCTGAGAAGCGGCCCTGGGGTTTCCCCGCGCTGCGCGCGTGCCGCCCGCCCCCCCCGCGCTGTTGCTGGGGCCGCTTCTCAGCTGAGAAGCGGCCCTGGGGTTTCCCCGCGCGCGCGCGTGCCGCCCGCCCCCCCGCGCTGTTGCTGGGGCTGCTTCTCAGCTGAGAAGCGGCCCTGGGGTTTCCCCGCGCGCGCGCGTGCCGCCCACCCCCCGCGCTGTTGCTGGGGCCGCTTCTCAGCTGAGAAGCGGCCCTGGGGTTTCCCCCGCGCGCGTGCGTGCCGCCCGCCCCCCCCCACGCTGTTGCTGGGGCCGCTTCTCAGCTGAGAAGCAGCCCTGGGGTTTCCCCCCCGCGCGCGCGTGCCGCCCGCCCCCCGCGCTGTTGCTGGGGCCGCTTCTCAGCTGAGAAGCGGCCCTGGGGTTTCCCCGCGCGCTGCGCGTGCCGCCCGCCCCCCGCGCTGTTGCTGGGGCCGCTTCTCAGCTGAGAAGCGGCCCTGGGGTTTCCCCGCGCGCGCGCGTGCCGCCCGCCCCCCCACGCTGTTGCTGGGGCCGCTTCTCAGCTGAGAAGCAGCCCTGGGGTTTCCCCCGCGCGCGCGCGTGCCGCCCGCCCCCCCGCGCTGTTGCTGGGGCCGCTTCTCAGCTGAGAAGCGGCCCTGGGGTTTCCCCCCCGCGCGCGCGTGCCGCCCGCCCCCCGCGCTGTTGCTGGGGCCGCTTCTCAGCTGAGAAGCGGCCCTGGGGTTTCCCCGCGCGTGTGCCGCCCACCCGCCCACGCCGTTGCTCGCGCCTTACCGGGGCAAGAGGGGGGAAGACCCAGGGAAGCCTCTGCCCGGCGGGGAAACTCCACCATCTACGCATGCGTGGAAGGGCACGCATGCGCAGATGGTGGAGTTTACTTCCGGGTTGAAAACTCGCGATATAGCGTTTCGCGAAGATCGAGATCGCGAAACTCGAGGGACCACTGTATTCTTTTATTTTATATTTCCCTTTTTTCTTCCTCACCCACTCCCCTCAAAATAAGGCAAGCCTTAAAAGAGAGGTTGGCCCTTTTTGTTTGTTTGTTTGTTTACAATCTCACCCATTCTGTTGTGCCTTTTCTACTGTCAATTAAAAGACACTTAAGTCTAAAGTGTTTTTTCTGCTGCTTTTTTAAAAACTGAAACTCTTTAACACGCTCCAGGAGCACTGTAAATTTTATAATATACTAGCTGGATAGCTTTGCTATGAAACTATGTGATAGGGCTTCATAAATTGACACTTAAAGCTTGAACATTAATGAGTAATTTAAAAAGTGACTGTATGATTTCGTTGGAGATGGTAAACTAAGTTTCTATTGCAAATGAAGACATTATTGTAAGTGTAACAACAATGAAATAGATAGGCTTAAAACCTTTAATCCCATCAGCAACCATGGCTGTTTTGTCTATATAGCCAGGCTAATCACTTGCATAGCATAGACTTTCCATTCATCCCTCAGATGAATTGTTGAGGACCTCTCTGTAAACAACATTCCTTGTTTTGCTGTCTGGCTAGAGGATGACCAGGCTGCCAGGTGAACTGACTCTGGAGCATGCCACATAGAACTGGCCATGGTTGAAACAGTCACTCAATAGATGAACCACCAGCCACTTTCAAAGTCTATCCCTGTGTCTTATTGATGGTGATGGCGTAGCAAACATTAACCGGAAATTGTAGATGTTTGAACTCAATGTGGTAGTCTGATGGGATCAGAGGAATTTGGAATAAGAAAATGTTTCTCCCTGATAGACACCTGTGAAAATCATAGCTTTGATTACGTGTTTGTACAGTCTTCACCTGAAGCCTGGTGTAATTGCACAGTTTTGAAAGGATTAGATTGTGTAACAGCATGATTGGAGTGCCAACCTTGAGATAGAGGATATGAGGTAGTAATCCTGGTGGGTTGAGAGTGTGCAAGAACTTCACAGATTAGCATCAGGGTACCGCATCCACGATCTCCTTTACTGAGTCCACAGAGTCATACTTCATATGGACAACTTTGCCAGCAGAAGGTTGTTGATGCTGTTGGCTGAGTCATTTGAGAATAGCTCTTCCCTCAGCCATGAATCACAATCCACACCAGCCTGATGAATGTTGGAGTATATTCTGTCAGTCAAGCTGATCAGATCTGTCACAATATCGCAAAGGTTTCTCAGAATAGTTATTCTTCCCTCCTCTTCCAAATGTTTGCCATTATTGTGACCCTCCAACAGCCCAGAATAATTTAGAAAACTCTTTTTCCCTCAAATCACGTTAAAGGTGGACAAGCATGTTAACTGTCGAGGTCGGCACTTTGACTTTAGGCCATAAGATGGATGATTTGAGACAGGCCTTGATTCATCTGCATGTGTACCTCATGGCACAGCAGGCAACGTCTGTCTGAAGTCTCCAGCCAAAAGCATCGTAACTCCACCCATAAGACGGTTGCTGCCCTAATGTCCTGGAACATCATGTTTACATCCTCAAGACCTCCTTTGTGAGTCATGTGAGCATGCAGGGAAGCAAAAAAACCTCACCAAAATGTGCGCACCTGCATCCCTGTGTCAGATTTGGCTACCTGCACAGCTGCGGGAAGCAAATTTGCGCTCGATCCCACACTTGAATGCCAGAACCGCAGAGCTGCACACAATTAGCTGTACTAACAGGAGCCCACCACTGACCTGGAGTAATCAATCTGATTAAAACTAGACAAATACTGATTAGTCCAAGGCACTGATCTCATTTGTGACTGACTAACATTGGGGTTATTAGATGTATACTTTTTTACAGCCTGTCTACTGACTTGGGGATGAATTTGACGATAGTTGTGTACAGCTTCCCTTACTTGTGCTTTCCTAATCACATCTGTACATCTTTTTCTATGTTTTCTGTGTCTTGTAGAAGGAACAGATTCATCTGAACTGAGGAAGAGAATAAGGGAGGGGGAAAATTTGCCTCAGCCTACCAGCATCCATAGGTATTTGTCTGGCTAGCATCCTGTGTCAGAGAGAGTTGAGGGGTGTTTGGAAACTTGTGTTTTGCATTTGGAATAGATTTCTTTTGAGGTGGAGAGGGGGAGTAGAACTCCTTAGCATCAGAAGGCTGTTTGGAAAGTGAAACAGTATTTGCTATGCGAGCCAGAAGGACACTGGAAGAAGGCTGGGTGTGGCTTAGCTCAACTGTTGTATAGTTAAAGCTGTTTGCTGCTGTGAAAGTAAAACTGAACTGAAACTCCTCTCCTCTGCTTGTGTTTTGCATTTGTAAGAGATTTCTTTTCAAGTGGGGAGGGGGAGTAGAACTCCTTAGCTTCAGAGTGTGTTAATAATAATATAGGAAATATAAATGCTCTGATGGTCATTTCAAAAAATCCTTTCTTAGTAAGCATATAGAAACCAAGAGGAACATACATGCCAAATTTCAAATTTACAAGGTTTACGGTTCTGGAGGTTTTGTGATTACTGCATTAGCGATTTTTGCTTCTATATATATAGCTACAAGTTTCCCACAGGAATCAAGCAATAATAATAGGCCAAACGTATGTGTAATTAATCAATACTAACAGCTACCAAATACAGTGCACGTTAGAAAACAGTAAAGAAACATATAAAATAATTGTAACTCGATACTGCTTATATGGTCTTTTTAGAATTTCCTCTCATATAATAAATATTCTCTGAAAGATGTATTAATCTTGATATAATATATGGACATCATTATTTCCTGCACTTATATAGCTATTTAAATAGCTAATTTCAATATTCAGCCAATTAGTTAGCCAGCCAAATCAATTTTTATTTTCCTTAAAATGCTTTTATATTTATGATTTTCACAAGCTTATGCTATATTACTGTAATTTTTTAAAATGTACATGCTTAAATGATTCAGAATTTCTAAAATTATAGTCACTTCATATTCTATCTTTATACAAATTAAGTATGCTTTATCTTCATACTGTTTTTATCTGTATGCAAATTTAATAAAGTGAGCCTCAGATGTAAACAATAATGTTAGATTGCTTTATTTGGGAGGCTGTTAAATATTTTACAAGTGATTATTATCTCCTAGCTTAGCAGATGGAAGTAGATCTATCAGCACAGAACCTCAACCAATATCTTACTGATATTATAGGTCATTCAGTGTAGTCATTGTAGGTCAATCTGAATCTTTAGTTGTAGGCCCTATGGGTTATACAGGGTAATAGTACTTCATAGCAAATACTGCTTATCTTGAAAAGAGAATTAACTATGAAAGAATATACTACATTCAGAACATTTCAATATCTCATATAAAATATATATAAAATATGAACTTTTAGACAGAATAAGCAATTATTTTGGAAACATACAAATGAGAACTACAGATAGTCCTCAGTTCACTATAGTTAACTACAACAATTGGTACAGGAAATGCTGTTGCTAAGCAACCTAATTATAAAGTGCAACATCATATGACAACTCCAGTTAGTGATGCCAATTCTTGCACCCCCAGTTGTCATCATTAAGTGAATCACCATCAGTGGTTAAGTAAGGACTTCACATGGTCCCCATTTGCAACCTGCTACCAGCTTCCCCATTGACTTTGTTTGTCAGAAGCCATTAAGGAAGGTCACAAACGGTGACCACATAACTGAAGGCTGGTGCAACAGATGGAACTATCCCTAGTTGAGCCTATCACAAGTATGAGTAGTCATTGAACAGTGGTTATTAAGAAAGGACCAATTGAAATGTCAAATAACAGAAGTCAACTGCAAAAAATCTGTACAAATATAATGGTGATGACAGAGTTACAAAATACAATTGCTGTGCAATAAGCACACTGCCAATAGTATAGCAAAATATCCATTGTATTTACATGAGCGTGAGCCATATTTGTAGGAGAATAAGGAGAATTGAAAAACAGGCCACTTGTTTTGGGCAACAATAGCACAATAGTTGCAGGAACATCACTACCACACCTGTTCATTTTTGCTTATAGCCAGAGGCAAAAAAACCAGTTTTATCTCACCTACTTGTTCAGTATTGACACAATTTTAAAAAGAAATGTTTTTTTCTGACCACTTAATATGAAAGAAAGTAGACATGAGATGCACCTCCATTTGGTGGTTTGCCTACTGTTTCCTGACTTCATAGAATGATGTTAGATATTTTCCCAGGTAAATTATCCTTACTTCTTTCTAACCAAAATCTTTTACTCAACTTTACAAGCACCCGTGACACTGATTCAATTTTCTAGACTGATTTCAGTCTGAGGTTAGGAGAACCACTGTCCATGCTTCTAGGTGTAAATTATCTTTCTTATTGTAGCCCAAGTACTAATGGCAATGTGCTATTTCTGAAAGAAACGTCACAGATCCAATTCCCAAAATAATCGTGGAATTTTTACCTCAACCCTTTTGCTATCCCTAACTAGTTTAGAGGTTCTTTCCCACTCACACAGAAAAACAATTACATTTGCAAGATGTAATGCTCCTAATGTTTAACCTTACAGATAACAGTATTTCCTATTCATATCATTCTTATTGAATTTTAAAGGTAGTTTACCTCTTACTTCCTTTAAATGATGCTTCCTCTTAATCCAGTTTATTACTCTTTTATTCTTTGACTCTAACTTTATAAGTTTAAAAAAGATTAAATTTTTTCTGCTTAGGTAAATGTGTACTTTCTCCAAGTAGGATTCTGTCATTACTGAAACTCAAAATACTTGCTAGCTGTAACTGAGCCAAAGAACTCTAATAAAAGCAGTAAGAAAAATGCAAATTTGTAAAGTGAAATATGTTAAAATGAGTCCATTCTATGTGTAAAGCAGTTGATACAATAATAGTATATAATACTGGTATATATATTATCCAGGGTACGAATCTGATGAGGTTGGTGAAAGAAATGGAAATTTAAATAATGCCTTTGCCTGAAGCAGCGCAAGCAAGGAGAGAAAGCGATGCAGTGGAGAAAGCACATTTAAAGTTGAAAAAAATGTTTTACTCTTCCTTACAGTCATTGTACTTCTACAAACAGGTGCTGCACTTGCATGGAGCTTAGAAATGCCTGGCAAGAGCCAGGGAACTTATGTAAGGCTGTTATTTGTGGATTATAGCTCTGATTTTAACACTATTCTACCAAACAGGCTGTTTTTTAAAATGTCTAATTTGAGTATAAACCAGGGGATTTGTTTGTGGGTAAAGGATTTTTTGACAGATAGGCCAGTCAGTAAGGATAGGATCTCATTATTCTTCCATTCAGATACTAAGCACAGGAGCCCCCCAGGGTTGTGTGCTAAGCCCTTTTCTTTATTCTTTGTATACACATGACTGCACCCCACTGTATAACACCAATGCAATTATTAAATTTGTAGACGATACAACAGTGGTGGGGCTCATTAATAAGAACAATGAGTCTGCTTATAGAAATGAAGTACAAGGGCTGACATTATGGTGTAAAGAAAACAATCTTACACTTACCACCAAAAAACCTAAAGAACTAATAATTGACTTTAGGAGGAAGAAAGATGGCGAGTAGGTGGAGAGGGTTGGTAGTTTCAAATTTCTGGGCACTTATATCTCATAGGACCTCTCATAGACTATGAATGCTAATATGCTTGTGAAGAAGGCACAAAAGAGGCTGTACTTCCTGAGAATGCTCAGGAAGATAAATTTATCTCAGCATCTACTGTTGTCCTACTATCGCAGCACCATTGAGAGTGTCCTGACATACGGCATTCTAGCTTGGTATGGGAGCAGCTCTGTAGTGAACAAAAAAGCTCTACAGAGAATTATTAAAACTTCCCAGAACATCATTGGGCTCCAGCTACCCGCCCTGGTTGACACCTTCACATCTCGCTATTCTAGGAAGGTGCATACCATTCTCAAAGACTCTTCTCATCCTGCTTACAATCTTTTTGAACTGTTGCCTTCTGGCAGAAGATACAGAACAACTAGAACTCGGACCACACGTTTCCTGAATAGTTTTTATCCCAGAGCTATACTCGCATCTAACAACGAACTAAAGGGTCACCATCGGTGAACTGTTGGACAATATTACTCGGTTTGTCATGTGGATGGTTGAGTGGTTCAGGGTGGGGAATTTGTAGTGGGTGGGACATTTTATTCTATTCTTTAATCTATTTTTAAATTTACCTATTCTGATTTTATGTATGGTGGGACTGGTCTCTGGGTGTCATACAACTTTTGTTGCCAATGACAATTCATTGTTTTGACAATGACAATAAATTTATTATTATTGTTAGTCACTTGCATGCTGCTAAGAGCAGCTTCTACTAATTTCTGTTTTTTCCCTCAAGTTCCACAGATATAACATGCTTCGTTGAGCTTCTTCAGAATATTTATTTTATTTTGAAATATTCTTTCTTATTTGAGGGATATTTCATGTTTGTTTCGGTTACAATTTGCACTACAGAGCTCCATTATTATGAAACTTGCAATCAATTTGCCTGCATCATCTAACTCAGTGTTTCCCAACCTTAGCAACTTGAAGATTTGGACTTCAACTCCCAGCAAATGCTGGCTGGGGAATTCTGGGAGTTGAAGTCCAGATATCTTCAAGTTGCCAAGGTTGGGAGACACAGGTCTAACTGATCAGACAAGAAAAGGAAGAAAGATGATTAAAACCTCTCTCCACTACCCCCTATTTTTTTTTCCAAATTTAAAAAGAAATCTTGTCCAGTTCCAAAGCCTTCAGTTCATGACTTGCTATTTCCTTTGCTCCTGTTACACACCAGTTTTTCACCTTCTATTGGGATAGAGAGAATGGAGCAGCATTATTTCAGAAGTGATACTTGGAGCAAGCATTAGAAGTTACCCACTCTAGTGTAATGCCCACACTTTCTCTTAACTGCTTCTTGCTTCCCCAATCTCTTGAAATTGATGATCATCTGCCCAGAAGCTAGATGTCATGTTATCTAAAGACACTGAAGGATCAAACCATTCATTCAGTATGTCTCGTTCATGTCAACGTATCATGGAAACTATTGCCTCCAGGAAGAGCAAGATGATTCAGCTGATGCATATTAGTTTTAGGATATATGACAATGCTACTTCAGTCAACATATATTTATAAAGACCCCTAATGCATACCTGGTACGACAATCTATTCTGCCAGAGATAAGCTATCCAACCTTTTAAAGGTGAATATACATTATTTGGACAACTTTCTGAAAGTGATGTCTTTTCCACTCCTTTCCTCAGTTAATGATAAGTTACAGAGTGCACTTTGTCCTCTCTGAATTTGAAATACTTTTCAATATAAATAAATGGGGCTCTTGAAGATTTCGAAACCCTGTGACGTTTTGAAATATTTTTGCTGTATATATAAAATCGTTTTGACTGTTGCCTTACACCCTACAATTAAGGGACTTGGTCCACGATCCTATATGATTTATATTATAAACCGTTGTCGATAAATAAGTTAAACTATGCTTCCAAATTGATCCCCAAGTAAAAAGTGTATCACTCAATTGGATGATTATCTACCATTGCTGAATTCACACCAAATGTAATTCAGTGTCTGTTTCTGCAGCAAGAAAAAGATAAAATCACCCTACTGGAAGATATGTTGCTGTTTTAATTGGATAAATTGGATAAAATCATTCTTTCACATCTTCCTGCTGATCCTTTTTCACGGTAGTAGCTGGGTGTTTGAGCTGACTTCATGGTGTAAATCACAGTTTACTTACTTACTTACTTACTTACTTACTTACTTACTTACTTACTTACTTACTTACTTACTTACTTATTAGATTTGTATGCCGCCCCTCTCCGAAGACTCGGGGCGGCTCACAACAACAATAATACAATATACAGAATACAAATCCAATATTAAATAAAAAGCTAAATTTAAAAACCCATAAATATTAAAAACAATCATTATTGCACAATCACCCCATTCTCATGTATTACAGTCAGAAAAAAAGGTAGTAGTGGGGTAAGAGATAGTTAGTCCCCCCATGCCTGGCGACATAGATGGATCTTCAATATCTTGCGGAAGAAAGTTCATATTATTGTTCTGTCTCACCCATTGAGATTACAGTTTGGAGCTTATCTAGAACAATGTTGAAACTATCTGAACTCTTGGTCATATAGTATATTTCTTTTAAAGAATCTCATGTGTTTGTTTGTTTGTTTGTTTGTTTGTTTGTTTGTTTATTATCAGTTGTTTGTTTATTAACATTTATTTATTTATTTTGTCAAGTATGTACCATATTTTTTGAAGTATAAAACACACCGGACTACAAGATGCACTTTAATTTTGGGGGAACAAAACAAGAAAAAAACAATTCTGCCTCTGCCTACCAGCAGCGGGATCAGCGGCAGCTTCATTTCCATTCGGATATTGATAACAAGTAGCACAGATCTTTTTATCGGTTTAAAACAAACCCTATAACCCTATGGGCATTTAACTGGAGTGGGTGGGATGGGGTAGTGGATGATTTTCATGGGGGAAGAAGACTTGGCACCAAAGTCTCCACTCCCCAGATCCCCATCTTCCTACCTATAGCCATAGGCGTTGAAAGTCTAGCTGTCTCACAGCAAGGTCCGATAGAGATGCAGCACTCCAGTCCTCCTGGATGCTACCATCTCATAAACACATTGCCAGACTTCCCAGCAAGTTCGCTGCACCTTTGCTGCCTCAGTTGTAGACTGATTCCCAAAGCAGGAGGTCGGGACTTATTTGGCGAACCTGGGGGTTGGGAAGAGAGCATGGAATGAGGGGAACCATTTTCCCCAATCCTAATCAAGCAGTCCTCACAGGCCAGCTGCCTGGGGAGATATCTGTGTGGTTCTCCAGCCAGGAAACTTCATAATCTAATCTATTTGATTTGTATGCCGCCCCTCTCCGCAGACTCGGGGCGGCTCACAACAATAATAAAACAATGTACAGAGAACAAATCTAATATTTAAAAATCTAAAAACCCATTATTTAAAAAAACATACAACACAAGCATACCATACATAACACTATATAGGCCTGGGGGAGATGTCTCAATTCCCTCATGCCTAACGGCAGAGGTGGGTTTTAAGGAGTTTGCGAAAGACAAGGAGGGTGGGGGCAATACTAATCTCCGGGGGAGCTGGTTCCAGAGGGTCGGGGCCACCACAGAGAAGGCTCTTCCCTTGGGTCCTGCCAGACGACATTGTTTAGTCGACGGGACCCGAAGAAGGCCAACTCTGTGGGACCTAACCGGTCACTGGGGGTTCATGCGGCAGAAGGCAGTCTCGGAGATATTCTATACATGTTTGACATACAAACAAGTCGTTCTTAGTTTTCTCTTTCAGTATATTCAGTATATTCTCTTCAGCATATTTTCAAATGACCATCATGGTCCTTGATAACTTTGTAACAATAATCGCAAATTAAAAACAATAAATCCTAGGTTTTGGGGAAGAATTCGATGGGCACGAAGGCCAACTCTAGCTCAGGCACTGGTCCCTGCACACTGCTGTGTATACGATAACAATAATCATAACCATCATAACTGTTCTCTGCCGCAAGGACCTTCCACCCATCTGAGGCTGTCATATATAAAGGGAAATGTAGAGGGGGGGGGAAACCCCTCTGGCTGTACATTCCATTCAGTCAGGGATACAATTTTGCATGCATTATTCCAAACCTTAGAATGCTGCCTGAAAGATCTTTGATCTTAAAAATAAAATTTTTGGGGAGTATTTCCCATTGATGTACAGTGATCCCCCAGGTATTGCGATCCCGATCATTGCGAAATGGCTATATGGCGATTTTGCAACCCAGAAGTAAAAACACCATCTGCGCATGCGCGCCCTTTTTTCTATGGGCACGCATGCGTAGATGGCGCCGGGCAGATCAGCTGCTGGGTGGCTTCCCTAGGTCTTCCCCCTCTTGCTGGCGGGAGGGCGAGCGGCGGGCATCAGCGAGGAGTTTCCCCACTGCCCACGCAAACTCCTTGCTGCCGCTCGCCCACCCTTCGCCCGCCCACGCCGTTCATTCTCACCGCTTCCCAGCTGAGTCCTGAAGCGAATTGGCTTCAGGACTCAGCTGGGAAGCGCGAGCGAGCGGCGCAGCGAACGGCTTGTCCGCCGCCTGCCTGCCCACGCGCCCCGCCCGCCCTTCGCCCGCCCACGCCGTTCATTCTCGCCGCTTCCCAGCTGAGTCCTGAAGCGAATTGGCTTCAGGACTCAGCTGGGAAGCGCGAGCGAGCGGCGCCAGCGAACGGCTTGTCCGCCGCCTGCCTGCCCGCTAGCGGCTTCCCAATGAGTCCCGAAGACAAACGCGGAAGTTCGCCTTTGACGTTTGTCTTCGGGACTCAGTTGGGAAGCCGCGCGGCTGTTTTAAAACGTCACCGCCGGCATGGGGGGCTTTCTAGCAGCCCCCCAAACCCGGGTTGGGGGTCCGGGGGGTGCTGGCAAGCCCCCCATGCCGGCGGCGACGTTTTAAAACAGCCGCGCGGCCCCCAATCTTCGGCTCCTCGCTAGCGCTGCGGAAGTAAAAACACCATCTGCACATGCGCAGATGGTGTTTTTACTTCCGCAGCGCTACTTCGCTAAAACCCGATCATTGCTAGGGGTCCTGGAACGGAACCCTCGCAATGATCGGGGGATCACTGTACTTCCCAGGACCAAGCAAGAGTCTGGGACTACTTCTTCAAAATCTTTTAAAGTTTGGCCCATTTAAAATATGGGCCAAACTATCATAAGAGTGCTAGGATCTGACAGAGCAGTTCCTGCTGTTTCTGTAGGGCCACTCTATGAAAATAATGGCAATTTATGTACATCTTTTCCTCCAAATCCCCTCACAGGACTACATTGAGCAGCCATTAAAATTTTATCTAACATAGATAAGGGCCCTAGTTGCAGGCCCTGAGCGATTTTGTCTTTCATTTTATGAGATCTATCTTTTTCCAAGTAATAAAGGCCATAAATAATAATGGCCTACTTATCTGTAATTCAAGTTCTTCAGGTGATCATTTTTAATTCACACACCTTGTTTTCTCATCCATAGCAGTAGTGGGTTCTAAAACCCATTGATACCAGTTCGCGTGTGCAGAAGTGTTCCGGCGGGTGGGCAGAGACTCCCGTCGCCAGCACTACCAGTGTGCAGAACTGGGCGAAACTAGGAGCAACCCACCACTGATCCATAAGAATCTGAATATATTAACAATTGCAAATATTTTATATGATTTTCATTGAAAAAGACGTTTGATTCCCTCTTCAGAAGAATGGTTAACTAAACTATGGGACTACAATGTCCAGAATAACTTTGCATTTAGAAAATAAATCCAATAAATCTATGTTTGTTGTGAGCTTTCCAGAGTCCACGGAGTGGGGCGACATTCAAATCAAATAAAATTAAATCAAATCAGTCAATCAATCCAACAGGCCATTGGCCTAATTTGTCAACTGTGCATGTTTTTGTTCCCATTCTTCCAATAAATATTTCTGTATAGTATGAAATTGACTGTAGTTTATGTAGTCCACATTCTTCTTTGAACAATAAGCTGAATTTGCTCAAACTATCTGAGAAGAAAAAAAGATTCAACAATTTGTTCCATTCTGTTGCTCTCTAAAGGCAGTGATCAAGCCAACCTATGAATACTGGAAGCAGTACTAAGTCCTTATTGATTTCATTTTGCGCGCTTTACTGTAGAGACATGATTATAATTACACGTGCACAAACTATAGAGGACACTTAAGCAATGAAAGCCCTCATTAAAGACTCCTGCAATTGCAGCAGAAAAATGAAGAAAAAGCCAAATTCCCCACAGGTGATCAAAAGCCAAACTTGATATATGTCATCAGCAAAAATAGGAATATTAATGTCGAACAAGCAGTACACCAAGAAAAGAAAAAACTTATCAATAAGTCAAATAATTAGAAATAAATGTAGATTCTTACTAGTGTTAGGTGAACCCAACGAAGTTCGGGTTCGGCAAACTCACCCAAACTTTGCCGAACCCGAATCCAAACTGCAGCAACCCGCTGTGGCATCCTTTTCTGTAAAAATAACCTCCTTTTGCTTCCTTTTATTTTTACAGAAAAGGATGCTGCAGCGGTGCTGCAAGCAAAAGTAGGTGGGGAATCCCATGATGGCATTCCAGGGGCGGGGCTTTGACATCACAGAGACTCCTTCCTCCCCATTTCGGCCGGCCAGGAGGTAGTCTCCGTGACGTCAAAGCCCCGCCCCGGAATCCCATTGTGGGATTTCCCACTCTTCTCCCGGGTGCTGGCGTTTCGGGGTGTTCAAGCGAACGCCGAACCCGAACCTAAACTTTACCTGAACTTTTTTAAAAGTTCGGGTTAGGGTTCGGCATGCTGAACACTGCAAAGTTCGGCACAAACCTCGGTTCACCCAACAGTAATTCTTACTTATAAGGGATATAAGGGATAACAGGAACAACAGTCTTCCAAATTACCAGGTCACTTCAATTTCGGCTTATGAAGATTAATGGATTTAACATACATAGAAATATCATTCTATTATTGTGCATAATATTTTTCAGAGGAAATGGGCAAAAATGAACAAGTATTTTAATGTGTTTTCCAGAATTTATGAAGATCTGGTTACACAGAAACCATACAAATTACCCATCGTCTTAAATTTGTTTCACTAAGTTATGTTGACTTGTCTCCTTAGATATTACTATTATATTGTCACAGCTACTAGCCTAAAGGCAACATATGGTCTAGCAGGCAATTAAGCAGAGATGAGTGTTCTTTACATGAACAAGTCATTCAATAAAAAGCCAGAATCAGCAAAGTACCTCTTGATGCTTAAGCAAATAGTTAGGGTATTGTCTTCTAGTACCCAGTGAGAGGAGTCTAGTAACTCCTTTGTCAATGTTTACACTGTGATATGCCTCCTCACTTTTGTTTAGGGCTACCAGACAACTTTAACACTATGAAGAATCCAAATTAGAGACATGCAGATTTCAAGGAATGCTTTACCTGGTTATAAGATTAAGGTAAACAAACAGTGTGACCTCCTCTTTGCACCACACTGCTGTTTGACACTTAAAACACCTGCAATTGTAGCTTGAATCATGTCACATTTTTTTCATGCTTCCTTCCTCCATTCAATGGGAAAAAAACGCCTGGCTCTACATAAAAGTTACCATGGAAGTTATTTTTAAATGGAAGCCATGCAGTTCCAATTGACATTCAGCTAAAACATAACCTGAGTTTGGCATTCCTCCATGTTGTTAAACATAAGAAATACAAAATTAATCCTCAAAAATCATTGCGTTTACTTCATCTTGCCAATTTCTAAACCCACCAAAAAGATCTCAGACCAAAATCACAGAACAGGGATATCATTAGCTTTCCTATAATTCCATGTAATTTTGTATATCTGAGAATTTTTTTCTTAACAAAATAGTTTAAGCATAAGGCAAAGTTCCAATGAGTGCAGTTTGCAATTATAACTTGTTGAGGCTTCAATTAACAGAAGCAATCAGGAATACAGTTCCAGCATAAAATTAATTGTAAGCATGCAAAATTAGTTTTATTACACTCTGCAAAAAGAGCACCCAAAAATGGAGGCAAGTATCGGTCCCAGAACAAGGATTGGCACATTGCACTGCAGCTGTTTAGTTATGTGACAGATACTGTACTTTGAAATCATGAAATGAAGTTGCTATCAATAACAGACATAATTTAATAAAAGCAGACTGGTAAATGTCTTAGTCAAAAGGACAGAAACAATTTCTAGATAAAGTGAAGCAATACAAAATATATAAATTGCTTCTCTTTCTGGCACAAAAATTGTAAATCTTTTTGACAAGCAACTGTAGAGTGATTAACATTTAGGCATAAAGGTTATTTAACATTTCAGCACAAAAGTGATTTCCATCAAGGGTATATCAAGTTATAAGATTGCCCTTACCAGTTTTTTTGATGAAGATGTTCCTTATAGAATAGGACATGCATGAGGACTGCATCCATTTGAGAGCTGCTATTATGTACACAAACCCAAACAAGAAGGCTGTGCCAAAGAAATGGATTAATTCTGAATGGCTTTTCTTTGGAATTTAACTCAGTTACTGAGCTGGCAGTCGTGGTTGTCTACCAAAAAGAACAAAAGGTTAAATCCATTAATATTGCAAATACAAAATTAATTGGCAATTCTCCCCCCAGATTTGCATCTTTTTTTAACTAAAATTTGATTTTAATAGTATTCTATTATCATGCTGAATTCCTCTAATTTCATTTTCATTATGCATTTGTGTTGTTTGCATTTTGTTGCTGTTATTGTTTCCTTTAAAAATTGAACAGCAGTCAAAAGAATAAAATATTTCATTTGCTGTTATTCATTATGTTCTTTGGTGTTAGTTTTTCATTGTATTACATTAATTTCTGAATAGAAATGTGTGTGAACAGCCCATTCTTGCTTCATGGTTGGGATCTCTACTGCGGACGTTTTTCGATCCATCTTGAGACAGATTTGTGTGTTTTACCAGCATAATATAGAGTTACCCCGTTTCCCCGAAAATAAGACGTACCCCGAAAGTAAGGCATGTCAGAGGTTTTGCAGAATTTGCTAATATAAGGCACCCCCCAAAAATAAGGCGTAGTCAAGTTTACATACGGTACAGTGGAAAAACATACAGTACCATTCAAAGCTGTTCATAGCGGTACCGTAATAACGTGGCATCCCCTGCTGGCCTCTTCCATCGCTTTGTACTGTCCAGAACAGCAGACACAGTCTACTGCTGTCTCACCGCCATTACAGTCTCCACTACAGTGCGTAGACTGTAGTTCCTCTAGTGGCCGGAAGCTGCAATAGCGGGAGTATACTGTTGTACCATATAAGTGGCGTCGTTTGTATGGGTGGGTGCCATACTGACAGGTACCGTACCGTAAACAGTGTACCGTACGGTACACTTTCTTTGGGGGTGTCAGCTTTTCTGCCTGTGAATTTGTCTTATTTGAGAAATATAAGGCACCCCCCGAAAATAAGACGTAGCACAACTTTTGGAGCAAAAATTAATATAAGACAGTGTCTTATTTTCGGGGAAATACGGTAGCAGAGAAATTAGAAGAGACGGGGTGGCACAGCAGGTAGAGTGCTGTACTGCAGGCCACTGAAGCTGACTGTAAATCTGCAGGTCAGCAGTTCAAATCTCATCCCTGCCTCAAGGTTGACTCAGTCTTCCATCCTTCCAAGGTGGGTAAAATGAGGACCCGGATTGTGGGGGCAATATGCCGGCTCTGTTTTTTAAAAAAGTGCTATTGCTAACATGTAAGCCTCCCTGAGTCTAAGGAGAAGGGCGGCATAAAAATTGAATAAATAAATAAATAAATAAATAAATAAATAAGTAAATGAATGAATGAATGAATGAATGAATGAATGAATAAATAAATAAATAAATAAATAAGATAATTATGGGTGAATGAAAATTTCCAACTGTTGTAGAAACTGTTGTGCAGATGTTTGATGGCACTGCCTAATATGTTAAACATACTTATCAATAGAGCCAAAATAGAAGGCAGATAAAGGCTATCACTTTTTAAAAAAACATAAGCAACACACTTTTGTAGAGCTTTATGTAATAAAAAAGCTAATTAATGATTAGGGAGATGATGAATGATACCAATTTTCTTTAAGTTAAATATTAGAACCTAGAGTATTTGCTGATGTAGAAAAATAAGGAAGGCAAAGGAGAAAGGAAAGCAAAATTACATTTAAGACAATTGATGAAACAAAATTGGTCAAATAAGAATGGAAAATAGGATGACAAAAATATCAATTATTTGCAAGAGAGTAGCTTCAATATAGAACCATCCAAATACTTCTAATGTGATATTAAAAATGATGGATTGTTTGTACAATGAATAAATGCATTTCTCTTACTCTCAACATACTACAATCTTACCACCACTCCAAACAGCTGCAATTAGCATAATTGACAGTAAGGGTGACTTGGTTTTAAAAACTGGACTTAATCAGTGTATGACCCTAGCTTTTTATAGATACACTTCATTCCCATATATATTACCCTACAATCTTATTTGATAAATGGAGTAACAATGCATTCGATATGTATACAGATATGAAGTCATTTGTATAGGTTGATGCCTAAAATGTTTTAACATACAATTACTATGCCATTTTAAGCATGTGTACCACATACAAAAAGATTCTCAGAAATCTTTGTAATATTGCAAAAGATGGAAGAGGGTTCAGCTTTTGTACTGTATATGATGCGTGGTGCTTCCCCTTTTTGTATCATAAATAACTATGAGGATCATACTAGGAAGCATTCACAAAAAATAAAAGAACTACTCCAGAAATTTTAATTACTATGTATAAGACGCACCTCCCCCCCGCCCAAAAAATAAGGTGGAAATGTTGATGCGTCTTATACACTGAATACAGTCATTTTTGGCCTCCTGAAACCCTGCCCCCTCATCCCATTTTTGTGACAAATGGGCCTTTTTTTTTCAAAAATGGGGGCATTTTTGCCTTTCCTCAGCCCCCCAGTAGTACTCTGCAGTCTTTTTAGACCCTCTGCACACCCCATTTTTGGAAAAAAAGGAGTGGGAAATGGGTCATTTTTTGCACAAATGGGGGCATTTTTGCCTTCCCCACCTCCCAGGAGCACTCTGCAGATTTCCTAGAACCTCTGTACACACCATTTTTGCAAAACAAAATGGGTGAAAAATAGGCCACTATTTTCAAAATGGAGGTGTTTTTGCCTTCCCTCAGCCCTCAGGAGCACTCTGCACTTCCCAGACTCTCTGCATGCCCTGGTTTTTTTTGCAAAAATGGGTGAAAAACTGTTCCATTTTTGCAAAACACAGAGTGCACAAAGGGTTTGAAGACCTGCAGAGTACTCCTAGGGGCTAGGGAAGGCAAAAACGCCCCTGGTTGTGTTTTGTTTTTTAAAAAAGGGGGCACACAGAGGATTTGGGAGGCTTGCAGAGTACTTCTGGGGTCCAAGGAGGACAAAACCTTTTTTTCCTTACTTACCTCTTTGAAATCTTGGTGAGTCTTATACACCAATGCGTCCTATAGTCTGAAAAATATGGTAAAGCTCTTTCCTGCAAGATCAGGTTGCCGCAGTGAGGTGTGCTCCCTTCATAAGCCTACTGCTGTACTGGTCTAATCAGGGTCTCTCCCCCCTCCCATGACATTACAAACAAATGTTGCTGTAGGACGCCACACACACACACACACACACACACACATCCCAGAGATATCTCCATAGTGTTTGTCTCCAGAGAGTAAGTCATCTGTGTAACACTTTGGTTGAAATTCATTCATTCATTCATTCATTCATTCATTCATTTATTTATTTATTCAATTTTTCTGCCGCCCGTCTCCTTAGACTCAGGGCAGCTTACAACATGTTAGCAATAGCACTTTTTAACAGAGCCAGCATATTGCCCCCACAATCAGGGTCCTCATTTTACCCACCTCGGAAGGATGGAAGGCTGAGTCAACCTTGAAATTGCTTGAAGCGTTCCAGAGTTATGCTTCAACATACAAGCATACATGCATATATACATAGATGCTATTAAAGAG
Source organism: Erythrolamprus reginae (assembly GCF_031021105.1). Lineage (NCBI taxonomy): Eukaryota > Metazoa > Chordata > Lepidosauria > Squamata > Dipsadidae > Erythrolamprus > Erythrolamprus reginae. Next base: position 297,099,305 of record NC_091951.1, on the reverse strand, counting down.
AGAGAGAGAGATTTTTTAAATAAGTCCCTTTTTTTTTTGCATAATTTTGAATCTCTATAAAAAGTAACAGAGCAGAAAAGATTTTAGGGACATTATTAAGAGAGAGCTAAAAATATCACGATGGCGATTCAATTACTATTAATGGAGCTCAGTTTCTATAAGATATTAAATTGTTCTGGACAATAAATTACTCCTCAAACTTTTCAAAATTGCAAAACACATATCTGTAAATCATCCAGGAAGCCAGGAAGGGACTATGGTAAGTTGTTAATACTATAATGAGCAGCTAGCTCACAGACAAACTTATATCTGATACCAAACCCTACTACTAAGGAAATATTAAGCGCAACAGTTTGATGTTTTAAATCAGTGTTTGTGCATATTTCGGAGGGTGGGGGCTCACTGTTGGGACAGAACATTAACTGTATCAACTACTGCTCCAAATAAATGTATGCTTGCTTTGTTTCTTCGGTCTTATGAGATGGCAGAACCTGCATTGGCAGGAACTCATGTTTTTTTCCATTTCCTACATCATACATCTCCCATCTCCTCCTGAAGCAAAGGCACAATAGCGTCTTACTATAAACTGATGGGAAACCTACTCTCTCATAAAACATTCATTTCTTCTAGAACAGTAGCTAGGCCAAATAAGAATTTATTCTTTGTTTTCTGAATATCCCTAAGACAAGTGTTTAGGCTGATCCTAAATAATAGAAAAGTTAGACATAAATACTATATTTAGAGAACACTACATTTTTATTTGATGTTCTAGAGGTCTGGGACTGCATGTTTGAAGTATGCACAGACATATTATTTTCAACCACAATATATCAATCATTACCAAAAAAACATAGCTATCATTCATACAAGATGTTTATCCTTTTTAAAAACAAAAAACAAAAAAATTGAAGGACTATACTTTGAAGTCCAATAGGGCACCTTGCAAAGAGGTTTTGAACAAACAGTATGGCTTTAAATGGATACCTGTCTAGCCTATTACTGAAGCAGTTTCATGTGTTCCTAATCCATGTAGCATTACTACAAGATCTTTTAAATACCATACCACATCTTTTAAATACCATACCACATCTCAGACATCAACACCCTAGAAAATGTCCAAATGTCCAAATATACTTCACCAGAAGAGCCCTTCACTCCTCCACTTGAAACAGAATGCCCTACGTAAACAGTCTATCAATCCTAGGTCTTGAAAGCTTAGAACTACGACGCCTAAAACACGATCTAAGTATTGCCCACAAAATCCTATGCTGCAACATCCTGCCTGTCAATGACTACTTCAGCTTCAACCGCAACAATACAAGAGCACGCAACAAATTCAAACTTAATATTAATCGCTCCAAGCTTGACTGTAAAAAATATGACTTTAGCAATCAAGTTGTCGAAGCATGGAACTCATTACCGGACTCAGTAGTGTCAACCCCTAACCCCCAACATTTCTCCCTTAGACTATCCACAATTGACCTCTCTAGGTTCCTAAGAGGTCAGTAAGGGCGTATATATATATATGCTGAGCCGGGGTGGCGCAGCAGGTAGAGTGCTGTACTGCAGGCCACTGAAGCTGACTTGTAGATCTGAAGGTCAGCGGTTCAAATCTCATCACTGGCTCAAGGTTGACTCAGCCTTCCATCCTTCCGAGGTGGGTAAAATGAGGACCCGGATTGTGGGGGCAATAGCCTAGCTCTGTTAAAAAAAGTGCTATTGCTAAAATGTTGTAAGCTGCCCTGAGTCTAAGGAGAAGGGCGGCATAAAAATTGAATAAATAAATAAATAAATAAATAAATATAAGTGTACTAGCCTGCCTTTCGTCCCCTGTCAATTGCCTCTCCTTATCTCATATATCATGTATCCTTTCTTCCTTTCATATATCTTCTCCTCTACTTTTATATATTTTCTTTATATATAATACCTCATGTCCATCCTCTTCAACATGTATTGTGTATTGGACAAAATAAATAAATAAAATAAATAAATAAATAAAATAAATTTGTTATGTCTGGGCAAAAAGTAATATTCATCATGGCAGTACAGCTGATGTGAAAACCTCCAGCAGCCAACATCATAGTTTACTTTAAAAAAAAAAATAACCACCCAAGCCACTGCAGGGTGTTGTGAGAGAAGGATATCTGCAACCATGCAGAATAGCAGACATTGAATTTGTCACCACTCTACACTCCAGCACTCTTAGCTGGTTGGCTAAGCAGAACCTGCTGGAATCAGAAACATATGTCACAGCAACAGCAAATGATTTTTAACAGCAAACAATCTCACAAGGCACTGTAAGTCAGGAGTTGTCACCTCCTAAAGCAAAACTGGTTCTCTTAATTTGAAACCTGAAGCTTAGACTCTATCTCTATCTTATTCTCCATCCATGGTCCTGAAAATCTGTTTAGTTTATACACTGTTTTTATATTAGAATACATGACAAGCCTGCCTCTTAATTCAAAGGAAAAATTGGATATTTGAGGGACTATCTCTCAGTTTCTGCCTGCCAGGTAAGATTGGGCAGTGTGGTTATGCTCAAGGTCCCTTCAATTATACAACATCATCAATTAGGATCTTCTCCAATATGCTACCTAAAAGATATCTCTTCAGAGAGCCGTATGGGACATACCTATAATTATTCTGAAATTCTCCAAGTTCTTAATTTTTTTACAAACATACCAATGTATGAACAGTGTGGCACCTGAGTATCTTTCAGTATAGTACAAATAAAATAATATTCATTCCTTGCATCTGATATTGCCACGACATCAGTCAGAAGCCAATTACTCTGAAATTGTTTGAAAACCTGCCTTTGCTCTAAGTCAGTATTATTCAAACTTAGCAACTTCAAATTGAAAATCTCACATACTCTAATGACACTCCTTCTTGGATTGGACTTGCCTTTTCTGCCAGATTTGATGGGATAGGAAGACTTGATTGGTGGGAGGCAGTCCCTCAAATATCCTGATCACACATTATATAGTGCTTTATAGGTCACTAGATGATGCATGACTCATTGAGCCATCAGTTCAGAAATATTTCTTGTTACCTAAATAGAATGACCATGGCAAAGGAAAAAGCAGTGGGAGCAGAAGTGATTTCTGACTTTCTGACAGCTTTGGAGCACCACATCACAATAACAGGACTGCAGCTAACTGTTTGCAAATGCAACTTTTATGAAGTTCCTTCTATTTTAATTCCATGAACAATAGATTCCCAATTTTGGACACATTTTTAATTTAGGCTATTTGAAGTAACTTGTTTCAAAAATTGTTGCCTTATGATGCACCATTGGGGCTTACTGAAGATTACAGACAGACAATAGAGGTTAAGTAGTACATAGATTACTAGCACTTTGAATTGAACCTGGAAACAAACTGATAGCCATCCTTGTCATCACATTTTGCCCCAGGCAAAGCTTCTGGAAGATCTTTAAGGAAGCTCCTTGTAAAGCACATTATAGTAATTCTTGCAGGAGATGACCAGGACATAAGTGACTGAGCATAGTCATTCCAGGAATGGGGTTAACTGGTGCACAACCTGAAGTTGTGCAAAAGCCCTCCTAGCCACAACTGTCATCTGTTCTTTGAGCAGAAGATAAGGGGGCTCCAGAAGGATCCCCAGATAGTTCACCAGATCAGTCTAGGACATGCCACCATGTTTAGAAGAAAATATGGTAAATTTCTAGGTCCTGGTGGCCCCAAAACACAAAGCCCCCTTATCTATAATTTGTTGGTCCCCATACAGACCTCCAAGTTAGAATGTCAACTAATTCCCTAATTCCCATAGCCCTGTCTTATGTCTAAGGATATTTATCCATCTAGTAGAGCTATGATACCGTGATCAATGATATGAAAACCACCAGGAGATCAAGGATGGATGCACTATCCCTCACTGTTGTGAGCCGCTCCGAGTCTGCGGAGAGGGGTGGCATACAAATCTAATAAATAATAATTATTATTAATAATAATAATAATAATAATAATAATAATAATAATAATAATAATTATCCCATCCCATTCCCACTTGTGGTCATATTGCCTGAAATTGCCAAAAAATATAATCCAAAAGTTAATTCTCTCATTCCTAGTCTATTCCAGGGATAAGTAAATTGTAGCTCTCCAGATATTTTGGAGAACAACTTTCATAAACCATAACATGACTAGTAATTATGTGGTGTGGTAGCCATATACAGCTGAAGAAGAGCATAGGTTATCAATAACAGGTCTATCTCAAAAGCAATTTTTCAGAATTTTAGACAAGAGTTTTTCACAATTCCACTTGGTCATTTCCAACTCTTTGTGACCAAGGATGGTCTGTTAATATTGGTCACTAGGATGGTCTGCTGGTATTAGTACTGGTTTCTTCAATACTTAAAAGTTTTTGCTTGTCTCATTAGTGGCAGCACTCATGATAGCATCTAACTTGCTTGACTTCTGTTGGCTTCTTTTTCAACTTAATATTTTTCAAGCATCAGAAACTCCTTCAGTAGCTCTTATCTTCATATTATGTGTCTAAAATATCCTAAACTTTAATCCAGAGCTACTTATTCATGAACTATAGTTTTTGTCTTTCTGCAGGCAAGTATGTACTCTCCACACATCTCTAACTGAGGATTAGGAAGTTTCAGGAAATACCAAAAAAAAGGCAAAGTTCTACTAAGGAACCAAGAGTAAGTATGATTTTAAGTCTCTGCGATGAGGTCCAAATTGGTGGTAAATATGCAACAACATTTCATAACTTACAAACTTCTGTTAAAAAGATAAATATTTAGATTCAATTCTTTGTATCTGTATACATGCCTATTAGATCGACATATTTCTGATAGGGAAGATTTCAAAGAACTAGGCTTTGAACAGGATAGCCCATATCTTTTTTTTAAAAAACTGTTGCCAATCTGCCACTCCAACTATTAAAGTTCTTACTGAATTATTAAGCATGCTTATTTAATCATGGTAATGCTGCTTGATGTACCATGTATCAATTATTTGTTACCTACTGTGTCATGAAATGCTTTTTCCTCCATTTCTTCTAAATTTTCCTGGGATTGTAATTGTGATTCAAAAACCAGTGTTGTTTCACAGATAATTTCTCCAGCCTTCAGCATAAATTGCACCATAAAAAGGATGTTTGGGTAAAGTTGATAGCACATTTCACATGCTGCTAAAGCTATGGCACAAACAACAATAACAACACCTTGTTAGTTTGTAATATCAACCATTGTTGGAATGAAAAGAATCTTTAGCAAAGAATTTTCTGGAATGGATATATAAATATTGTGTGACCTCTTCTGGCTTGACAAAATACTACATGCACAATTCTAATGGAAGAATTTTATAATCTGTGTAAAATACAGAGGTCCATTTTCCTTCCTGTATTATTGACATATTTTTCATGTTTACTCTTCTTTTTCAACTTTTGGGGTAGAACTTTTAAAAATCTATATAAAACAGTTGACTTAGATTGTAATATTCTTTAATGGGTGTCTTTTTATCTGCAATGTTTCCTAATCTATTGGTTTTTTTATACACCTAACTGCAGTCTAATATTTAGGCAAAAATGCAGGAATAGAGGCATGCTGAATCATATGTAGGAAGTGTAAATTAATTCAGTTTATATTAAATTACAGATCTAAATTACTATCCCTCAACAAAGATTTTTTATCTGGCTATTATCTCCTTTATTAAATGGAAGAATTCAATGTGCTTCTTCTAAGCAACAGCTGGTAACAATGAAGCAGGCAGAACAAGCTGATAATTTAAGCGATCTGCTTAACACGAACTTACTGTTTTGTGTATAGGTCAGTGAATTTCAATGGCAGCTTTCATCCATCTTAAAATATTATAAATTAGAATATTTATATGCATCTTAACGCAATGTAAAAAAAATAGCCGTCCAATAACTCCTAATAAAAGAACACACACTTGATCATTACTATACTGCTACAAGTGGAATGGGAACCTTCTTTTTAAACAGATTTTTTTCTATGGCAAAATGCTGCAACGTAAAGTTTTTTGAAATTACACTTTAAAGAATTGCTAACACAATCAGGACATAACATAATCAATAAAGATAGCACAAATCTGTGAATGGTATTTCTAATGAAATTTACATATTGATTTTAATAAAATATTTTGTCGACCACGTTTTTTTCACAGGCATTTTTTAATCTATATCCAATATCATACTACAGCACTTCTTGAGAACTGGAAGGTGTGGGTGTCATTATCTTGTTATACTGCTACTGGACATGGGGGGAATCCTTTAATGAGGGATAGAAACATAGAAACATAGAAGACTGACGGCAGAAAAAGGCCTCATGGTCCATCTAGTCTGCCCTTATACTATTTCCTGTATTTTATCTTACAATGGATATATGTTTATCCCAGGCATGTTTAAATTCGGTTACTGTGGATTTACCAACCACGTCTGCTGGAAGTTTGTTCCAAGGATCTACTACTCTTTCAGTAAAATAATATTTTCTCATGTTGCCTTTGATCTTTCCCCCAACTAACTTCAGATTGTGTCCCCTTGTTCTTGTGTTCACTTTCCTGTTAAAAACACTTCCCTCCTGAACCCTATTTAACCCTTTAACATATTTAAATGTTTCGATCATGTCCCCCCTTTTCCTTCTGTCTTCCAGACTATACAGATTGAGTTCATTAAGTCTTTCCTGATATGTTTTATACTTAAGACCTTCCACCATTCTTGTAGCCCGTCTTTGGACCCGTTCAATTTTGTCAATATCTTTTTGTAGGTGAGGTCTCCAGAACTGAACACAGTACTCCAAATGTGGTCTCACCAGCGCTCTATATAAGGGGATCACAATCTCCCTCTTCCTGCTTGTTATACCTCTAGCTATGCAGCGAAGCATCCTACTTGCCTTTCCTACCGCCCGACCACACTGCTCACCCATTTTGAGACTGTCAGAAATCACTACCCCTAAATCCTTCTCTTCTGAAGTTTTTGCTAACACAGAACTGCCAATGCAATACTCAGATTGAGGATTCCTTTTCATTGATATCATTGATATTATTTTTAATTGTCTGTCTTTATATTCTTGATTTTGGGAAGGAACGTGTGGCCATGACAACCAACAGCAGTGGCAAATTTGCAACACCACTGCAATATTAGCAGCATCGGCCCCTGCCCTCCCCCCACCAGCCTGCTGAGTCACTGCAAGCTATGCATATGTATGCCAAAAATCTGAAATATATTAGGGAAATCTTTAGCATTCATTAGAAATACCACCTTTGTGAGCAAAAACTAGTCTGGTGTGGTCAAACACCATTAGCTGCTCTTTCAGTCACATTAACCAGCATGAAACTCTCAGATTGTCACATCTGAATTTCAGGGAACTCTTAAAAATAGTGCAATGCTACATTATTTAACCTTTTGCAGAATCCCTTTTTGTGGAACATGACAGATCATGTTAGCACAACAAAAAGCCTTCAGGGTAATTCAGTTTGAGCAAATTCTATTCATAATTTGGAACTGATCTTTGGGATAAAAGCATATTTTTCTAACAGTTATTTTTACTTGCAATGAAAGGTTTATTGGCAGAAATAACTTTCTTTTAGACTACAAAATGAGTCCAGACTGGACTGTGGAAAACAAATTCTTCCTACAATCAATTGCAGGAAACCAAGTATGATCTCTGTATGAAGTTCCCCCCCACCCACATGCCATCATTAATATTATTTTCTAAACCAGATTAAAAGCAAATTAAAGAAATGAAAGTCCTGAAGAAAAGGAATTGGTACTGATGGTAATAAACAGAATGGTGAGTGCCAAATTCTCTTGAGTTATCCCTTTTAAAGAGAACTCCTTTGGGTAATGCCTACATAATAATAATAATAATTATTATTATTATTATTATTATTATTATTATTATTATTATTATTATTTATTAGATTTGTATGCCGCCCCTCTCCGAAGACTCGGAGAACTTCAAACTTGGCAACTTTAAGACTTGTGAACTTCAATTCCCATAACTCTCCAGCCAGCATAACTGAGAACTAGATTCTCAGAATTGAAGTCCACAATTTTTAAAGTTGTCATGTTTGTGGACAACTACTACATTCTCTTGAGGTCAAAAATATTCAGATCAAGACAGTCTGTCTGTTTGCCAGCAAAAGAGCAAGAAATGAACAGTGATGCCCTTTCCTCTCTTTCTCCTAGCTTCAGCCTTCTATCCCATGCTTACTGGAAAACACTAGGTTGCTTTTGCCAAAGATTTGATCCAATCACGTGTAGACAGCTTGTAAAAATAGGCTAAGGCTGTCATAAAATATAAATATAGGCCAGATATATTTTATAAGCTTCCCTATGTCAAAGATTGCATGTTGCTATTATTATTATTATTATTATTATTATTATTATTATTATTTATTAGATTTGTATGCCGCCCCTCTCCGAAGACTCGGAGAACTTCAAACTTGGCAACTTTAAGACTTGTGAACTTCAATTCCCATAACTCTCCAGCCAGCATAACTGAGAACTAGAGTTCTCAGTTAGTAAATAAAAGATGTCACTCTGGATTTGCCCTCAAGTTTCTTTTGATGCTTTTTTTTTTAATAACAGAACTAGATTGGCAACTGAACATTCCAAAGTATCTTACAAATATAGCAAAGATAAACAGAATTTTTGTTTTTTAAAAAAATCTACCTTTCAAGCCAGTGTAAAGCCTGGATCTGTGTTCTTTGGAAAACCTCTGGTAATCAAATAAGACTAGCAGTAGTAGTCTTAAAAAGACTAAAAATCCAAGCTGTCAGAAGAAACACACATAGTATTTATTCTATAAATTTCCATCTATATATTTGCAGTGTCCATATATAGGTTGTTAGAAACAACTTAATAAATCTTTATGTAAATATTCAGTTATGCATTCTCATTTGGATCACTGTTATTCTGCAGCAGGAATGTCAAATTGGCATCCCACAGGCAGACCACATCCACCCCAGCTCCGTCAAGGGAAAAAATGTCTCAAAATGTCACATGATGGCAACGTCATGCCAGGAGTTTGACACCCGCATTCTATGCTATACTATAGCTTTTTAATCATGTTTAAGGTAGACTATTTTAGAACTTTTGTTGACTTATTTGTTTTGTTTTCAATTATCATCTGCTTCATGTGGAACTATTTCATTACATACTATTTTTCCAGGTGAGGACACAAAAGGTTCTCCAAATATGTAAATGAGAAAGGCAGGATCCCAGAGACAGTTTTTTTCAATGTCTGACCTTATCCTATGAAATAATCTCCACCCAGAGATGCAGTCAGATCTAATGTTCCCTTCACTTTCTGACTACTTTATTTATTTGCGACAGTGTGTATGGCCACCCACTCTCAATTACTCTAGACAGCTTATAAAAACAAAAAACCCAACATACAATCAATGACATCCATGGTAACATTTTGCTTGAACAACTATATCTGAAGCAAGTACTAATTTGCGCCCCACAATGTAAGTGTAAATTGTGACGTTTTAAATGTTTATGTATTTCTTGAAGTACAAACTCAAAAATTGCATCCTCAAATCATTTTTAACTCCTGGCTACTGCATCCTGTAGTTTTTTTAACATCCTTTTCAGGAGCAGTTTATTACTGTCTAGAGCTGACAGAGTAAGACAGTTTCAAAGACACCCAACCAGTGTTGTGCATAAGACAGGATTAAAATCCATAATCTTTACACTGTCTAAATGTGTTATTATGATTGGTTGCAGAGTTAGCCAGATGTTTGGATGTGGCATTTTAATCCATCTATTGAGTCTTTCCCAAGAACCTGGGATAGGCAGATGTTGCTGTTTGACAATGCTAGTTATCATTGCAGGATGTAAGCTGTTCCAAATAATGCTGCCTGTTGCAATTGACAGGTGTTGATTTTGTCAGTGCCAATGGTATTCAAATGGTGTTCCAAATGTTTTAGAATTGCATTCAAAGTGACTGTAATTATTGGTACAATCTTTGTTGCTTTTGCCACATTCTATATATTGTGATTTTTCTCTGTTTCTTTTATTCTGCTGATTTTCACATATTGCAGCATCTACCTTCCAGACTTTTTTGTCTTTCTTATTTATAGCTATTAAGTTGGTGGTGTTACCTGGCAGAGGCTTATCTATTTAAATTCTCAAATCTTAGAGCCCCTCATCTTCATCTGCTGCTGACCAATTCTTCATCTTTTCTTAATAATTTCTGCAGTTATTACATAATTTTTCATTTCAGCTTTTTCTTTACCTCCTTTATCCAAGCCATATTCTTGTATATTTAATGACCAGAATTGTCCAGGTATTGAAGCAATTGTTATTTTTGTTGTTGTTGTCATTATTTGGGGGGAATGTAATTTTGCACATGCTTTTTTTTAACACTGTGTGCAAATTTAATGAATTGTTTAGGTAGCATAATTTCGAAAGCCTGAAAACATAGCTTATACACAAGGTCTTTGAAGTTTAATTGTTGCCTAGATCTTAGTTGGTGCTTTGTTTGCTTTAGAGTTCCAAAGCAACAGCAGTCTACAATTTAATATATCAAGTTAGTCCATATTCTGGTCTTCAGAGAGTAATTACATACAGTATATCTGCTAAAGTGTAGACTCATTTTAGCCTATCCTAATATAAAGTCTCATTTCATCCATTACACTGTTTCATTTTTGTCTGGGAGTTAAGTAATGGCAACTAGACCTTTTTTTCTTTTTTTGTTTCTTTTTTGCTTTGAAATGTTTCACTGTTTGGCTAAGTAACTTCTTCAGACTGAAGAATCTACTTGAATAAGGAGCAAAATCTTTCTAACTAAAAAAGAAAAGAAGTCCAGTTGCCATGAATCAACTTCCAGACAACTCTACCCGATTGACTAAGAATCTTCATTGATAAAAGTTTCATTTTAGTTTTTAAAGGGAGATCATTACTACTTTTCTGTAATATTTTTTTAAAGCAGTGGACATAAAAAATCATTAGTTGTTAACCAAAAATCATTACTTTCTGCAAAAAAAAAAAAAAGTCTAAACATTCCAAAACAAAAAAAGCAAAAAGTAAATAAGCAGAAAAGCAAACAGAGTTTTAGGTACAATCTGGACCTGTGATTGTCAGATACAGTTCCTGAACTAGGAAATCTTTCCCAAGCAAGCAGAAAGAGCAAGTCTGCATAGAAGACTAAAGTAATATTGGTACACAGTGTTTATACAATCACTGAAGATGACATATCTGTATAAGGAAGGAGTGTCAATATTAAAAGCACAGCATACCTTCAACAGTTTGATTTCACATGAGAATAGGAATGGTTTCTGTGCTGCGTCATAACAGATTTTATACAAAATGCCTTCTGCTACAAAAAATAAAATACTGATGTGTTCTGGAGCAATGGGGGCATGATCCAATGAAATTCCAAGAATCTCAAGAGCTTCTAAAGGAATAAAAGGAAACGAAAAACAAATTCAGATTGGTCTTCATATTTTACAAATCTACAAAATCTTAATATTTCACATAATACTCATCACACCTGTAACCCAACGCTTGCCAAATTCTGAACAAAATAACAAGTGTTAAATTAATTTCCTCCTCCGCCTGTTCTGATTATCATTTTGATGAAAATGTAATTAAGAGTCATCCCTCTCATAATTTTGATCAACAGTTACTGAAATATTTATGCTAGAATGTGAATTAAATACTATTGCATAATAAAGCCAGCTAATGAAGTTGAATGGGCCACCAAGAATGTGTAATGTGAGGCCTTGGGAAGCAGTGAAGAACTCAAGATGTGACCTTCCAATCACAAAACCTATTGACCACAATAAGTCCTTATACGGGTGAAACTCAAAGTCAGCATCCCCACAAAGCTCATCTGCGGAAGGAAATATGAAGTGCTCCAAAATTTCCTGGTAGATGGCTGAGTTGACCCTGGACTTAATGAAGCACAGTGGATCAACACCAGCAGATGACATGGGCTGCTTAAATCAACACCGACTGTGGAAATTCATAATTCTTGCAGTGTGTGCCTCTCCATTTTTCCTCCATACTCTGGGTCCTTGGTTTCCAAATGAGATGCAAAGGTTTCCACTTCATGCTTTCATCCATAGAGGAGCTTTATGGGGATGCTGACTTCATTTTATAGCAAGACCTGGCATCTGCCCACACTGCTAAAAGCACCCAAACCTGGTTCAATGACTGCAGGATTATTGTGCTTGATTGGCCAGCAAACTCGCTTGACCTAAACCCCATAAAGAATCTATGGGGCATTGCCAAGAGAAAGATGAGACATGAGACTGAACAATGCAGAAAAGCTACTAAAGCATCCTGGTCTTCCATAACACCTTCCATGCCACACTGCATTGAAGCAGTAATTGCTGCAAAAGGGGCTCAAACCAAGTACTGAGTACATCAGCATTCTTATACTTTTTAGAGGTCCGATATTGTTCTATGTACAATCCTTGTTTTATTGATCATATGTAATATTCTAATTTTCTGAGATAGTGGACTTGGGGGTTTTGTGAGCTGCATGCCATAATCATCACAATTGTGACAAATCTTGCCTTGCATGTGTTGTGGCTCGACCACATCCCGCTCAGCTAATCACAGATTCTGAGGATGGAGAGACGAGTGTGGGTTGGTATCCTAGGCCAGTGCCATAGGTTTACCATCATGGCTTTAGACCAGCGGTCCCCAAACGATGGCCCGCGGGCCACATGCGGCCCGCTGAGGCCATTTATCTGGCCCGTGGGTCTTTTCCAAGGAGCACTGGTAAAGCAGTGAGAACGTCCCCCTCAATCTCATCTCATCCGAGGTAAAGCAAGGCTTGCCGAAAGCCGAGCTGGGCACAACACACACACATACACGCACACACCGCCTCCTTCTCTTTGAGTTGCTAGCTCCTGTTTTCTGAATGGGGATTGAATGGGAGTCTGGGGTCAGAGGGTGGAGGCTTGTCGGGTGAGTCCTCCGCGGGGAGAGAAGAGGGAGGGTGAAAGAGGGAAAAGAGAGAGAGAGAAGTGGAGAGAAAGAAAATTGAAAGAGAAGGGAAAAAGCAAGGGAAGGAGAAGTGGAGAAGGAAGGAGGGAGGGAAGGGAGGGAGGGAGGAAAGGAAGGAAGGGGGAGAAAGAGAGGGAGAGAGAAAGGGAGGGAGGGAGAGACAGAGAGAGCAAGAGACAGAAAGAAAGCAAGAGAGAGAGAGAAAGCAAGAGAGAGAGAGAAAGCAAGAGAGAGAGAGAGAAAGCAAGAGAGAAAGAGAGTGAGTGAGTGAGAGAGAAATAAGGTATGTTCAGTGTGCATAGGAATCTATAGTCCAGCCCTCCAACAGTTCGAGGGACAGTGAACTGGCCCCCTATGTAAAAAGTTTTGGGACCCCTGCTCTAGACAGTAGCTCCCTGCAAGGAAATGTAAGACAGCAGTTTCCAGTGGCTTTAGAGTTCTGGAAGCTGAGGGATCACAACCTGTGCTTTCTAAAAACTATTCAAAAATAGGGATAACAAATTTGTCAAATTCTTTCTCATGTGGGCTCAGACTCACAAGCTCACACTAATATGTTTTAGTCATGTCAACTGGAATTTCTGGTTATACAAGATTCCAGGATTAAAAAATTACTCTACACAATTACAAAACCCAGTGACTGACCCAGATTGGATTCTGCAACATTATCCTAGAACAGCACTAGTGAGTTCTACTTATCTTTGCTACCAGTTTTGGAATGGTAGTGCGCAGCGCCCGTGCGCAACATTTCTGTGCATGCACAGAATGTTCTGTGTGCAGAACATTTTGATGATATCAAGGCAGGTGGGTGGAGCCTCCCGCCACAGCCACTACCGATTCTCCATACCAGGTCAAATTGGTAGCAACCTACCTCTGTGGTACACATATATTTGCCTTAATTCCATAACCTTTTAGAAACCTTTCAGAGTTTTATGATTTGCCAGGTGAAGAATATGGAAAGGGCAAATGATTTTTGCTGATTCCATGTTTTTCCTGGATTGAAGGCCCTTCTGTAAATAGAAGGGCATATTTGAATTCAATAGCTACCTAAATATTATTTACACTGATATGTTTTAGAACAGTTCCAGTTTTAAATCTGTCTCTGTTTCTCTGTCTCAAACACACACACACGGATGTAATTCCATTATTCCTGAGAATATCAAAGAACAGAAATACTAAAGGAGAAAATATACAGACAGTTGGGATACATGAAGTATGGCACAAGTATCTCTCTCCAATTACCATTCCAGAAACTTGAAAATAATAAAACCCACTCAGCTCAGCCATAAAACATTTAGGAGGCCAAGGAATGTTAATAAACCTAGAAAGTGAACGCATGCTCTGGGAACCAAGATCATCATGATTAAACAAATAAAAATAGCTATCGGGGGGGGGGGCACATAGGGAAGATCACCATACTGTACTGCCTTTGTTCCATCTATGTAACATGGTTTCTATAATTCCAACCAATTGTTTCATTAATACAATATGTTGCTTTAGCACACAATTTTTCATCAATAAATCCAATCTATGGATAATTTCATTTGCATAAATACACAAAGAGCTGTTGCCGTCCCTGCCACTTTTAAGCTTGCTCTTGCTGCCTCCAGTACTGTACAGGTAATCCTCAACCACAATTGAGCCCAAAATTTCTGTTGCTAAGTTGTTGAGTGAATCTGGCTGTCCCATTGACTTTGCTTGTCAGAAGGTCTCAAAAGGTGATAGCATCAGTATGAACCTGGGACACGGCAACTGTCATAAATATAAGTCAGCTGTCAAGCATCAGAATTTTGATCACATGTCTATGGAAATGCTACAATGGTTGTAAGTGTGAAGAATAGTTATAAGTCACTTTTTTCAATGTTGTTGTAACTTCAAACAATCACTAAATGAATTGTTGTAACTCGAGGATTACCTATAATAAGCAATCTGCTTCATCAGAATTATATACTGGTCTCCAGTTTAAATGTATTGGGAAATGTTTTGGCCTATTTCAAAGCCCTATTTCCTAACCATGATAAACCATAATAATCTTGTTCCAGATTTCTTTGAATAATATCCCATTTTAGTTCTGCAGTGAATAAATACATAAACTAACAAAGTACCATATTCACTTTGTACATTAAGCAATAATAATAATAATAATAAATAATAACAACAACAACAACAACAACAACAATAACTTATTAGATTTGTATGCCGCCTCTCTCCAAGGACCCGGGGCAGCTCACAACAGAATAGCAATACAGTACAATATAATACAAATTTAATGATTAAGAAAAACTAAGTTAAGAAACCCCAACATTAAAAACAATCAACACTATACAATCATACCATACTCAAGTCTTACTAGTCAGAGGGGGGAAAACATCAATCCCCCCATGCCTGGTAACATAAATGGGTCTTTAACATCTTGCGGAAGGCAAGGAGGGTGGGGGAAGTTCGAATCTCCGGGTGGAGTTGATTCCAGAGGGCCGGGGCCGCCACAGAGGAGGCTCTTCCCCTAGGTCCCACCAGATGACATTGTTTAGTCGACGGGACCCAGAGAAGGCCAACTCTGTGGGACCTAATCAGCTGCTGGGATTCGTGCGGCAGCAGGCGGTCCCATAGGTATTCTGGTCCGATGCCATGCAGGGCTTTAGAGGTCATTACCAACACTTTTAATTGCGATCGGAAACCGCGGAGTGTTGATGAGACATGGGTGTATCTAGGAAAGCCCATGACTGCTTGCACGGCCACATTCTGCACGATCTGAAGTTTCCAAACACCCTTCAGAGATAGCCCCATGTAGAGAGCGTTGCAGTAGTCGAACCTCGAGGTGATGAGGGCATGAGTAACTGTGAGCAGAAACTCCCTGTCCAAATAGGGCCGCAACTGGTGCACCAGGCGAACCTAGGCAAACGCCCTCCTTGCCACAGCCGAAAGATTATGTTCTAATGTTAGCTGTGAATCGAGGAGGATGCCCAAGTTGCAGACCCTCTCCGAGGAGGTCAATAGTTCCTGCCACCCAGGGTAATGGACGGACAGATGGGATTGTCCTTGGGAGACAAAACCCATAGCCACTCCATCTTGTCGGGATTGAGTTTGAGCCTGTTGACACCCATCCAGAACCTAACAGCCTCCACGCACCGGCACATCACTTCCTCTGCTTCACCGACTGGGCAAAGGGTAGATATGTACAACTGGGTGTCCTCAGCGTATTGATGACATCTCACCCCATGCCCTTGGATGATCTCACCCAGCGGTTTGATGTAGATATTAAATAGTAGGGGGGACAGAACCAACCCGAGGCACCATACAAGGGAGAGACCTCGAGGTCGACCTCTGACCCCCCACTAACACCACCTGCAATCGGCCAGAGAGGTAGGAGGAGAACCACTGTAAAACAGCATATATATTTCAGGTAACACATTATTATTGCCTTTATCCAACCACATTATTATTAATTCACCTTGCATTTTCAAAATTATTATTTTAATTCTACTGTCAATTCTTAATTAAAGCTTAGGTACAAGATATACACTAGTATTTTTTTTTTAATGTTCTGTTTTCCAAAGATTTTAATACAGAGAAAGAATCATATTTTAGAGAATTCATCATAATCTTTAGGGTTAAGTATCATTTTATTCATTGTATAATTGGGAATTTCATTATTTAAGGCAAATTATTTCAATAGTTTATACATTATGATAAATTATACCCTATTCACATCTAAATTCGGAAAGAATTTCTAAAGCAATGTTATTTGAAAATGAAATCAAAAGGAAAAATGATGAATGTATATTATTTTGCAGTTGCCAAAAAAAAAAAAGAATCAAAATGAAAGCTGTTAGGTAGAATCAGAGTTTGGTTTGGTTTTTCACTGACGGAGGAATGGAATATTTGCAGTTGTTAACCTCTGTCCATCTTGCTCAGAAGAAACATATGGGGAACGCAATGGCAAAGAGCCCTGGAGCAAACTTCAAGCAGCAGGTAAAGATAAAGGAACTCTTCTTGAACTCAGCTTCTGCTGGCTACATCCATGCTCTTCTTTGCGGACTTATGGAAGCAGTTCTGATGATGATGATTTTTCAACTGTCCGATTTAGCAGAGATTAAAACAAAAACAGTTGCAGCTGTAGGCAGACTAATGAAATGAATAGAAATGGCTGCCTAAAGGGAGAGGGATAAGGAGACCATGGGCCTCCTAATCTTCAAAAAGCAGCCAGTATTTCTTCATAAGAGAATGCGTACAAAACAAAGAAATTGAAAACAGACCCTCACAAAAATTATAATTGTGATGTCAGCAGTTACAATCCTGATCTTTAAGTGCATATTAACTTTTACAATTCAATCATGTGTGCATGACAAATGAGTTAGCCACATTCTAGACTTAACTCAGTAGCTCTTAAAAGAGAACAAAAGAAGCTGACTGAAGCAAAGTCTGAAATGTATTCTAATCACTATTTATTGCATGAGTAATTTCTTGAAAAATTATGTCTGGACTTGACATTCTGAATTCTTTGGAACACTCATCCCATGGCTGCATCTAGCCAACTTGCCTGGGCACAACAAAGTTAAACTGTCACAGCTTTATTAATAGTTACTAGCCAGTGACTGTTGATAAATCTAATATACAATGATACCTTGTCTTACAAACTTAACTGGTTCCGGGATGAGTTTCTTAAGGTGAAAAGTTTGTAAGACGAAACAATGTTTCCCATAGGAATCAATGGAAAAGTGATTAATGCGTGCAAGCCCAAAATTCACCCCTTTTGCCAGCCAAAGAGCCCGTTTTTGCGTTGCTGGGATTCCCCTGAGGCTCCCCTCCATGGGAAACCCCATCTCCGGACTTCTGTGTTTATGCGAGGCTGTGATTTCACTGAGGCTCCCCTCACTGGGAAACCCCACCTCCGGACTTCTGTTGCCAGCAAGAGCCCGTTTTTGCGCTGCTGGCATTCCCCTGCAGCATCACAAAAACACGGAAGTCCAGAGGTGGGTTTTCCCATGGAGGGGGGCCTCAGGGGAATCCCAGCAGCGCAAAAACGTGTGCTTCGCTAGCAACAGAAGTCCAGAGGCGGCGCAACACAGTGGCGGCGGTGGGTTTGTAAGGTGAAAATAGTTTGTAAGAAGAGGCAAAAATATCTTAAACCCCGGGTTTGTATCTCGAAAAGTTTGTATGACGAGACGTTTGTAAGACAAGGTATCGCCATATAAGGTAATTTTACTCCTTAGCCCCCTTTTTTAGTTTCAAACCGGTCTTTTTTTAAAAAAATATATCTTTATTTTGGGGGGGGTTCCCTTTCAATTAAAAAATCATCTTGTGTACAGTAGTAGAGAAAAAATCTGAGCAGATATAGACAAAAAAAAGCTAAGTAGATGGTATTTGAATGGCAGATAAGTAATTCTAAGATTATCAACTAAACTTTTAAAGTGAAATAATGTTTCAGAGGGAAATAATATCCACTTGTTACTTAATAAACTACATTGACATCTCCATATAATCTCGCAAAGTCAAACCTGGTTTGAAGCAGCGTGAACATTTAACTGCTTGATGGACAAATCTCAGGTCAGAATAGTTTTCTGGTAGTGGAGCCCTTTGAGTGGCATAAAATGACCTCTCAGCTTTGAGTTCTTGGTTCCTGGGCCCCTATTAAACATATTCATGTCCATGATCTGTATGTTCTGAAAGGGATTTAAATACAAATTTCCAGGGATCCTTAAAAAAAAAAACAACCAATGCCATCTATTCCAGACATAGGACTAGATTGCTTCTCAAAGCTAAAAATGTCACTGGCCTTCTACAGTTCAGTATCCTCCACAAAAGAGGTATGATGTTGAATACAACAGCGTAAATTTCCTTCTAAGTGCACCCCCCAAAAAAAGATTTACTGCATCTGATGTAGTCTAGACCAGTGATTTTCAACCTTTTTTGAGCCGCGGCACATTTTTTACATTTACAAAACCATGGGGCACATTGAGTGGCGGGTGGAGGGGGGGGCTAAATAAAGTTCAGACAAAAAAATTCTCTCTCTCTCTTCCTCCCTTTCGCTCTATTTCTCTCCCTCCCTCTTTCTCTCCCTTCCTCTTTTTTTCTCTCTCTCCATCCCTCTTTCTTTCTCTCTCCCTCCCTACCTCCCTCTAGGTCTTTCTCTCTCCCACCTTCCCTCCCTCTCTCTCTCTCTCTCTTTCTTTTTTTCTTTCTTTCTTTCTCTCTCTTGCTCTCTCTCTTGCTTTCTTTCTCTCTTGTTCTCTTTCTCTCTCTCTTGCTTTCCTTCTTTCTCTCTCTCTCGTTCTATTTCTTTTTCTCTCTCTTGCTTTCTCTCTCTCTCTTGCTTGCTTGCTTTCTCTCCCTCTTGCTCTTTCTCTCTCTCTCTCTTTCTCTCTCTCTTGTTTTCTTTCTCTCTCTCTTGCTTGCTTGCTTTCTCTCCCTCTTGCTCTTTCTCTCTCTCTCTCTCTCTCTCTCTCTCGTTTTCTTTCTTTCTCTGAGCTTCGCGGCACACCTTACCATGTCTCACGGCACACTAGTGTGCCGCGGCACACTGGTTGAAAAACACTGGTCTAGACAAGAGAGTTAAATGTATATTGATTTAATTTTACAATATCTGTGTGATTTACCTCTTTTGAAATAGCAACATTTTGCATGTTAAGCAAATTATGTCATGGGTATCAATTTAAATCATTTGCATAATGACATCATTATTCCAATAGCGTGTTGATGTATTTTACGTAATTGTGTCTTTTTATATTGAACAAACAGACAGAACAGCTTCCTTCCGCCAAATGCTTCGTTAAAATGATGTGTTTGTGTTCATAATTCAGCATCATTTGTTCAGCAAAAAGAGAAAATTTGTATAAATTAAAATGAAAAAGCAACATACCTTCACTAATTTCTCCTTTGCACTGTGATAACATTATTGCCTCGGTCCATCCAACGGGAAGATTCACATACTTCCCACAACCTAATACGCTCAGCCCCAATCGTCTCTGTCCAGAATATAAAATGGAAAGAAGCAAAAGATTATAATACCATTTTTTCCCCAAGCTAACAACAGACCTGGGGCTGAACTTAAAACTAATGAAATGAGCATATTCGGAAGACATTCAGAAGAAATTCTTCAGACTTTGCACAAGTCTAGTGCCACTGAGCTAATTTATTTATTTATTGGATTTGTATGCCGCCCCTCTCCATAGACTTGGGGCAGCTAACAACAGTAGTAAAAAACAGCATGTAAATCCAATACTAAAACAACTAAAAAACCCTTATTATAAAACCAAACATACATACAAACAAACATAACATGCATAAATTGTAAAGGCCTAGGGGGAAAGAATATCTCAGTTTCCCCATGCCTAACGGCAGAGGTGGGTTTTAAGGAGCTTACAAAAAGTGAGGAGGGTGGGGGGAATTCTAATCTCTGAGGGGAGTTGGTTCCAGAGGGATGGGGCCACCACAGAGAAGGCTCTTCCCCTGGGCCCCACCAAACGACATTGTTTTGTTGATGGGACCCGGAGAAGGCCCACTCTGTGGGACCTAACTGGTCACTGGGATTTGTGCAGCAGAAGGCAGTCCCTGAGATAATCCGGTCCAGTGCCATGAAGGGTTTTATAGGTCATAACCAACACTTTGAATTGTGACCGGAAACTGATCGGCAACTAATGCAGACTGCGGAATGTTGGTGTTACATGGGCATTTTGGGGAAAGCCCATGATTGCTCTCGCAGCTGCATTCTGCAAGATCTGAAGTTTCCGAACACTTTTCAAAGGTAGCCCCATGTAGAGAGCATTACAGTAGTCGAGCCTCGAGGTGATGAGGGCATGAGTGACTGTGAGCAGTGACTCCCGGTCCAAATAGGGCCGCAACTGGTGCACCAGGTGAACCTGGGCAGACGCCCCCCTCGCCACAGCCGAAAGATGTTTCTCTAATGTGAGCTGTGGATCGAGGAGGACGCCCAAGTTGCGGACCCTCTCTGAGGGGGGCAATGACTCCCCACCCAGGGTAATGGACAGACAGATAGAATTGTCCTTGGGAGGCAAAACCCACAGCCACTCCATCTTATCAGGGTTGAATTTGAGTCTGTTGACACCCATTCAGACCCCAACAGCCTTCAGGCACCGGCACATCACTTCCACTGCTTCGCTGACTGGACAAGGGGTGGAGATGTAAAGCTGGTATTAAAGCAGCCTGATATTATTCAGCCTTCTGCTTGGAATACATGTTGCTGATGCTGCTTAAGACTCTTAAAGCATAAGACTCTTAAAGCAGTGGCATCTTTTGTCAAGACTGGAAAAGTGGAGCAACTCTAATAAACAACAGAAACATAATGAATGGCTCTGCAAAATATAGCAATGTCAAAGTATGCAAAATTCTACTTAAAGATAACATTTTAAATGAACTGCTGACAAGAAAATACAAGGGCTAGGCAAGATAGCAATGTTTTTATCCCTCAGGTTAAGACTTAAATAAGAAGATAACTACTGAGTGTAATTATATTGTTAACCATCAATTGAAGTGCCTTGCAACAAAGAGCAATTAATTTCAAGCTCTGCATTCCAGCAATGACTTGTACTCAGGCAGTTTGTGAGGAGGGCACATGTGGTACCCAAACCAATCCAATGAAACATCTTCAGTCATTTGGGAGTAACCTTTTAAAACATAAATCTGTCAGAGTTGGAGTAACTTTGCCTTATTTTTATACTGCATTGCCATATTAACCTAACTATAAAAGAAAAGTCTGTCAGGTCCTTTCTTTTTTCTCATCTCCTGAAACAAGAGGCAATACTGTAATTAAAAACTAAGATGTCCTTTCCTCACTCTCAAGATTGTTTTCGTGAGACTATTTCAACGTGACTATGTTTAAAAAGAAAACAAGTATTTCAAGCATTTTCATCCTGGCAATTTCTTATACATTTCAGATGTCCAAATACAAATTATTTTAACATTGTCCTTTCTGCACATCTTTGTATGAATAATTTCAAAAGGAAAATGAATGTAATGTAGTAAAAAGTATTTTCATTAATTCTCAGGTCTTAAACAGCACCATAAACAGGTTCCTCAGATGGTCTTTATAAATGACCTTTTATAAATCCTATATTAGTGATGACGAACCTATGGCATGGGTGCCACAGGTAGCACGCAGAGCCATATCTGCTGGCACGTAAACCGTTGCCCTAGCTCAGCTCCAAAATGCATGTGTGTGCCGCCAGCTGATTTTTGGCTCACACAGAGGCTCTGGGAGGGTGTTTTTGGCTTCCAGAGAGCCTCTGGGGGAATGGGGGAGAGCATTTTTACCCTCCCCCAGCTCCAGGGAAGCTTTTGGAGCCTGGGGAGGATGAAACACAAGCCTACTGGGCCCACCAGAAGTTGGGAAACAGGCCGTTTCTGGCCTTTGGGGAGTGGGGGAAGCTGTTTTTGCCCTCCCTAGGCATTGAATTATGGGTGTGGGCACTCACGCATGCACAATAGCACGTACGCACACTCTTTTGGCACCTGAGGAAAAAAAAGCTTTGCCATTATTGTCCTATATATATACAAACCTTGCATCTAATGAGCATTTTTTTAGCCAGATCTATGAATGCTTCCTTCGTTTCAGTTTCTAAGGCCTTGTTGAAATTCTCAACAAATTCTTCAGTAAGTTCAAATGGATTTCTGGAAAGATACACCCAAGGGAATATCAATTTAACTGGTTAAATTAATTAAAATTAATTAAATAAATAAATACATAGAATTAATCTTTCAAGCATAAAAGGACACACTTGTTTACTTTTAAAAGAGCCATTGTGTAAGGTCAGTCTTTAATATATACAAAGACATTCTGCTGCTGTCTCACTTTTACAGCAAATTTGACAAATCTGTCTTGGTAAGATTAAAAATATATGTGTGTGACAGGCCGCTTTTTCATCTAGATGGAAATATCAGTTTCCTATCCTGAAAGTAATCTAGCTTAAGAACTTGCTGTTCAGAGTTCAATATGTTCATTAGCTTTGGCACTGATATTGCCAAGGCTTTTGATTACCAAACTCCTAGCTGGTACATTCCTGTGCATCTTTACCACTTCTAACTTAAGATTAGTCCTTGCTTACTAACATCAGTTAGAACCAGAATTACTGCAACTAAGTGATGCAATTGAAACGCCCAGTATCATATGACTGTGCCATTCAGTGATGGCAGTTCTGCATGTCAGTTGGTAAACAAATCCCACATCATCATTAAGTTCAATGTCACAAGAACGCATTTGCAACCTCCTGCCGGCACTGCAAGTGATTTTGCTTGCAGGAAGATAGCTAAGGTCACAAATTCTGATGTGTGTTACACTACAATGTCATAATAATTATTATTATTATTATTATTATTATTATTATTATTATTATTATTATTATTATTATTATTATTATTTATTAGATTTGTATGCCGCCCCTCTGGCTAGATTCTTTGGGAGAAAAAGTGATGGGGAGTGATTTTCTTTGGGAGAAAAAGTGATGGGGAATGATGTGACTTTCCCTGCTGGTTTCCCCATTGACTTTGTTTGTGAGAAGCCAACAGATCTACAAATGCTAATCATTTGACCATGAGACCCCGCAAACATTGTAAGTGCAATGCTTAGATTACAATCAGATGACTGCAGGAATATTGGGATAGCCAGAACTTCAAGAACAGATCATAAGTACCAACATAACTTCAGTCACTGAATTAGTGGTTATTAACTGAGTACTACCCGTATAGGAAACATAGGCTGAAAAGGCAAAAGTGAAGTCATGTGCTACCTATCATATTTATTTGTTTGTTTGTTTCTTCGATTTCTATGCCGCCCTTCTGTGCAGACTCAGTGCAGCTTACAACAGGAACAATACAAAAAACATATAAGAAATCCAGTAGTTAAAACAGTCTAAATTTATCTAAAACCCCAATTATCTAAATTTATCTAAAACCTCAATTATAAAACACAATCAGTCACTTTCATTCTATTTACACTAATGATCGGAGCAGAGCATCTGTGCTCAACAGCCCCAAGCCTGCTGGCAGAGATAGGTTTCCAAAGATTTACGAAATGCCAGGGGGGTGGGAGCGGTGCGAATCTCAGGGGGGAGTTGGTTCCGAAGGGCCGGGGCTGCCACAGAGAAGGCTCTACCCCCTAGGCTCCGTCAGGCGATATTGCCTAGCTGACAGGACCCGGAGTAAGTCAACTCTGTGGGACCTAACCAGTCGCTGGGATTCGTGAGGCATTGTACACGATATCTTTCATTTTCTACATTTTGATGGCATCTTATTTAAACTCTCAAGAAGTGTTCAGCTGACTTGCTCTTTTCCTTAAGCCATGGTTTTAGAAGCTTGAAAACACTGAAGGTATAAATACTGCATCAATTTAATATATTTAATATTTAAACTTACCCACGTGGTTTTCTCTTGAGTTCAGCTAACTCTTTTTCCATATATTGAGTCACCAGTCTGTCATGAAGCTTTGCGTGCTCATCATGGGACACAATGCCAAAGTTGTAATGCATCGGCACTTTTATAATGGGCATGTTGTAATTTAGTCTTAAAACAAATTTTTAAAAAACAGTACAGTCAAAAGGAAAGGTTACAATCTCACCTAAAAAGACTAAGCTTTAAAAGTTTTCTGTCATGTCCTCCAGGGAAATGAAAAACAAAGTAAAACAGAAATCAATAATGTGGATATTCTAAAAAGAACGACAATTTTAAAAATTGAGGGTTTTTTAGCACTCCACTTAGAAAACAATTTAAACTGCATTTATTTAATCAAATACAGTATTCATAATAGAATATCTAAAATTGCAATATGTTATGCTATTTACATTCCAAAAAAATATAATTAAGTTGAATTGCATCTGGAATCATGCCAAACTGTTTAATTTATTCCAATCTCTCTATTTCATTAGTACTTCTTGATCAGATAGTTAATTAGCCACCATACCAGACTAGCATGATGTTTGTTTCATTAATCAATTTAAATGTTATTACCGGTAATAACTGGTATGTGGTAGGCAATATAATATCAAAGAATTACAATATTATCCACAAAATAGAGCTAAATAATGGAAATGTCCATTATAATTACATCATGATTTAAAATATAAACTCCTACAATGCAATTTAAACCATGTTATTGATTCTGTAAATATAACAATAACTGCTTATAAACTTCAGAAGTAAAACATACCCCTTTAGGGGGAGGCAACCATTGTGAGTTGCTGGATATATACAATATATAAATGTTATCCAGATGTATATTTTATTATAGCCCACCCAAAGAAGGCAGACAATAATCATCACATCAGAGATACCTTATAATAAAATTATACCTTAGCATTAAGGAAGCCACATGATAGATGATCCATTTAAAACCATTCTTTGGTTTTAAGACTGTCAAAGGACACAGTGGAGAGTATGCTATTTACTGTTCTAGAGGTAAAAAGTTGCAAGCATGAAAACAGCTGTCCTTACATAATTTTGGGGGTGCTAAAAATGAAAATAACATTTAAAATGTATCTTGGCTCTAGTTTCCATGACATAAGCAACCAACTAATGAAATAAGGTTTATAAAATGCACGATGCAAATTACACTATAGATTACATAGTATTGGTGACCAATAGAAAACCACCACATGTACCAAGATGATGCAATATTAGCCAGTAATAAGTCACCAAATTCTATAAAAGTCACGTATCTGTTGCTTGGTGAGTTAGCGCCTTTAAACATTGTTTTATGCTAGTAAATTTAGTTATGCCTTGAACTTGTTAAAATAAAACTGATAATTTGTTATATTTCAGGTGAAGTTACTTTTGCATCCCAAAAACGAAGGATTACAACCGAGATTAAGAAAGCCTACAACTTGCATTTTGGTTGCAAAATAGGAGACCAGGACAAAAACTAGGTGCCACACATATGCGATAATTCCTGTGGATCGAGACTTGTGACCGCCAAAAAGAATTTCTTCCATTCTTTGACCAGGAATGTAGTATTGCTGTTTGTAACAACTTCTGTGGCTTAATGTTGGCCATCAACATAGATTATAATCCAGATGAGTGGAGGGTGTTTGTTGATACTTCCAAGAAAAGACTTAAAGCTGTATTTCTGCATAATGGCAATCAGCTACCATCCGTTTCAGTTGCTTATGCAACCGCAATGAAAGAAACAAAGGAAAACTTGAAAGAGCTCCTAAGATGCATTAATTACGGTCAACATTAATGGTCAATCTGTGGTGACCTGAAAGTGGTTGCTATGTTACTTGGTCTTCAAGGTGGATATACTAAGTATTGTTGCTTCCTGTGTGAATGGGACAATTGTGCGACAGAATTGCACTACATCAAAAGAGACTGGCCGCTACGGCCCACAAGACAACTAGGGAATAAAAATGTAAAGTATCCAGCACTCTTAGACAGCAACAAGATTTTACTATCTCCATTACACATCAAGTTAGCACCAATGAAAAACTTCATGAAGCCAATGGACAGAAATAAAGCAGCTTTCAAGTACCTGATAACCAAATTTCCATTGCTTAGTGCTGCAAAAATAAATGAAGGAATTTTTGTTGCCCACAGATCTGTGAACTTATTAACAATGATGAGTTTCTTTCTCTGTTGCATAGCAAGGAAAAGACTGCGTGGATAGCATTCATGTTACTGACATCAATTTTTTCTTGGAAACAATTATGCAGCAAGGAAGTGGTTGAAAAACTCATCCAGGTCTACAAAAATTTTGGTTGTAACATGTCCTTAAAAATTCATTTTCTATATTCTCATCTGAATTTCTTTCCATCAAATTGTGGAGTAGTGAGTGATGAGCATGGGGAGCGCTTCAATCAAGACACTGCAGCTATAGAAAACAGATATCAAAGTAGATGGATCCCATGATTGCTTGCAGACTACTATTGGACAATTGTAAAAGACAATACTTTCCTTAAATACAAAAGAAAAGTCAAGACAAGCAAAAGGGACACAAACTGAAGGCAAGATTAATGAGATATTTAAACCTTTAAACATTTTAAACTTGTTTACTAATTTAGTTTTTCTTGATAATATACAATAGATTATTTTATGTATTCACTGTTGAGACCATAATTCACTTAATTTTAATAAAAATATACGGGTTTATACCTATATGTTCAATTTTGGCGCATTATTTGCCTATTACCTATAGTTGGAAAATGGAAAATGTCGATTGCATG
Source organism: Erythrolamprus reginae (assembly GCF_031021105.1). Taxonomy (NCBI): domain Eukaryota; kingdom Metazoa; phylum Chordata; class Lepidosauria; order Squamata; family Dipsadidae; genus Erythrolamprus; species Erythrolamprus reginae. The sequence goes on along the minus strand of NC_091951.1, from coordinate 297,072,180 downwards.
AAAACTAGAGCCAACTAACAAATTTCATTATTATATCTGAATTCATCTTATGAAATTCATTAAGAAATGGCACATTTCATTTCTGCAGCTAAAAAAAATTGAAAATTTGTAGAACAGTAGTAATGCAGGTAAACCTCAGATTACAATGACAACTGGAACAAGAATTGTTTTATTATACGTTATGAGCCTCTCCAGGTCTCCGGAGAGGGGCAGCATAAAAGTCCAATAAATAAATAAATTTCTGTTGCTAAGAGATGAGGTTATAAGGTGTGATCTCATGTGACTGTATCACCCAACAACAGCAATCCCAGCAGTCCCAATTCCTATCATAACCCAAGGACTGCACAAGTTGTTAAGGAAGAAAAGGAAGGAGTCCTAAGCAAGCAGGGCAGTGAGTGAAAATGGTGGACAATCAGGTGCCACAGGGAAAGGCTACAGACAGAGGCAGGTGGGTGGATACCACAGGCAGGCAGGTGAAAAAGCAGCAACAGCAGAAGCACCTTGCAACTTCCTGCCAGTTTTTCCATTGACTTTACTTGTGAGAAGCTGGCAGGAAAAGTTGCAAATGGCGATCAAGTGACCATGGGATAATGCAACCGTTGTAATTGTAAACCAGTTGCTTAGAGTCCAAATCACTATTGATGCTGCAATGGCCACAACTTCAAGGTCCAGTTTTAAATCTCTCTTGATCAACGTTGTCCTAAATTTGAACAGTTGCTGAACAAATAGTCATGATCTGTAATCATTCCATAAATTCAACAAAATTTACTCTACTGTATGGTCAGGATTACAGCCTCTTTTGATCATACTCTAATGTACATTTACTCTGAATAAAAGCCAATACAATTCATTGCGGCATTTGTCACTGGAACTCTCTTTAGGACTGTATTAAGAAGGATCTCAAAGACAGTAGAATTACTATGAATCCTACCACATGGACAGATTAGAAAACTAAAATTGCCGTTGTTTATACCACTAGCAGGATTTGGAGAATGAAAATAAAGGATCCTTCCAGAAAGCACCAATAACCAAGATAAATAATACAACAATTCCACATTTTTCCTTAATGAAAAAAAATTCCTTATGAAAAAAGCTAGGAATGTTACAAATTGATTATAGATTTCATTTATTTATTTTGTTCTGTTCAATTTAAACAGAAGTCCATCCCAGTTACGTAAACCTCAAAAATTAAAATAGTAATAACAAACTCATGTAAATTAAAACAATTAATCAGAAACAGAGAACTATTGGAAAGCACAAGTCTTCAAACAATATAGATATCTTGCAGGCTCCCAACATCTCCACAGTATAGCATAAGGCAAAATAACCACATAATAAAATCTTATCTAGAAATACACAGAGAAGACATTTAAAATAGAGGATAAACTCATAAGAGTGCCAAATAATTAATACTTTATTGGAATAAAAAGATTCATTTATATAAGGCAAGCTATAACTATCCTTTGTGAGTACTGCCAGTGTTCTGCCTAAGGTTCAAATATTCCTTCTGAAGCAAACAAACAAATAAATAATGGAATATGATACATTTAATCATTAGCAGAGGAAGCTATTATTAGATGCCTTACTATCTGCCAACAAATAATCATGCTTGGTTTATTTTTTAATTTAAGCTTTAGCAAATTATAGATGCTCCACTTTAATTAGAAAACATGGTTAAATCCATAGTATAAATTATTTCATATATTTATTCCCTCTTATAAAAATTGCTGTACTCTGGAAATTTAAAAAAAAATAAGTAAATTGTGCTCCATATAAATCTGATCAAGTTTTATCAGATAAATACAACTTTACAGATAGTTTTCCAGCACACATTCTATATTATTAAGGAGTAATTAAAAAGTGTTTGTGCTTATAATGCAGTTTTTTCAAGAAAGGTCATCTGTGCAGTAACTGATTTGTTTTTGCTGTGGGAACAATTCTAGGAAGAGAACTTTTATCATGAGTCCTGCATGTTCCTGAGTCTGCCTGGTGACAGGTCAGAAGAAAAAACACAGCCTGAATATCCAAGACTTTCCTTCTCATCCTAACATTAAATAACTGAGAGCATTATCAGTCGCTCAGTATTCCAACAGCACTCACAGCTACTATCAGGATTTACTGACATTTCTCTCACCGCCTATAAATTTCAAAGCCGCAATTTGTCCACAGTTTTCAGATGACGGCAACTCTGAAAACTCAACAACTAATTTTAATTTAAGGTTAACAAAAGAAAATAGCTATTCCAATAGGCTGGCACATGAAAAATTAAATTAGAAGAAAGCATGAAATTTGAAACATTAGAATTATGGTTGAGAAATTGGACTTTTACATGGCAGTAGATAACATCTACTTACACTGCATTCTAATGAGGTCTAAGTATATTATTATACTATATATATTATTATATATAGTATAATATATAATTATATTATTTAAACTATATTATTTATTAAATTTATGTGCTACCCATCTCATCAGGCAAAGCATGCAAATGCAAGTACAGTGGTACCTCGAGATACGAGTTTAATTCGTTCCGGACCTGGGCTCTTAAGTCGAGCAGCTCTTATCTCGAACGACTTTTCCCCATAGGAATTAATGTAAATAATTTTAATTGGTTCCAGCCCTCAAAAAACTCACAAAGTTAGTCTAAATTATGCAGAAAGACATGTTTTTAATGAAGAAATGTACATGTACATATAAATGAATAATGAAGTTTCTTTCACTTAACTTGTAAACTTTCTTAAACTTTTAAATTTACATATGTTCAACTTCTCTGCCACCCAATCCTGTAGGACAGAGGTCCCCAACCCTTTTTGCACCAGGGACCGGCTTTAAGCGATCAAGAGAGGAATGGGTGAATGAATGGACGGAGGGTGGGAAGGAAGGAAAGAGGGAAGGGACAGGAACAGAGGAAGGAAGCAAGGAAACTTATGAAAGGGGAGAGTAAGAGAGGAATGAGTGAAGGGAGGGAGGGAAGAAGGTGGGAAGGAGAAAGAAAAGAAGAAATAGAGGAAGGGAAGGTAAAAGAGAGAAAGAAAAAGAGCAAGAAAGAAAGAAAGAAAGAAAGAAAGAAAGAAAGAAAGGGGGAAGGGACAGGAACAGAGGAAGGAAGCAAGGAAACTTATCAAAGGGGAGAGTAAGAGAGGAATGAGTGGAGGGAGGGAGGGAAGAAGGTGGGAAGGAGAAAGAAAAGAAGAAATAGAGGAAGGGAAGGTAAAAGAGAGAAAGAAAAAGAGCAAGAAAGAAAGCTGCAAGCACCCCCCGAGCCCCCCAGGCCGGCTGCAACCTTTTAAAACACGCACGCCGCTTCGCAGCTGTCTCCTGAAGCCGAACGCGGAAGTTAGCGTTTGGCTTCAGGAGACAGCTCCTTGGCGCTTGTATCTCGAATTTGGGCTTGTAAGTAGAACAAAAATATCTCTCCCCTCCCAGCTCTTATCTCGAGTTGCTCTTAAGTAGAGCAGCTCTTATGTCGGGGTTCCACTGTAGATAAATAGGCGCCACTTAAGTGGGAAAGTAACAGGGAGTTGGGCAGCATACAAATTGGATGGATGGATGGACAGACGGACGGGCAGACAGACAGGAAAGGAGGCCGATTTAAAACATGCAGGAATAGAAATAACAGAATATGGTAACTGCCGCCCTCTGGCGGGTCCTCAGAAGTTTTTCAGCTCAGAGCCCTACCTTCATCTACTGTTTTCTCCGCGCACGATGGACGTGATTGTCCAGCGCAGGGGTAGGCAAAGTTAGCTCTTCTATGACATGTGGACTTCAACTCCCAGAATTCCTGAGCTAGCATGATTGACTCAGGAATTCTGGGAGTTGAAGTCCACAAGTCATAGAAGAGCCAATTTTGCCTACCCCTGGTCCAGCGCTTTCTTCATATATAGTTTTCCACTCCCAGTACGAAGCAGGTCCGAACCCGCCTAACTTTCTCAACCTCTCCACAGTCAACTCCGTGCTGCCCTTCACCCGGGCGGGCGTTAAGCAAGACGTAAACGCAGCAGCTCACGAACCAGGGCAGCTGTAACCGGTTTACCAGGCAACCCGCCGGGTTTAAAACCGTCCCCTTGGGAAGCTCCCGACTTTGAAACGTCCCGCGTTCGTGACCGTCTTGTTAAAACTTACCGTACTCGTAGGAGGAGGCGAAAAGGACAAGCTCTCAGGCCCTCTCGGCCCCACGCGGTATTCCTTCGCGGGGTTTTAATGTGTTATGGCGACCGTTGCCACGGACGCAGCGGGACGTGATTCCACGGAGCGGGAAAGGGGGAGCTCCACGGTAGCGCTTGAGATCTCGCCTTCCTGGCGGCTATTCCTGCGCCGCGTTTTGTATATGCCGCTGCTGTAAGCTATGTGTTAGCGAGGATCAATATCGGGATTGTTTTAATGATAAATGTACAGTAGTTTGTTTCATCTTTTCCTGATTTTCATTTTATTTTTGTTAAAAAAACTGGTCTTTCTTTGCGAACTCTAGGCATGTACAATATATAAATATTATTATATCTAATGTTTCTTATTTTTTTTACTATCATGCATATGAATATTATTATATCTTTACATACCTCCAATATGTTCTTGACAAAACAAATAAATAAATAAAAACTAAATAAACACGGAAGGAGGTGGACGTGGTTTGTCTTCTGGGAATTTAAGTATTTTAAACAAATGCACCCCACCCCAATAAATAAAATGAGGGTGGTGAATCCAAAAATTTTATTTTTTAATTATTATTTATTTATTTATTAGACTTTTATGCCGTCCTTCTCAAATGACTCAGGGTGTCCTACAATAATAAACTCCTAATAAATATATCTCCTCATAATAAACTCCTCCACTCGCAATAGAATACCCCAGTGTTTCCCAAGCTTAGCAACTTGAAGATATCTGGACTTCAACTCCCAGAATTCTGGGAGTTGAAGTCCAAATATCTTCAAGTTGCCAAGGTTGGGAAATTCTGCTCTACGCAACTAGACTTACAATCCTAACTTTAGAAAGCTTAGAACTATGTCGTCTTAAACACGACCTAAGCATAGCCCATAAAGTAATCTGCTACAATGGCCTTCCTGTCAATGACTACTTCAGCTTCAACCACAGCAACACACAAGCACACAACAGATACAAACTTAAAGTAAAACGCTCTAAATTCGACTGCAGGAAATACGACTTTAGTAACCAAGTAGTTGATGCATGGAACTCACTACCAGACTCTGTAATATCATCACCTAACCCCCAGAACTTTACCCTTAGATTATCCACTATTGATCTTTCCGGATTCCTAAGAGGTCAGTAAGGGGCATGCATAAGTGCACCAGAGTGCCTTCCGTTCCCTGTCCTGTTTCTCTTTTACTAGTATCATGTATATAAATAATATATCTTTGTATACACCAGTACGTACTTGACAAAACAAATAAATAAAATAAATACAAGTGTGTAGAAATCTAATATTAAAATACTAAAAGCTAAAAAAAAATATCCTAAAACCCCATTTACCCTAACACAATTCATCCCAACTGGGTCTAGCCACTCATAAAAATAAATTAGCCTTTTATTTTTCAGAAGTACCACGAACCTATTTCTTTCTTCCTCCCAGATGACCAATATTAACTATTTATTTGATTCACAAATGCAACTTTTGGAAACAACTTGGGTGACATAGCTTACCTAATTTTGTATTTATCTGCTTTTTCCGAGCTCCTTTTTGTACTATTCATCTGAAAAGTTCTTGGGAACTCAAACATTTATGCATTTATTTCTCAGCAATAGCATTGAGCAATAGCATTTAGACTTACATACTGCTTCAGATCTTTTACAGCTCTCTCTAAGCCATTTACAGAATCAGTATATTGCCCCAGCAATCTGGGTCCTCATTTTACCCACCTTGGAAGGATGGAAGGCTGAGTCAACCTTCAGCCAGTGGTGAAATTTGAACTGCAGTTAGCAGTTAGCTTAAGTAGCCTGCAGTGTTGCACTCTAACCACTGCACCACCCTCGTTCAGCAATGGATTGCTGTGGCCTAGAGGTGGAGATCTTGCCTCACAATCAGGAGGTTGTGAGTTCAATTCTAGGTAGAGGCAGATGTAAAGCCTCCTGTTTGGCCAGGGGGTTGGACTAGATGACCTGCAATGTCCCTTCAACTGTTAATCTGTTAAATGGGTGGGGTGCAAGGTGGTGAGTCCTTTTAAATTATAGATAAAAAAGGAGATCCATCAATGTACTCAAATGTTACCCAGAAAGTTTATAGGATTTCTATCAAAAATCAGTAGTATAGGTAGTCCTTGACTTACAAGTATTCGTTTAGTGACCATTTGAAGTTATAAGAGCGCTGAAAAAAAAGTAGTGTATGCCCATTTTTCATTTTTTTGACCTTTGCAGTATCCTCATGATCAAAATTCAAATGTTTGGCAATTGACATGTATTTATGACGGTTGCAATGTCCTGGGGCCTTTTGGCAAGCAAAGTCAGTGAGTAAGCCAGATTCATTTAAATACTGTATCTTTAAAAAAATAATTGTATTAAATTTATATACATTTAAAAGAAACAATCAATAATTATACATCATAACCATAATAACCTAACACCTAACACATCTAAACAGAAAAACAAAGTAAATAAAAGACAAAAAAGAAAACGAAAAAAAAGACACAAACATGTTGTCTGTCTTGACAGCTCACCTTTTCTCTTGGTTTATCTTACAGTGGTAAATATCCACGGTTTACATTGTTTTATATAAAACCTATTACTTAAACTCCATTCGTAATATCTGCTATAGTCTACGAGAGGGGCGGCATACAAATCCAATAAATTAAATTATTATTATTATTATATTAAAGTTTGTTTATACCATCCTCTTTTAATTATTCTTTCCATCTTTTTTACAAACATTCACTTATTTATTTTCTTAATATTTATTTTCTTTTCTATTTTAATATCTTCAAGCACAAATATTTCAGACAGATCAAGTTTCAAAACAATTTTCTCTCTATTTGGAATATAACATAATATTATTTATTAGCCAAACGCATTGGACAACCAAGTAATTTGTCTCCAGTACATAAGCTTTCAGTGTACATACAAAGTAATATGAGACACCAATGATTTATTTTATTTATAAAGTAATGGGAATGATGAGAAGGGTAATAGTAATACAGCTGTACTACATAGGTAAATTTCCTTAGAAACAAGACAGTGCTGTGGGAATTAGGCGTGCAGCAGAGTGGAGTCCCAGTCCTAACGAACTACCCTCAACTTCCCGGTAGTCGCCAAGCTCGGACGAACCTCCGCTCCTAGCTGGGCGAAGTCGTATCGCTCGGCAAGCTAACGGGGTTTGCTTCCGGTTGACACCAGGAAGTGAAGATTAGCAATTGAGAGTCGCTGCTCTCGCTTCTCCCCGCTTCTGTCTCTTTGCCTGTTTTCCCCGATCCTGCTTGCTTCCGCTACCCAATGCATCCGCGGCGCCCCGAGGGCTTCGACGGCCTGGGCTATCGGAACGCCCGAGAGGAGCCCGGAGGCTTCGCGGCCAAGCCGGACCTAGGCCACTGGGTCACTACCCCGCCTGACATTCCTGGCAGCCGCAATCTCCATTGGGGTGAAAAGACGCCGCAGTTCGCCGCAGGCACACCTTTGGGGGCGTCTGGGCTCAACGAGGACCCGTACCTAGGAGGCGTTGGCACCAATTCCGGTGCGTAAAACAAAATCGCCGAGTTGCGGGAGTGGCACGCGCAGGTTAAGAGCCTGGCCTCCGCCCTTAAGGCAGCAGGTGCTCCGGTGCGTCAGGCAGGTCTGCTCTGCAGTGCTCATTGGTTAGGTCCGCTTAGAAAAAGCCACCGGTAGCGGTGTGCTGCTAACCCATTCGTTGCTTTGGATGCTGTCCAGCACTTGCTCCGTAATCCATGCCTTTAGGTGTGTCTCTTTGTGAAAGCATCTTGTCACTTTGAATGGCATAAGCTAGGCACTTCACCCACCCATGCAAAAAAGTTATACAGTACTTGGAACAAAATAAATACTGTATATATTATTTAAGAGTTATAATGACATTAAGTATTTATTTAGAAAAAATATATATCCTGCATATAACAAAAGTGCTAATGCGCTAAAAATACTTGTATTTGCTATATATAATTCATTACAATGAATAATAAAAATTCTATACTGAAATGTATTGTTCATCTTCTTGCTTTAATGTATGGTTATCTGTCTTTTAGAGCAAATAAATCGGTTTGCAGGCTTTGGGATTGGCTTAGCAAGGTAAGTTTAAGCTTTCAGTAGTAACAATTTTTAAAATGCAACTCCCCCTCTCTTTTTTTTTCAAAAGTCTTGCCCACTGTGTAAATCAGAAATTTAATACTGCCATTAAACTTTAAACAAAATGTTACAGTTTGGTTTTTGTAACTAATACACAGTTATTGATATTGTTAAGTTCTGAATTATATCCATATTTTATTTAGATCATATAAATTTTTAGTCTTTTACACCTACATCCATGATGAATATAATCTCATGAATTTGTGGTTGCTAAAAGACAATTGAGCACTTTCAATTAATCATTTCAATGCATTCAGTGTTTTGTTTTGAATTAAATGTAAGATATAGTTCTGACATTAATTGCATTTTAATTACCTCATGGTTACCATCAGTCTACTTTGGAAATAAAGGGATTTTTAAATCTCGTTATATAATTTCCATTCATATCTGATGTCTACTGAAACTTTAAATTCATAAATATAGAGCAAATTGGAATAAATAATTGCCCCAAGTAATTTCTGACTTTAGAACACTACCACATAGTGAGATACACCCTGTTTCCCCAAAAATAAGACATCCCCTGATAATAAGCCTTGTCGGGCTTTTGAGTGCATGCCAATTAGGCCAAGGGTTTATTTCAGGGTTCAAAAAATATACGACAGGTTCTTATTTTCAGGAAAACATGGTACAGTATTTGTATGATATATGTCCATGAAAAATAATAATCAGAATGCAGTTGACATAAGTTGTTTATGGTTGCTTCTGAATATAAATTAAAATTCTTACTCATGACTAGTATTACACTCAATACTAGAGCAATTTCACAACAAAAGAAATTAGTAAAGGCATCAGAAAAAAACATGTTTTTGTTTTGTTCTGTATGTTGTGTGTATATATTTATTTAAATAAAATTGGGGTTTTTTAAAAAAAAAGACATCAGAGCAATATTTTAGAAAATTTGGGCTTGTAAATATAGGTAGTCCTCAACTTACAGCCATTTATTTAGTAACCATTTAAAGTTCCAATGACAATGAAAAATATGACTTACAACAAGGTCTCACACTTAACAACCAATATAGCATCCCCATAGACTCAAGGTTGCTTGGCATCTGACATATATTTGCAATAGTTGCAGAGGTCTGGGCTCATGTGATCATCAACAACCTTCCTAGCCTCTTCTGACCAGCCAAGTCAATGGAAAAAGCCAGTTTTGCTTGAAGACCACATAATTCAACAACTGTAATCATTCACTTAACAGCCATGGCAAACCAGTTTATAAAATTGGGTCTGACTTATTGACTGCCTTAGCATAAATTTTAGTCTCAATTGTGATTGTAAGTTGAGGACTACCTGTATATACCAATTTGGATGGATCTTGTTTATGTAACAACCAGCTGTACAACAAACCACCAATTGCTAGAAGCTGTAATAATTAATAAATATGCCAGTTAACTAACTACATAAGTTTGCAAAAACAATAGCAGCTGAAAAGAAGAGACTGCATTTGTCCTATTGCAACCATTTAGTAGATTTATTTATTTATTTATTTATTTATGTATGTATGTATGTATGTATGTATGTATGTATGTATGTATTTATTTATTTATTTATTTATTTATTTAGATTTGTATGCCGCCCCTCTCCGAAGACTCGGGGCGGCTCACAACGAGATAGAACAAATCATAAATAATCCAGATAACTTTAAAATTTATACAAGATTTAAAAGAACCCCATATACTAACAGACGCACACACAAAGATACCATGCATAAATTAAACGTGCCCGGGGGAGGTGTTTCAATTCCCCCATGCCTGACGGCAGAGGTGGGTTTTAAGGAGTTTATGGAAGGCAGAGAGAGTAGGGGCAGTTCTAATCTCTGGGGGGAGTTGGTTCCAGAGAGTCGGTGCCGCCACAGAGAAGGCTCTTCCCCTGGGGCCCGCCAACCGACATTGTTTAGTTGATGGGACCCGGAGAAGGCCCACTCTGTGGGACCTAATCGGTCGCTGGGATTCGTGCAGCAGGAGGCGGTCTCGGAGATATTCTGGTCCAGTGCCATGAAGGGCTTTAAAGGCCATAACCAACACTTTGAATTGTGACCGGAAATTGATCGGCAGCCAATGCAGACTGCGGAGTGATGGTGAAACATGGGCATACCTAGGTAAGCCCATGACTGCTCTTGCAGCTGCATTCTGCACGATCTGAAGTTTCCGAACACTTTTCAAAGGTAGCCCCATGTAGAGAGCATTACAGTAGTCGAACCTCGAGGTGATGAGGGCATGAGTGACTGTGAGCAATGAGTCCCGGTCCAGATAGGGCCGCAACTGGTGCACCAGGCGAACCTGGGCAAACGCCTCCCTCGCCACAGCTGAAAGATGGTTCTCTAATGTGAGCTGTGGATCAAGGAGGACGCCCAAGTTGCGGACCCTCTCCGAGGGGGTCAATAATTCCCCCCCCAGGGTAATGGACGGACAGATGGAATTGTCCTTGGGAGGCAAAACCCACAGCCACTCCATCTTATCCGGGTTGAGTTTGAGTCTGTTGACACCCATCCAGGCCCCAACAGCCTCCAGGCACCGGCACATCACTTCCACTGCTTCATTGACTGGGCATGGGGTGGAGATGTAAAGCTGGGTATCATCAGCATACTGATGATACCTCACCCCATGTCCTTGGATGATCTCACCCAGCGGTTTCATGTAGATATTAAATAGCAGGGGGGAGAGGACCGACCCCTGAGGCACCCCACAAGGGAGAGACCTCGGAGCCGACCTCTGACCCCCCACTAACACCGACTGCGACCGGCCAGAGAGGTAGGAGGAGAACCACTGAAGAACAGTGCCTCCCACCCCCAACCCCTCCAGCCGGTGCAGAAGGATACCATGGTCGATGGTATCGAAAGCCGCTGAGAGGTCAAGGAGCACCAGGACAGAGGATAAACCCCTGTCCCAGGCCCGCCAGAGATCATCCATCAACACGACCAAAGCAGTTTCCGTGCTGTAACCGGGCCTGAAACCCGACTGCTGGGGACCTAGATAATCGGCTTCTTCCAAGGACCGTTGGAGCTGGAGTGCCACCACCTTCTCAATAACCTTCCCCATAAAGGGAAGGTTGGAGACTGGACGATAGTTATTAAGTACGGCTGGGTCCAGGGAAGGCTTCTTGAGGAGGGGGCGCACGAGCGCTTCTTTATAGAGTGTTGGAAAAACTCCTCTCCCCAAGGAAGTGTTGGTAATCTCCTGGACCCAGCTCCGTGTCACCTCCCTGCTGGCCGAAACCAACCAGGAGGGACACGGATCCAGTAAACAGGTGGCGGAACTCACAGCTCCAATGGCCTTGTCCACTTCATCAGGTGTCACCAGATCAAACTCTTCCCAGACAGGTGGACAAGTACGTGCCCCAGTCACCTCGACTGACTCGTAGTCAGTCGACTCTGTTTTCCAATTGGAGTCGAGATCAGGCCGGATCTGAGCGACTTTATCAGTGAAAAACGTGTTAAAATCCTCGGCACTGCTCTGTAAGGGCTCCCCAACTCCCCCCTGGTTAAGAAGGGAGCGGGTCACCCTAAACAGAGGGGCCGGGCGGGATTCCGCTGATGCAATCAAGGCGGCATGGTACGCGCATCTTGCCGCCTTGAGCGCCACTTTGTAAGTCTTAATAAAAGCTCTTACAAGTTATAAATTAGCTTGTCATGTTCTACTATTCATACTGATTTTGCAGATGCTTAAAGTTTATCACTAAGCCTGAAAGTCAAAGTGCTATCAATCAGAAAAAGAAATATTTACTATATATTTGAATTTTCATCAGTACTGAAAGGAGAATTTTGAATAATATAATCACAAAGTGTATAGATCCAATGTATTTTAATTCTGTCTAGATACATATAAAACCTCTACTTAAGAACTTAATTCGTTCCATGACCAGGTTCTTAAGTCGAAAAGTTTGTAAGTAGAAGCAATTTTTCCCATAGGAATCAATGTAAAAGCAAATAATGCGTGCAAACCCATTAGAAAAGAAATAAAAGTTCGGAATTTGGAGGGGAGGAGGAGGAGGAAGAGGAGGAAGATAGTCGCTGCCGAAGGAAGAAGGTGAAATGAGGGGAATTTAAAAAATCCAAAACTTTAAGGCTTAAAAAAAGGGACTTTGAGGTGGTGAGGAGGAGCGCATGCCTCCCATACACCCAGCGCGAGGCTGCCTCCCATACACTGTGCCAGAGAGAAACCCAGGTGGGCAAGAGGTGGGAACCTCCCTCTCCTTTGACCGAAAGGCGGCTGCTGCTGCTACCTGCTTCCTCTTCCTTCCCATGCTGAAGGGCTCCCCTCTCCTCTCGCTTGCTCGCTTTGTAGCCGACGCCTTTCCTTCACTGCGGTGACTCCTCGGTTTGGCTGAAGCCAAGTTGATCCGGTCGGGGCAAAGTGCCCCCTATTGCCTTTCCACGCCCAGACACTCTGGGAGTCAACCTCGCGCCGGGTATATGGGAGACAGTGCGAGGGAGTAACCACAGCAAAGTGGTTTATTCCCTCTCCAACCGCCCAAAGAAAGGAAAATGCTCCGTTCACTCTGGACTGCCAAAGCCTCCTTAAGCACCACCGAAAGGTTCCTCTGGCAGCCCAGAAAAGCCCGAGATGCCCGGGATTAAAGGGGGAATGTCAGGAAACTGGCCGGGCTTCATGCCGCTCTCAAATTTCCTGGGAAATTTTTCCAGGCTCAGGTTAAGTAGAAAATGCTTTTTAAGAAGAGGCAAAAAAATCTTGAACACTAGGTTCTTATCTAGAAAAGTTTTTAGTAGAGGCGTTCTTAGGTAGAGGTACCACTGTATTTGTTTCCTGATTGTAATTGGTATATAAATTGCTTGACAGTATGTTCACTATATGAGATTTTTTTTAATGAGTTGATATGCCCAATTGACCATGAAAAAAGCAGTATACCTGTAACTCTCAGATTAATTTCTCATAAAAATGGACACATATTACGGTACTTGTTTCCCTTACTTTCCTAAAACAAAACCACACATCTAATAGGATGGGCTTCGCCAATTGGCCATTGTGGTTTTTAACTGCTACATTTTAAAGGTTCTATGGTAACCATAGGGGAGAATAACCCCTCCCCTTAGAAGAGTGTTGCCTAGCAACCAATGCCAATAGTGCAGTATGCTTTCCTTTTTAAATGGAAAGGCATTCTCACACAAGTAATCGAACCAGCTATACAGTTCTTGCTGCTTACATGTGGCAGGGCTGGGTGTTGAAGTCTTGGACACGGATCATAACGTACAATAATTCCTGTCTGGCTATTTAATTTGATCTGCTGATTTGTTTTGGTTTTTTGTGGTTGTTGATTTCATAGCTAGTTCATGTAAACCGAATAGAGAACAAGTACCGCATTTTTCAGAGGATAAAATGCATCAGAGTATAAGACCTATTTTAATTTTGGGGGAGAAAAACAAGGGGGGGGATCTGCTTCTGCCTCCCAGCAATTTGCATCACAGCAAATAGCACAGATGATATACACTGTTTGCTGTGTATTTCTGTGCATATGTGCGTGACCCATAAAAATAGCAAAGAATTGAGGAAATGTACATTATGGCAGTATATTAATGCCAGAAAGTTTTCTTAAATGTAGTCACACTAACTCCGCCCAATTACTTAAATAGATCTACTCCAAACATGACTAAGTCAGGGTTTAACTCAGCTGCCTAACTTTTCTATAAATGTTAATTTTTCTGGGTTTTCTAGGTTTTATTGCCCTCTGTGTTTGTATTCCAGGCTACCTACATATTATAGTTGTCCATCTGTGTCTATAACTTGTGGAACTTATATCAGAAACACATAAGTTGTCTATTAAATGAGCTTATTTTGGGGATGTATTTTTCTTCATCACAATTCAAAACACCACTTCAAAGCAAAACAGCACCTATCTTCTTGTGACACAGAATGCTGGAATCGATGGGCTTTGGCCTGATTCAGCATGGCTCTTCTTATGTTCTTGTCAACAGAGTAATTACTTGGTTTGGATCTAATAAATAAGTGGGGCTTCTAAATATATGCAGTACATTCAATGCAGATTGTTACTGAAAGAAACATATTATGCCTATTAGTCCTATAGAAGCAGAATGACTCATCTTAACAATTTTCCATATTGGAATAAGCATTTTATATTTCTTATACAGTGTTCCCTCGATTTTCGCGGGTTCGAACTTTGCGAATAGCCTATACCACGGTTTTTCAAAAAATATTAATTAAAAAATACTTCGCGGTTTTTTTTTCCTATACCACGGTTTTTCCCACCCAATGACGTCATATGTCATCGCCAAACTAATAATTTTTGCAAATAAATAACAAAAAAAATAATTATTGTTAATAAATAATTATGTTTATAAATATCAGGATCAGTAAGTGTCTTATTCCATGGTGAGTACCAGTAATAATGGTGAGTAAATGGTTGTTAAGGGAATGGGAAATGGTAATTTAGGGGTTTAAAGTGTTAAGGGAAGGCTTGTGATACTGTCCATAGCCAAAAATGGTGTATTTACTTCCGCATCTCTACTTCGCGGGAATTCGACTTTCGCGGGCGGTCTCGGAACGCATCTCCCGCGGAAATCGAGGGAACACTGTATATGCCAATAGAAGCTTTAGTTCAGTATACAACATAGGTTTTTGCATGAGGCGGGTAGATGTATGTGTGAAACCTGTTGAGAATTATCTATGTGTTATAAAACTTGATTTCCTAGACATCATACTTGTACAGATTAGAATGACTAATGTTCTAATGAAAGTTGAGCCTTTAAAATAATTGTTTCTTCACAGTTTATTCACAGAAAATGTGTTGGCTCATCCTTGCATTGTTTTGCGTCGGCAATGCCAGGTAAATTTTTTTGGCTATTATTCAAATTTTTGTCTTTCTGTGTTGTGGTTATATAGTTAGAACAGCAGATTCCATGTGTATTTAGTATTCAATTTCATAACTTTTTCTGACATTAAAAATGTATTTCTTCCCTTTTGTAAAATAGGAAATATCAAAATGTTATGAAGTTAGTGTTTAGCCTGGCATAACATTCATACAGCCAAATAACCCATACTTCTACATCACGTTTGTAGAGATTCTTGGTCATCCAGGTCATGGTTGTCCCAAAGGTTCTTTTTCAGGAGGCAGCTGAACTTTGTTTTTCCTTTCGAAGACATTTTGCTTCTCATCCAAGAGCCGAAGAAGCTTCTTGGATGAGAAGCAAAACGTCTTCAAAAGAAAAAACAAAATCTGGCTGTCTCCCAAAAATGTACCTTTGACTTCTACATCAGGTATTGTAAATAAATTGTTTTACTGTTCAAACTGAACCACTTAGTAAAATAGAACGGAATTTTCCATTTCAAACAGTTGAAATAGCTTCTCCTTGGGTTCATCTTTTATGTTGTTCCTAGTTTAAAATTTATTTAGTAATTCAGGTCTGATATTTGATATATCTCAAAGAGTAGATAAGTTGAAATAGCATCCTCTTTTTTTCCAAAATTATGAATTTGCTGAAATATTTTATCAGTTATTCATTAACAAATGTGGTGAGAGAGATTATACAACATAAATTTTGGGATCAATTGTGGTCGTAAGCTGAGGACTACCTATATTGTCTATTCAGATGTATTGTAAAATAACAACAACAATAATAATAATGGCTGAAATTATGTTTGTAAGAATTCTAGATAGAATTCGTTATACAAAGTTACCAGTTAATAAGATTTTCTCCTCTATAAGATATCAATAAATATACACCTTTTCTTATCCTTTGGGGACTTTGTATTATCGATCTCTACATCTATTACTAGTTCTATATTATTATTAACATGTGTCTTAATTTTTCTTCCATTTTAATGTAAGTACCGAATTTCCCCCCAAATAAGAGCTTGCCTTACATTTTTTGATTCCCTTATTAGGAGGAGTCTTGTTATTTTGAAGGTATAGGACAGGGCGCGAGATACACATCTTACTGGAGTCTGGCAGCTCCATGGCGTCCCTCGGCTGGTCTGTTCAATTCCAATTCCAGCTGTCACCATAGAGCAGAAAATGCACTCGCAGAGCGGTCCCTGCCCTGGCTGGGGTTTGGAAGGCACTGAGCTGGGGTTTGGGAGAGAAAAAGAAAGAAAGACTTCTGCTGTTTCTGCTTTTGGCTGCACACAGGGAAAACAGCAGGAGTCTTTCTTTCTCTCCCCCAAATTCCGGCTCTGCGGCTTCCAATCCCCAGCCAGAGCAGCGGTTTTTTTTCAAAAGAAAAATCAAAGTCCAATTGCCTCCTGAAAGAGCACCTTTCAGTTCTATATCAGGTACTGTAAATAAATTGTTTTTACTGCCCAAACTGAACAACTTAGTAAAATAGAACTGAATTTTCCATTTCAGACAATTGCAATAGTTTCTCCCTAAATTCATCTTTTATATTGTTCCTAGTTTAAAATTTATTTAGTAATTCAGTTCTGATATTTGATATATTTCACTGAGCAGATAAGTCGAAATAGCATCCTCTTTTTTTCCAAAATTATGAATGTTGAAATCTTTTATCAGTGTAGCCAACCTTAAGGTAAGATACTTAAGGAAATTCATTCAAGCTACACAAATCTTTTGAAATAAGTGTTTTGGAACCTCTAGGAGCACATAAAAACCTCTTCTCTGAATCAATACAGATAACTTTACAGCTTTATGAGATTGCTCCATAAGCCAGTGCCAGCTGTTTTCCTATGTGATCCATGTTTATTAACTTTGTACATATATATGGAGAGATCTCAGGGCAGCTTCCAAAACAGAAGCACAAGCCTTTAAAAAACCAACAACACAAACTTCATGGATTTGTAAAAAAAGAAACTTTATACACCGCATTGTTCAGAGTATAAGATGCACCAGAGTATAAGACGCACCTTAGTTTTGGGGGAGGAAAATAGGAAAAAATCGATCTACCAGGTATTCATCTGGCTAGTGTTTTTAGTCTGTTCAGCTTCAGCACATTATTTTATCCCCTGAAAAAAATTCTTTTTCAGAGAGAGTAGGAATGAAAGCAAGTCTGTAAAGACTTAGGGCAGGAAAAACTGCTTTGGAGGGAATAGGAAGCTGGGAAGATCGCTAGCACCTAGTTAGGGCTGGGGGGAAAAGCTTTGAAAAAGCTACATTTAAAGTAAAAGACGCACCTAAATTTTCAGCCTTTTTTAGGGAGGAAAATTGTGCATCTTAAACTCTGAAAAATACTGTATGCTCATCATGTTCTGAAGCACCTCTTCTGAAAGAGCTGCACGTCCCTAAAAAGTCCTCCTCCTAATATTTTGAAGATAGGCATTTTAGTATTTGGATCTCAAGCAGGTAAAGCTGCTAGACCTTGGTGAATCTCTAAAGGAGCTTATGCTTTTTGCTTCTTGGAGCCATAAGGGCTCAGAAAAGTCCATATTTTCATTAAGGAAGCATTATACTACTATATAGTTTCTTAAGTCTATGCTGCTACGATGCAAAACAAGAAAAGAGAGATAAAACAAGGTATCCATGCCACTTTAGGACTCTTTGGATCCAAAACCCAAAACTTCTAATTTAAGTTTAATGAAATATAAATGTAGATATGATTGCACCATTTGTTTTTCATTTATTGTCAATAATATATGGGGTTTGGTTAGATTTTTTTTTTACATGAAAAAGTACATGTACATACAACATTTATTGCATCTAAAGATCCAAGTGATCCAGCTCACATACATCATTAAAGATTTGTAATCATGATTTGTCTACAGGAAATAAGCAATAGCAAATTAGCGTCTATATGAACCACATCAATACATCTCAAATTATAAATTATATGTATTTAGAACAGCTCATTTTTATACTTTTGTATATACTTTATATTTTCAGGTTAATTATCATGCCAAGAATTATCACCTTACTCCATTTACAATCATCAACATTATGTACAGCATCAATAAAACCCAGGTTAGTATTTACTCTCCATTGGAGATTATTTATTTATAAATTTAACTTACAAGTTTTTAAAGAACAATTCAGTTGTTATTGTTTTTTTATTTAGCTTGATTTATTCACTGTGACTTTTTCATATGGTGTAATAGTACAAAATTGCAAAATGTGGAGGGGTTATTTGGTAACATCGGCTTTTTCAATACATCCAATACTGAACAAATTATAACTTAAATTTTAGGGGCCCAGAGCTCTTTGGAAAGGAATGGGGAGTACTTTCATTGTCCAGGGCATAGCCCTTGGAGCAGAAGGCATCATCAGTGAATTCACACCCCTGCCAAGGTATAATCATTTTCTGCCTTATTGTGTTAAGTAAAATATTAATAATTGTTCATATATATGTGAGAATTTCTTTTTTTTTTTGAATTGGTTAAAACAATAAGCCACTTTAATTTTATGATGAGAATCATTCAGAATAAGAGTTGGAAGGGATCTTTGAGATCTTCAGGTCCAACCACCTGCTCATACAGGAGAGCCTATATCTTTTCAGACAAATTACTGTCCAATCTCTTTAAAACCTTCAATTTTGGAGCACCCACAACTTTTGGAGGTTAGCTATTCCACTGATTAATTGTTTTCACGGTCAGGAAATTTCTCACTAGTTCTAGGCTGGATCTTTCCTTGATAAGTTTCCATCTGTTTCTGCTTGTGTCCAGCCTTCAGGTGCTTTAGAAAACAGTTTGATCACCTCTTCATTGTGAAAGCTCCTTAGATATTGGAATGTGCTATCATGTCACCCTTAGTCTTTCTTTTCACTAGACTAGACATACCCAGTTCCAATTCCATTGAAGCTTATATACTGTATTTGAATTTCTCTTCTTTCTGCTGACTGGGAAATGTTAAAAAAAGCATCTACAGTGTTACGTAAACACCAATGTTACATAGCACTATTTCTAGAGACACTTACTTCCTCTCCTTTGCTGAGCCAACGCACTAACAGGTGCCTGTAGGAGAAAGAAGAGAGTTTGGTATTGACCAAACATGTTCCAAACACTTGTGAAGGTACCCCCCCCACACACACACACACACATATATGCAGACTAACCAAAATGTCTAATAAAGATATCTGGATTAGGATCAGCAGCACAAAGCAGGCATGCTCACATTCTTGGATAAGCCAGATTTTTGAGGAAATTATTTTAATACCTAATATGAATATAGCATTATATCTATAGCTACAGTAGTCCTAGATTTGCAACAGTCCACTCAGTAACCTTGAAAGTTACAACAACACTGAAAAAGGGAGCTGTGACTATTTTTCACACTTAAAACAGTTGCAACAATTGCTTGACAACTGACTCATATTTATGATGCTTGCAGCATCCTGGGGGCATGTGGTCACCTTCTGACAAGCAAAATCAATGGGGAAACCAGATTCACCTAACAACTGGATTACTAATTTAAGAACTAATTTAAGAAATTTAAGGGGTGTGCATAAGTGCACTTATGTGCCTAATGTCCCTGTCCTACTGTCTTATTATCCTTTCTATTACTACGTTCTACTTATGTTATGTTATGTTAATATGTACTATAATATTATACTTGTTTGACAAATAAATAAAATAAATAGAAATAAATAAAACTGAAGCTATTCACAGCTATTCATTAACAAAGGTGCTGAGAGAGATTGCACAACATAAATTTTGGGCCCAATTGTGGTCGTAAGTTGAGGACTACCCATATTGTTTATTCAGATGGATTGTAAATTAATAATAATAACGCAGGCTGAAATTAGGATAGTAGGAATTCTAAAAATAGGATAGGCTTTGTTATATAAAGTTACCAGTTAATCAGATTTTCTCCTCTACAAGATATCAATAAAGACAGACTCGGGGTGGCTAACAGCAATAATAATACAATGTAAACAAATCTAATATTTAAGTTAATTTAAAACCCCAATTTAGAAACCAATCATACATACTGACATACCATGCATAAATTTTATAAACCTAGGGGGAGGGAAAGTCTCAATTCCCCCATGCCTGACGAAAGAGGTGGGTTTTAAGGAGCTTACGAAAAGCAAAGAGGGTGGGGGCAACTCTGATATCTGGGGGGAGTTGGTTCCAAAGGGTCGGGGCCGCCACAAAGAAGGCTCTTTCCCTGGGTCCCGCCAAACGACATTGTTTAGTTGACGGGACCCTGAGAAGGCCAACTCTGTGGGACCTAACTGGTCACTGGGATTCGTGCGGCAGAAGGCGGTCCCAGAGATATTCTAGTCCAGTGCCATGAAGGGTTTTATAGGTCATAACCAACATAATTAATAATGTTTTTAAATGGTTGTCCAATTTATTGGAAAGTTAGAAACATGTGTCTATGACACTATTAACATGTGTCTTAATTTTTCTTCCATTTTAATGTAAGTAATGAGATTGTGGCAAGGACCAATAAGTACCATGTTTCCCCAAAAATATGACCCTGTGTTAAATTTTTGGCTCCCAAAACATGATCTTGGCCTTATTGTCATGGAGAGGTAATTAAATGTTTCAGGGTGCAGGGGGTGGGTCGGGCCGCAAATGTCCATCTTACTGGAGTTTGGCAGTTCCATGGCGTCTCTCGCCTGGTCTGTTTAATTCCAATTCCAGCTGTCACAATAGAGCAGAAAATGCACTTGCAGAACGGCCGCTGTGCTCGCTAGGGTTTGGAAGCTGCAGAGCTGGAGTTTAACGGAGAGAAAGAAAGAGAGACTTCTGCTGCTTCTGCTTTGGGCTGCATGCAAGGAAAGCAGCAGAAGTCTTTCTTTCTCTTCCCCAAACTCCCAGTCTACAGCTTCCAAACCCCAGCCAGGGCAGCAGCTGCTCTGCGAGTGTGCTCCTGCTCTATGGTGGCAGTCAATGGAGACATCCCCTTGCCTCCTGTTTCTCTCCAATCTCCCTGTGGTCTCCCCACCTGAATACTGACTGACCGGACCACCCGTCAACATGCCCAGGAAGCCCCTCCACCTTGGGAGTCAGCAGATGGGACAGCGACTGAGCCTGACACTTCCTGGGAAGAGGAGCCTCGCATGACCCTTGCCTGCACTCCCTTCCTCCTGCAGGCCCCGCTTACTCTTCCCTGTTTCCCAACGGCTAGACACCGGACAGCCCTGAGAGGCACAGCTTAGCTGTCTCAGGCACAGCCAGTGCTCGCTTCCTGCAGCTGAGATTGGCCTGCAGGGAGCCAGCAGGGCCCCTGTAGCTGTCAGCAGCAAGGGCAACAGCAATGCCTAAAGCACCTCGCCCATTTTCACCAAGCAAAAGCAGCCAGCGACCAAACCTCTCGGGCAGGGGGGAGAGTACACATAAGACACAGCACCAGGACAAACATAGAAACATAAGATGTCTGACGGCAGAAAAAGACCTCATGGTCCATCTAGTCTGCCCTTATACCATTTTCTGTATTTTATCTTAGGATGGATATATGTTTATCCCAGGCATGTTTAAATTCAGTTACTGTGGATTTATCTACCACGTCTGCTGGAAGTTTGTTCCAAGGATCTACTACTCTTTCAGTAAAATAATATTTTCTCATGTTGCCTTTGATCTTTCCCCCAACTAATTTCAGATTGTGTCCCCTTGTTCTTGTGTTCACTTTCCTATTAAAAACACTTCCCTCCTGGACCTTATTTAACCCTTTAATATATTTAAATGTTTCGATCATGTCCCCCCTTTTCCTTCTGTCCTCCAGACTATACAGATTAAGTTCATTAAGTCTTTCCTGATATGTTTTATGCTTAAGACCTTCCACCAGTCTTGGAGCCTGTCTTTGGACCCGTTCAATTTTGTCAATATCTTTTTGTAGGTGAGGTCTCCAGAACTGAACACAGTACTCCAAATGTGGTCTCACCAAGGACAAGGAAAGTTGGCTGCACACAGCACACAAGTAATTTTTTCTCCCCTCCAAACTCCACCAGAAATGAGTCTTTGTGAGACTCATTGCACGTGCAGAGCCTCTTGGAGCGAAAGGGGAGATGATTTCTTGCATGCAGCCAAAAGGTTCCTTGTCCTGGTGTTATACCTTCTGTGCACTCTCCCCCCACCCGCCGCCACCTGAAAGGTTTGCTTGCCAGTTGCTTCTGCTGCTGCGCCTAGCTAGACGTTTGGCTGTCAGCTCACCTTCCTCAGGCAGCCCATGAGAGTTTCCGCCCCATCCCGCTTCACTGCTCCCACCTCCGAGAGCCAGAGGCGGAGGTGGGAGCAGTGAAGCCACCGCTAGCTGGTTTGTTTCCTCGCAGCTTCTGAACAGCCAGTGAGTTCCAGCAGACCCCAACACTGCCACTTGAACCACCATCACAGCATGCTCAAGGTCAACATGCCCCCCTCGTCTTTATCGCCTGCCTCTGGCTCCACCACTCCTAGTGACACTGGCATTCTTGCTTCTACCTCTGTCCCTCTCCCTGCCCCTACTCAGGGCCAGGTCACTATCCCTGCCACTACCAGCTCTGCCTTTCACCGTTTTCATCAAGTGTGTGCATAAGAGACAGAGAGAGCGGAGAGGAAACTCTTTCAAACAGCATTGCCTACAATCCTTGTTACTCCCCTGCATAATATTTCTCTCACACACACACACACTCTTTCGCTTGAAAGAGAAAGGAGGCACTTTGCTTCTATGGTAAGCATGCGCTTCCCACAATCACCTGTCCCTTTTTCAAGCAGCAGAGGAGGGGGGTGAATTCCGACGGGCCTTATGGCTTTCTGCATCATTGTAGCAGGACCCTAAGCAACATTTGCGGAGCGCAAGCCATGGTTGCTATTTTCTCCATAGCCACAAGGTGAGCTGCAGAACAGCAAGACCCTCGGCTGCAAGATTGCCTCGCACTGGGGGAAGAACTGGGGCTAGCAAGAGTGCGCTGGAATAATCTCCAGGCACCTGGAGAGACAGAATTCCTGGCCCTCACTCAATCAGCTGATCAACAGGCCAGGGTTAAGGGGCCCAACAGCCTTGAGGTGCCCAGGGAAGGGAAGGGCTGCCTCCTGTGAAGGGCCACCCCTTCACTAGGGCTTATTTTGGGGGGAAGGTATATATTTACGCCCACCCCAAAAATGAGGCTTTGCCTTATTTTCAGGACATGTCCTATTTTTGGGGAAACATGGCATTGATAAGTAAAATAAAACATAGCACAAACAGGCACATCTTCGATTTACAACCATTTATTTAATGACTGTTCAGAGTTACAATGCCTCCAGAAACAGTGTCTTGCGACCAGTTCTCAGACTGTTAAAGCATCCCCACAATCATGTGATCAAACTGTGGGTGATTCTCAACTGGCATGTATTTACAATGATTGCAATGCCCTGGGACAAGCACAGTCAGTGGGGGGAACCAGATTCATTTAAGCATGTGATTCACCTAACAACTTAGGGACTCGCTTAAGAACCATAGGAAAAAGATCCTAAAATGGGACATAACTCACTTAACAACTGCCTTGCTTAGCAATGGAAATTTTGAGTTTAATTGTGATCTTAAGTTGAGGACTACGTGTAAATATTTGCATTTCACCCAATACCTTTATTTTTATATTACAAGAGCTTTTATATCTCTCAAACAAAACCCATTGTGATGGTAAGACGCCCCAGCTTATTTAAAGTACCATGGGAATTGATGCTCCTCCAGTTTACTATAGATCCATGATGACAAATCTATGGCACACGTTCCACAGGTGGCATGCAGAGCCCTCTCTGCAGATACATGAGCCGTCACTTACTTCAGCTCCATCGCACATGTGCATATCCCTCCCGCCAGCCAGCTGATTTTCTGATATCTGCCGCACGTGCGCGGAGGGCAGTGTGCATGCAGGAGATGCATACACATGTGCAGGGTGGAGGATCATGCACAGATGTTACGGTGTCTTCCAAGGCCCATTTTTGGTCCCAGGAGACTGTAGGGAGGCCTGCAAGGCCCAAAACGGTGGGTGAGCACAGGGGCATCACTTGTGCATGCGCAGAGATGGGGGAGCACGGGGGCATTTTGTACACATGTGTGGGGTGTCGCGTGCACATGTGTGACGTGTTACATACACAGTGTGGGGCATGCATTGCAGTATGCAACGCAGTATCGCGTATGCATTGCAGTATGTGTGTGCACACTGTCGTCCATGCATATATTTTCAGCATATGAGAAAAAGGTTAGCCATCATTGCTAGATTATTCATAACTCCTTACTGTAAGCATAGCCCAAAGTAATGACATGGTGTATATTCTAATTGCTGCATGAATAAGAGGTCTTTTTTTAAAATTTCAGAGAAATTTCATATAAATGGAATCCCAGGCAAATAGGAGGACATCTGACTCTAAAAGCGTATGTATAATTGTCTGTTTTTATTGATAAAATGCTTGTTATCATATTTTCAAATTAATAACCACATTGGCAAAACAAAAATGAATGGTAAGTACAGTCGTACCTTTACTTAAGAACGCCTCTACTTAAGAACTTTTCTAGATAAGAACTGGGTGTTCAAGATTTTTTTGCCTCTACTTAAAAACCATTTTCTACTTAAGAACCCAAGCCCAGAAAAATTTCTCAGGAAATTTGAGAGCGGCACGAAGGCCTGCCCAGTTTCCTGCCATCCCCCCTGGGTTTCTCTCTCTCTCTGCACAGTGTATGGGAGGCAGCCTCGCGCAGGGTGTATGGGAGGCGCATGCTCCTTACCGCCTCAGAGTCCCTCTTTTTTTTTTAAGCCTTAAAGTTTTAGATTTTTTTTATTCCCCTCATCTCACCTTCTTCCTTCGGCAGCGACTGTCCTCCTCCTCTTCTTCCTCCTTCTCCTCCCACCCAAATTCCAAGTTTTTATTTCTTTCCTAATGGATTTGCACGCATTATTTGCTTTTACATTGATTCCTATGGGAAAAATTGCTTCTAGTTAAGAACCTGGTCACGGAACGAATTGAGTTCTTAAGTAGACGTACCACTGTACAATAAGACTCACTCTCTGTTATAGAATAACAACAGCAATTTGAGCAGGGTTTTCTATATTTGTTGGGAGTACCACATCCAGAATTCCCAGTTATAGAAAAAATACCATTCTGACTGAAAATTCTGAAATATAATCCAATACTATGAATGGTTCAATTTTGTGGGAAATTTTCTTGACACTTCCAGGTTGTAGTATGTTTTGTTTTCTTCATTTTATTCTGATTATTCCCTTGATACACAGACAGAGATTATTATTATTATTATTATTATTATTATTATTATTATTATTATTATTATTATTAATTGGACTTTTATGCAGCTTAGTTGATAAACTGAGGATGAATTCTCGTTTCTTTTCTTCTTCTTTCCATTTAATGAACTCTAGTAGCATTCAGAAAATAATACATAATTGTTTTGAAGGAATACAAAATATAAGTAGTTGTTGACTTGCAACCATTAATTCACTGGCCTTTCGTAATTGGTCCTCTGATTTTTGACTGTCCCAGAACTTCCAAAGTACTCTTGCTACCTGAGAGTTACTTGTATGGTTGTAATAGATTAAATCACAAAGATTTAAGATAATTCTTGAGTGGAATGTTTGAAATTGCCCTACATGGCATTGGACCAGAGTACCTCCGGAACCGCCTGCTACCGCACGAATCCCAGCGGCCGATAAGGTCCCACAGAGTTGGCCTTCTCCAGGTCCCGTCGACTAAACAATGTCGTCTGGCAGGCCCCAGGGGAAGAGCCTTCTCTGTGGCGGCCCCGGCCCTCTGGAATCAACTCCCCCCGGAGATTAGAACTGCTCCCACCCTCCTTGTCTTCCGTAAACTACTTAAGACCCACCTATACCACCAGGCATGGTGGATTTGAGACACCTTTCCCCCAGGCTTATTATAATTTATGTTTGGTATGTATGCTGTTTGGTTTTTAATTATGATAGGGTTTTTAGGTTTTTGGGGTTTTTTTAAATATTAGATTTGTGCCAGTATAATATTGTTTTTATCGTTGTTGTGAGCCGCCCCGAGTCTTCGGAAAGGGGCGGCATACAAATCTAATAAATTATTATTAAATTATTATTATTATTAATTACCATATTTTTCAGAGTATAAGATACACCTTAGTTTGGGGGGAAGAAAATAGGAGAAAGAAATCTGCCTACCAGGCATTTATCTGGCTAGTGTTCTTAGTCTGGTCAGCTTGAGCACATTATTTTATCCCCTGATTAGGGCTGGGGAAAAATCTTTGGAGGGAGTAGCAATGAAAACATGCCTGCAAAGACTTAGGGCTGGGAAAAAACTTATTCAGAGTAGCAACGAAAAAATCCTGCAAGCTAGGAAGAGCAGGGAAAATTGTTAGCACCTCGTAAGGATTAGGGAAAAAAGCTTCAAAAAAGCTACTTTCAAAGTATAAGACGCACCCAAATTTTCAGGGGGGGGGGGGGAAGGTCTGTCTTATACTTTGAAAAATACGGTAAAATATGTGACTGGATATTAGTGAATTTTGATTACTAAAATATTAGCTGTATTTATTCCTCTAGGTTGACTTGTGTCATAGCAATGCCTTTTTATTCAGCAAGTTTGATTGAAACTGTGCAAGTAAGTTTTGATTTTATATATGTACATATTTGCATATTCTTTTGTATAATTATGGGGGAATCGGAATTTGAAGTCCGTAGCCTTGGAACTAAGCTTTTACATTCTGTCTTACACCTATTGCTTCTGAAGGAAAATAGTTAAAATTTCCAAAATTATTAGATGCACCTCAAGATCAGGTTTCATATATTTGCGGGTTTTTTTAGTAAAATAACATTCTTTCTTTCAGGGTCTCATTCAATTTGTTTACATCAATTTAATCTCTAACGTGGAAAACACATTAACTATAATTAATAATTTTTTGAGGCTAATGTGGCCCACACATCAGCAAGCAGTTTCCTTCCTATGCATTGCTTTTCAAAGTGCTTACCACTTGGTGGCGCCCAAAACTTCATAATTCATTTAGCATAATAGTTGCAGATCTGTGCATTCCAGTCCCTGTTTATTTATTTACTTGATCTCTATAGTCACCCATTACAGTAAATGGACAGCTTACAATTCAAACAGACATTACAATCAAAAATATAGAAACATTTAAAACCAATAGAGAATATTAAAACTTATGCATAAAAGCAAGGTATCTTGGCCCATTAACAATATAGCCAGGAGGGGGCATAGCTGGCAGCATAGCCAGGTTTTACAAAAGTTTTATAAAAAGCTAGCAGGGCTGCAGCTGTTTATTCCCAAAGGGAGCATATTCCATAGAGCAGGGGGTGCTGCAGAAAAAGCTCACTTTCTAGCTGACATTCTTTGGCTGAAGGGATCTGCAGCATGCCCATTCTCTGATCTAGTTGAATAGGTAAAGATTCTGGAAAAAAAGGCAATCCCTCAGGTACCCTTGAATTGCACCACTATTGCCAGAAACACTCTGGTAACCAATGCATCTCACATAGAAGTGGTGTTACATGTGCCATATATCTGGCACCAGTCACTACCTGATGCCCCTACATTCTGACCAGTTAAAATTTGCTAATAGACTTCAAGGGCACCCCGTGTGAAGCGTTTTACAATACTCTAATCTGGGAGTTACAAGGGTGTGACTTATTGTAAGCAAGACCTCCCAGTCCACATATGAGCACAACTGGTGCATCAACCAAAGATTTACAAAGGCCCTGCTGGCCACGACTGCTGTTTGAGTGAGAGCTACATGTCCAGGAGGATTCCCAGAATTGTACACTAAGCCTATTTGGGGCAGTTGCCACCCCATCCAGAACCAGATTTGGAAGATCCTTGTCTCTGGAGCCTTGGTTCCCAATGTGGGGCCCACACCGCACAGAGGGGCAATTTGATTTTTAATGGGGGAAATTGGAACTTTGTTTAAACCACATTAATGGCCTTTTAGGCTTCCTCTGTACATGTAGTGGTTCACTTTTGAGTTAAAATTATATGTCATTGGGGGGGGGGGCATCAGGCTTTTAGAGATGCTTAGGTGGGGCATGGCCCAAAAAAGGTTGGGAAGCACTGCTCTAGAGATTCTAAATACCTACAGCTACTCAGTCTTCCAAAGATCTTGAATGGAGATAAAAAAACAAAGCTGGAAAATGAATATGTTTGTTAATCATCTAGATAGTGTTTCCCAAACTTGGCAATTTGAAGATGTCTGGACTTCAACTCCCAGAATTCTGGGAGTTGAATCCACACATGTTAAAATTGCCAAAGTTTAGAAACCCTGTTCTAGAATCTTTCAAACTATGCCTGATCCCTTGTACTACTTTTACAACCTATACCTGACCCCTTTTACTATATTCTGTAAAGTCACCAAGAAATTAAAACTCTGAATACACAGAATATCTAATGTCATATAATTTGCATGGATCAATTACAGAAGATAATATAAATTGAATATAAGATTGGAGGATAAACCAAGCATTTAATTATGCCTCCCATCATTTCCTAAGCTCTAGAGCAACCTTTTGGCATATTTAAATCATGGATGTCCAGCCTTTTGCCTTGCTGGGCTGCACTAAGTGAAGAGGAATTGTGTTGGGCAGCATATAAAATATATAATATAGTTGATGTACGTAAATCACACAATTATTTTAAAAGTTAAAAATCTTGTGGGGCCACATTATAGCTGTCCAGTGTTGCATGAAGCCTCTGGGCTTTGGGTTGAACATACTTGCTTTAAATCAGAGCCTATTTAATCTGAAATACAATAGATTTGAAATCTAATAAACTCTGTAGAGCTTGATTTTTCTGAATAAGTTTGAACTAGTCGCAGTATTAATACATTCCAGGTATTTAATTGAAATATTGTGTTCTCTTATAGAGTGAAATCATTCGTGATAATCCTGGAATTTTGGATTGCCTGAAAGAGGGCATAGGCAGAGCAATGGGCTTTGGCATTCCCCATAGCAAGCGACTACTCCCTCTATTGGCATTGACCTTTCCAACAGTTCTGCATGGAGTTCTTCATTACATAATCAGCTCAGCAGTACAGAAACTGGTCCTCTTCTTCCTGAAGAAAGGGAATCCTTCAAGCTTCCCAGCTGAGAACTCTAATTCTGTACAAAACATGTTGGATGCTTATTTTCCTGAACTTATTGCAAGCTTTGCTGCCAGTCTTTGTGCAGATGTTATGCTTTACCCACTGGAGACAGTTTTGCATCGCCTTCATATTCAAGGGACACGCACCATCATTGACAATACAGACCTTGGATATGAAGTTCTCCCCATCAACACACAGTATGAAGGGATGAGAGACTGTATCAATAGTATAAAACGTGAAGAAGGAATGTTGGGGTTTTACAAAGGGTTTGGGGCTGTAATTGTACAGTACACACTGCATGTAGCTGTATTACAGCTTACAAAAGTTATTTACTCTACACTGCTTCAGAACATTTCTCAATAACTAGTGGACGTGGCCATTTAGTTGGCTACATTTTCAGAAAATAAGGACAGTGGTGAAATTGAAAGATTAAATATATACATGTATTTGGTAATGGTAACATATCCATTATGCAGGCCATGGTAATAAGAAATTGAAATGCATAGATCAAAACAAGGCTTTTAAAATATTGAAATGTAAATACAGTATTAGAAGGCATTTTGCAAATCTCTGCAAAGTATGATTTTCAGAATGGGGATGATTAATAGGTACAATTCCACTGGCAATTTCTGCTGCATAACTAAGAGAAAAATAAACAGTAGCTGCATAGAAGGAAAGCTGTTTTCTATTTAAAACCTGAAGCACTGAAGTTTGTTAATGTGAAATTAATTTGGCAGTCTTGGAATAAACTGAGAAAACAATGTACTTTAACAAAGTTTTGTTTTGTTGAAGGACTTTTCACATAATTGTTCTAAACAATATTGCTAATATAAATAATACAAACGTAAACAGTATTTTTACACACTGTACTTTTATTTTACAGTATATATCCCCCCCCCCCCCATTGGGTTGATTAAGCAGTACGTGACACCTTTTTCAACATCAAAATAATCAAAACTGAAAATTGTTCCATTACCTGCCTAAAAGGAAACTGGTTGAAATTATTCTACTTATTTGTTATAGTTGGCAGTACTAAAATTGTTTGGAATGTGCCTCACCTCAATATGAAATCAAAAGAATGTAATATGTGGGTATTAATTTAGCTTGGTACTCTCCCTGACAACATCAAAATACTTTCCATTGCAGGTTGAGTTCAATTGAAGTAAATACAGTCCAAATAAATATGAAATAAATATATATATATATCAAGGATTTTTTGTTGATATTGTAACTGTCTCTCAGCACAATATCATAGCTTTTAATTAAAACCATTATTAATTTGAAAAACCCCATTTCAAATGTGAAACAGGCGGAAAATGCTTTAAGTTTGGAAGCGCAGTGGTTTAAACTATGAACAGTGCTGTTATAAACAAAGTACATAAATGTTTCAAACTCAAAACACATCAAAAGTGATCAAAACATCCCAGTTTCCACTTGACAATTGTTTTACACTAAAATAGCCTTTTGAATTCAAACAGGATTTAATTGCACATCTCTAATTGTTTTCAAATTTTAGTCTAAGTAGAAGACAGGTTGCTTTCAGTATTGCTGATATTTTTTCAAGAATTGAATTGAAATTCATTTGAGAAATATGGCTGAATTTGATTATATTTCCCAACCACAGCATTTTAGCTATTTAAATCCTTGCTTATTATTTTTCCTGGAATAGCTAGGTGTAGAGCTAAATTATTTTACCTACCATTATATTATGCAACTCTGGACTTCAATTCCCTTTTAAAATGATTTTTTCCCCCAAAACATAATACATTAGATGCCTATATGTTTCTGGGTCTAAGCTTGATCTAATGGGAAAATGTAGAAAGGTGTATTTAACAATGAATAAGTCCTTTGGAAAAGTTCCTGTCCCTTCCAGCAATCAATGTATGGTAAAAGTCTAACTGTATCTATGAATCTACAAAACAATATTTCAGTTCAAAATGTATGTATAAAATTAAATATATGGCATAACATCTACTAAATACACTCATGAATTATGAAGCACATCAAATTACTTTTGAAAAGAAATTCAAATGGAATAAGTTAATCTTATTAATTTTTGTAGTTATCAAAGAATTAGTAGGAGTATTGAAAACACGAGGCAATTTCTTTTGTAGACAGACTGTTTAGCCAAAATAAATGTTCCAAACAAATGAATTGAGAAGAGGGTAATAGTAACACATTTCAGCTTTTTCAATGTATCTCATAGATGTAATTTTTTCACAATGCTTCTGCTAGGTTGAATGCTAGAGTCCTAAAGGAATTGTACACTTTCTAAGCTCTAATAAATATAAAATGTGCTGTGATGAATTTGTGGATCCCTCAGTTTACAAAATATGTTTCTTAAGAATTCTGGAGAAAATGTAAATAAAAATCAACATAAATTTTGTTTGAGATATTGGAAAAATATATTTGGTTATGTGTGTAATTAAGCTCTAATTTAACTTTACTGTACAGTGTTCCCTCGATTTTCGCGGGTTCGAACTTCGCGAATAGCCTATACCACGGTTTTTCAAAAAATATTAATTAAAAAATACTTTGTGGTTTTTTTCCTATACCATGGTTTTTCCTGCCCGATGACGTCATACGTCATCGGCAAACTAATAATTTTTGCAAATAAATAACAAAAAAATTATTATTGTTAATAAATATCAGGATCACTCTCTTATTCAATGGTGAGTACCAGTAATAATGGTGAGTAAATGGTTGTTAAGGGAATGGGAAATGGTAATTTAGGGGTTTAAAGTGTTAAGGGAAGGCTTGTGATACTGTCCATAGCCAAAAATGGTGTATTTACTTCCGCATCTCTACTTTGCGGAAATTCGACTTTCGCGGGTGGTCTCAGAACGCATCCCCCGCAAAAATCGAGGGAACACTGTATTACTATACTCAAAGAGGTCGGGTTTGGGGAGGTTCATTATTCAAATTTTTAAATCATTCTGAAAATAGAAGTATTTTAAAGGAACTTGGTATTGAAAATTTTTATACAATAAGATATAAAGCATCATCCTTGATTCTGAGGACACCTTTAGTGCAGGGTGATCATTACATCTTGGGCCCTCCCTGGAATTTCTCCCCCCTCCCAGGTTCTTTCTCCACTGTCCCATTTCTTGTGACCAAATATCTGTGCGTGGCGTTCAGCCGGCGAGTGCTGCAGCGGATGCATGAAGACCTGAGGAGCCGGGATTAAGTATTTGTGCATCCTACTGGACTCTTTACCTTTGGTATGTCCCATCCTGGACTCTTCCTTAAATGTGTCAGAAAAGGGTGTAAGTTCTTACCTGATCTGCCCTTTTTTGAGGATTGAAGGAAGAGTCCAGATCTACCGTTAGGTCTGGTTTTGGCCAGCTCTCGGGAGGATTTGGTGTTTCATGTTTCTGCAGACTTCTCAGGATTTGTCTGGCCACAGTTTGTGGGTTCTGCAGGGAGCTTGCACCATTAGCTTCGGACTTGTTGTCACCTGGGGATGATGTCATCAGGGAGGTGGAACCTTAGAAAATTCAACCCAATTCATAGAGTTAACCCATCCTCGACTCTTCCTTCGATCCTTGGAAAAAAGGCCTAACATGTAAGAACCAACGCCCCTTCTAGTTTGTTAGGCTATGACGGTGACAATGGATAAATACATTTTCAGATTTGCAAATTTTGATTAATGTAACTTCACAATAAATTAGTTAATCTGGGTGTGCTTTCTATTTGGACTACCATGCAAGGCTGACAGTATCCTTAGTGCCCACCTCTGAACCTGCTTCAATTCCATTTGTGTTCCATTCATTTTAAATGATCAAAACTCTACACCATACTCAAAGCGTGCTCAGACCAATAAGAAACAAAGTACTATGAGATTTAGGAGATACACTACTTTATTTAATGAAGCATAAAATTATTTTTTTCTTTTTTGCAACTAGTAATCAACTACAGTTCTAAGTCCTTTTTCAAAAATATTGCTGCCAAACCAAATATTTCCCACTCTAGGTAATATTTCATTTATATAAAATCATTTTGTCTCTGTTAAATTTAATTATCTAAACTACCAATGTAATTGTACAATTTATTTCTGATGTCTAATGGATTAGAGATGCTATGCAAATAAGTAAACCTCTCTAAATACTGACAAGGGCCAGAAAAAGGTAATCCCTCAGTATTGCTATCCATCCTGAAGTTCTGACCTTCCTTCAAAGATTTATTTGTTTGTTTATCAAAACATGTACAAAATATTATTATTATTATTATTATTATTATTATTATTATTATTATTATTATTATTAATTGGATTTGTATGCCGCCCCTCTCCGCAGACTCGGGGCGGCTAACAACAATGAATTTTAAAAAACAGCATGTAACAATCCAATTAATAAAACAACTAAAAACCCTTATAGTAAAACCAAACATACATACAAACATACCATGCATAACTTGTAATGGCCTAGGGGGAAAGAATATCTTAACTCCCCCATGCTTGGCAATAAAGGTGGGTCTTGAGTAATTTGCGAAAGACAAGGAGGGTGGGGGCCGTTCTAATCTCTGGGGGGAGTTGATTCCAGAGGGCTGGGGCCGCCACAGAGAAGGCTCTTCCCCTGGGGCCCGCCAAACGACATTGTTTGGTCGACGGGAGCCGGAGAAGGCCAACTCTGTGGGACCTTATCAGCCGCTGGAATTCGTGCAGTAGAAGGCGGTTCCGGATGTATTCTGGCCCAATGCAAGAATAGCAAGTATTGTATGAACATAAACAAAAGCAAGGCAGTTCGAGATAAATTTGGACAATAGAACAGTAAAGACAGGGAGGGTAGGCACAATGGTGTGCTTATGTACGCCCCTTAAAGACCTCTGAGGAATGGGGTGAGATTGACAGTAGTCTTTTTGTATTGGAAATTATGTATTATTTTTTTACTTTATGTTGCAGGGGGGGGGAAATTAAAAAATCATGATGACAGTAAACAGTCTAGGGTTAAAATTTTGGGAGGTTTGGCGAAGAAACCAGAGTCAGGTAGTGCATTCCAGCCACTGATCACTAACCTGCATGGGCAGGTGTCAGCCTTCTTCTTACTTCTCATACTGATTGTCATGGTGACTCTCTTGTGGTTCTTGTGTGAGTCACTGCAATACATCAAACAAGGAAAGTGGGGGCTTATAAGAGCCATTTCAGCCAGGTTTCTGTCAGAACAATATTTCTTTTACCCAGGAAGGTGTAGCACATTATGTAGCCAGATACTATAATACTGTGATTGCATCAGCCTTTTTATTCAATTTGAACTTAGTCTTCTAGTGTGTTAAGGAAGTCATATAGTCATAGTATGGTCATGGTCATGAAATATTCATAAAAATTCTCCTGAATAGGATAATTCAGAAACTCAAACGATATCTTAATATCTATCTGGCCGCTAGCCTGGGATGCAAAAGCTCAGGTTCACAAATGTTCCAAATGGATTAATATATGTATAAAACAAACTTCTGACACAGAGAATAAATTTACCTCACTGGCCTATCCCACTAGAATTCCAACCATTTTAGTTGCTTTCAACTTAAACATTTCCCTAGAAATATTTATACAATGACAATATAGTATGTATTTACTTGCATTAGGTGCTACAAGCTTAATTCTTATAGCAGCTTTAAGCAGGAGAAGTATGATAAGGACTTGTCCGGTAGGGTGCTTCTAATAGGAACTCCCATTCTTAAAGACAGTTCCTATGCACCCTAAAAGATCTGAACAGAACAGCAGGGTTAAAGACAATTCCTATGCATCATAGACAGCTCCTATGCAGGTTAACATTCAGCTTATCAAGAAAGTCCACTTTGGTAGTAGAGCACCAGCCTGCCCAAACAGCATCAGGGAAGGAAGGTGTTTGTTTGTTTGTTTGTTTGTTTGTTTGTTTGTTTGTTTGTTTGTTTATTATTAGATTTGTATGCCGCCCCTCTCCGAAGACTCGGCGTGGCTAACAACAATAAAAAAGACAATGTGAACATATCTAATATTAAAAATAATCTTAAAAACCCCAATTTAAAGAA
This sequence comes from Erythrolamprus reginae, assembly GCF_031021105.1. Classification (NCBI taxonomy): domain Eukaryota; kingdom Metazoa; phylum Chordata; class Lepidosauria; order Squamata; family Dipsadidae; genus Erythrolamprus; species Erythrolamprus reginae. The sequence goes on along the minus strand of NC_091951.1, from coordinate 297,036,984 downwards.
CCAATCATACATACAAGCATACCATGTATAAATTCTATAAGCCTAGGGAGAAGGGAAAATTTCAATTCCCCCATGCCTGACGACAGAGGTGGGTTTTAAGGAGCTTGCGAAAGGCAAGGAGGGTGATTGCAACTCTGATATCTGGGGGGAGCTGAATTAAAACACTGATAAAAACAATCCTGTTTGCTAAAAGGGCTAATTTTTCCTTTAAACTGAATTAATAGTGCTCAATTAGCTCACCTTGCATCTGTTTGGCAAACAATTCTGAAATTATATGCAGCAATTACGTAATCTGCTTAAGTGTTGCTTTGCTACTGTTCTTGAACATAAAGCTGCTAGAGACTAAGGTTTTGATTTGCATGTACAGTACTAGAAATATTTACAACCAGTTAAGTATTTTATTATCCCAAACTGATATGTCTCTGGGACTTTTAATAATGCTTATTTGATCTCCCTCCAGAGATCAGAACTGCCCCCACCCTCCTTGTCTTTTGTAAATTGCTGAAGACCCACCTATATCACCAGGCATGGGGGAATTGAGATACCTCCCCCAGGCTTATATAGTTTTATATATGGTATGCTTGTGTTGTATGGTTTTAATGACGGGTTTTCTTTAGATGTTTTTTAAATATTAGATTTGTTATATTGTTATTATTGTTGTTGTGAGCCGCTCCGAGTCTGCGGAGAGGGGCGGCATACAAATCTAATTATTATTATTATTATTATTATTATTATTATTATTATTATTACTATTACTATTACTATTACTATTACTATTACTATTATTATCATCTCCACACCGCACTTGTCCTTGTGTGTCTATTTTGTATCCGGTATTACAGCCACAAAAAGAAACCCACTTTTTAAATTGGATGTTAAGGTTATTTTCCTGTATCTTTATTATTAATACCTTATTAATATTAATAGGCAATGATACATCAAAGGAATAGGGGAATAAGCCTGCAAATGCCATAAACCCAGTTAAGAAGGGTTGTGATGGCCTGAATATCAATCATAAGATTTTAATAAAGAAGTAAATAAAGAAGTCGGCAGCCATGCAGAAAATTATTATTATTATTATTATCATCATCATCATCATCATCTCCACACCGCACTTGTCCTTGTGTGTCTATTTTGTGTGTTTATGTGCATGTATACATAGGCCTTAAAATTAGTCTTAACTCTTAAGAAAGGACAAGTCAATGCAGTTTTCTTAGCAACATTTTCTTTTGCATTCTTCCCAGAACTAAGAGGGAGTGACTGGACTAACGTCACCCAGCTGGCTTTGTGGCAAAGGCGCGACAAGAATTTGCAATCTCAGGCATCTCACCTGGTATTTTTATGTACCACATCAAAACAGCTCTCATTTCCCTTAAAACTAAGAACTACTGGGGATTATACAGTTTTTATTCCTAAATAAAGTCTCTGGGTATCATTCTTTTTTATGGAACAAATAATTGTAGTAGTTGTTATGTGTTGGCTAACATTAACAGATAAATGAAAACTTTTTTTAAAAAAAAACACCTCTTACACTAGATTTAACACAGAAACAAAGGAAAAATCATCACCCACTAAAAATACAAGGAGGGTAAGAAAGGAAATAGAACTATGCCTTTACATAGTGCAGGGCCACTTAGATGATGTCATCTGTCTACTAAGGCTGCTGAGAGCTTTCCAAACCCTGCCATACTAAAAGATTGCTCACTGGTGATACATTTTTTAACAAGACTGTTCTAAATGATGTCATGAAAAATAATGATTCAGACTTGGTTAAGATGAAATGATTCACCCATTTTCTATATTGATAGTTGTGTCCAGTGAAGGATTACCAAAAAATTTACTACCACACTGTGGGCGTGGCTTATGCAGGACACCCTGCATTTTCTTTCAACATCTTTTAGTGCAAATTGGGTGCTCTGGGGTGGAGCTCCATTTTCGCTACCCCACTGCGTTCCCCACCATCCGGGCAGTTGCCCACCCCTGATTGTGTCCATCAAAAATGTGACAGGCTGGCTTCTACATATGTACAGTATTTTATATGGATTATTATAATTAGGTCTCCCCAGATCATATTTTGTCACAACTTTAACTATTAAACAGCTAGTATAGCAGCTGTTAAGCTACTAAACTATTATTAAAAGGCTTGATGCATTGTGGCACTCCAAAAATGAAAGTATAATTAATGCCCAATCAATATCATATAATAAATAATATTTTATCCTAAAGATATACAAAAATAATAAACACTAAAAATTTATGAGAAAAGTAGTAAACAATTTTATGCTGTTAGAGCTGAAATTTCCCTAGAAATTTGGTGGAGTTTTTAAAAGTGTTTTCTTTTTCTTTTTTTAGAAAATTTTATTAAATATATACATATTAAAACAAGACAATGAGTGGTTTCATCATGTGTTTACATATTCTCTTGCATTATGCCTGATACAGAGACAGTACAGTGCATATTTTACCTTTATATTTTATGTTTGGTATGTATGTGTTGTTTGGTTTAAATATGATAGGGTTTTATATGCTTCTTTTTTAATATTAGATTTGTTTCACTATAATATTGTTTTTTATTATTGTTGTGAGCCGCCCCGAGTCTTCGGAGAGAGATGGCGTACAAATCTAATAAATAATAATAATAATAATAATAATAATAATAATAATAATAATAATAATAATAATTCAGTAAGAAGCAGTTAATAATCTATGAAAATTTAGCACATTTTTTGATTCAGTGAGGGGGCTATGTTTCAACACCTTCAACCATTAGCCAAGAAGAGAAGAAATTGTGAGGTTGGGCTAGAAATATATGTCAGAGATAAGATCTGGGATTTTACCCAAGTAAGTGCATCTCCTAATGCCCAGAGTGATTTATTTTGATTCTTTTTTAAAATTTCATATCATTTAGGATTCAACCCTTGGTACTGGCCTTGTTAGGAACCAGCCCGCACAGCTGGAGGTGAGTGCCAAGGAAGCAAGCAAAACTAAAGCCATTCTCCCACCCTGGTCCATGGAAAATTTGTCTTCCACAAAACTGATTCCTGGTGCCAAAAGAGTTGGGGACCAGTGCCATGTAGTAAACTTATGTGTAGTCTTACCTTTAGTCACATTACTAAAATAAATGGAAAGATTGGTAAAAATTACAGTAATATCAGGTGAGATCAGGGGTGGGCTACTGCCCGAACGGAGGGGGGCGCAGTGGGGTAGTCAAAATAGAGCTCCACCCCAGAGCACCTGTTGTGGTTAGCTCTGACCCAGCTCTTGCCCCAAGGAATGTGGAGGTGGATGTGGGGGAGACATCCACATGCTGCAGGCCTGTTTTCCTCCCAGTAGAATCTGCCAATGAAGTCTCCTCAGACCAAGGAAGCGTGAGTGACAGGGAAGAGGGGAGTTTGGCAGACAGCCCAGGAGGAGATCAGTCATCTGTATCATCCCTGGATTCTGAACAAGAATTAATGACACATCCACGCATGTGTAGAGTGATGCATAGGAGACAACAACTGAAGGATTATTACAAGAGAAAATGAGGTCACCTGTGGTTGGGTAGGGCTGCTGTAATTAGTGCTACAGATAAAAGTGCAGCCTGGTGTTTTAGCCTCATGGCAGTTTATCTGATTCATTGTTTCATCAAGATCGTGGTTTTTACTCTTCAGGATTGTATGTGTGGACTCTCTGGACTTTAGAATTGGACTCAATTTCTCAGTTATTGGGTGAGCAATTGGACTGCATTTAACTTGTGCCTTGTGTGTACCAGAAAATCCCTTTGACATTTAAAAAGGGAGCTGTTTCTGTTTTTCTGTTTATAAAATATTTTGGGTTTTCCTTTTATCGTGTGGTGTGTGTCTTCCTGGACTAATTACCCTGTAAATACGGGCGGTTGAGACACGCCGGCAGAACAGCACCCAATTTGACCTGAACGATGTTGAAAGACAATGTAGGGCGTCCTGCATAAGCCACGCCCACAGTGTGATAGTAAAAATTTTGGTAGCCGTTCACTGGGTGGGATAAGTAGCGGGTTACTACTGGTACAGTAAAGGACGGTGCACTGGTAGCGATCACTGTGCTGTGTGCACAGCTTCACTTATCTTGTGTGTGTGCATGTGTGCACACGTATCAGCGTGCTTTCACTTCTGTGCATGCACAGGAAGCAAATTTGTGAAGGGATGTGCGCGGAAGATTTCGGTGAAATCTCATGCACGTTTCCTCGCGAATTTTGCTTCCTGCGCATGTGCAGGAGTAAAACCATGCTGGGATGCACACCTGCGCACACAAGCTAACCGAAGCTGCACACACAGCGCACCGGTAATGGCAGTAATAGGAACCTGCCACTGGGTGGGAGCTTATATACATTGCCCTTGAACAGTGTTTCCCAACCTTGGCAACTTGAAGATATCTGGACTTCAACTCCCAGAATTCCCCAGCCAGCATCCGCTGGCTGGGGAATTCTGGGAGTTGAAGTCCAGATATCAAGTTGCCAAGGTTGGGAAACACTGCCCTATAAGAATATATATCCTATTATTTCTTTGGGAATGCCAAAATGACCGACCAGTTTTGGATATATTCACATTAGAAATGTGCAGACTGTAATAATTTAGAAAAGGAATGTTCCAAAGAACTCTGGAATATTTCATTTGCTTCAGACTTCTCCTGTAAGTCCCTACCGGAACCTGAAGATCACCAAAGGAGAATCTCTTTTAGGTCCCTTCCCCAAAGGAGGGTGAGAACCACCTGACAACTGCCAATTTAACATGGTATTTCATGCTTTTATTCAGTCTATCTTTTAAGTATATTTTATTATAAGCCCTCAAGACAGATGAGGGCTAATTTTTTTAACAGCATAAATACATACATTCAAGCACACCCCAAATGGAAATAATTCAAGTGAATCATTGTTGCCAAGTGTAAGAATCAAACAAATAATCTTGAAAAAACTATGCAACGATATTAGCAAAATGTCATTTATTATAGGAATAGTAGAAAGAAAGTCACTGGCTCTGCCTTAGCTCTTTCTATATAAGAAGAAGAAAATGAATATCCTGTTAGGCACTCAAGATTCGTGCACTCAAGATTCGTTTACTATTACCTAAATAAAACAGTTAAAAATAGTGAAATCTTTTTTCTGACCCACCCTACCTTAAAGAGCTCACACCAACAAAATCGTATGGGTGTGTCCATGAAGTCATCAGAAGTCATTGAGCTGAATTTAGTGGAGATTTTATTTTCCTAGAACTGCTAAATAGGGCTGCAACAATTACCATTAGATGATAGCAAGGTGGTATTAGCTTCATTTCCAGTAGTGGGCTCCTACTGGTACTGCTAATTGCACCCAGCTCCATGGCTCTGGCGCACGAATGCGGGATCGAGCACAATTTTGCTTCCCGCACCTGTGCAAGAAACAAAACCTAGCACAGAGATTATCGTGCATGCACATTTCAGTGAGGTTTTTTGCTTCCCCCGCATGCGCAGAAACAAAAAACCCCACACTGAAACGCATGCGCCCGTGCCAGATTTTGCTTCCCACACTGGTGTGGGAAGCAAAACTGCGCTCGATCCCACATTCGTGCGCCAGAACCGTGGAGCTGCACAGACTAGCCATACCGGCAGGGCCTTGCCACCATTTGCAGCTCTTTCTCACACATTCCTGCTTGTGTATATTTTTGTTATCCATGGTGTTGTGGTTAGCTCTGGCCCAGCTCCTGCACCAAGGACTGTGGATGTGGGGGAGACATCCACATGCTACAGGCCTGTTTTTCCCCGGTGGAATCTGATGATGAAGGCTCCTCTGACCAAGAAGACATGAGTGACAGGGAGGAGGAGAGTGTGGCAGACAGCTCAGAAGGAGATCAATTATCTAGCTCCTCCTTGGATTTGGAACAAGAGTTAATGATACAGCCACGCATGCGGAGAGCGATGCATAGGCAACAACAACTGAGAGATTATTATCAAAGAAAATGAGGCCACCTGTGGTTAGGTGGGGCTGTGGTAATTAGTGAGGTTGCTATAAATAGCACCCTGTGGGTTTGGCCATTGTGGAGGATTATCTGATCCTTGTGTTTCGTGCCTGCTTTTCTGACTTTGATCTTTGTGTGCTGATTTTCCCCCGTTTTGAAACTAAACCAGGGCAAAGTGTGTTTCACTTTGTGAAAGAAGAAGGACTGTGAATTGCCTCACAGCTGCAAGCTAAGTATCACAGAACTGATAAGGGACTTGTACAAATTACCAGTTTGTTTGGAGACGAATGCTCTTTGCTATACCAAAAGAGGGCTTGGTTTAAGTGAATTTTCATTATAAAGAACATTGTTTTGAATTTTCAAACGTGTGTGTGTCTGAAATTGTATCTGTGCATTTTTGGGAGGATTCTACCAGAGAGCTCGACAGAACACCATGGTTTATAAACCTAATGATGCTGAATGAGTAGCTTTCTACTTACTAGAACAGTGATGGCAAACCTTTTAGATATCAAGTGCCCAAACTGAGTGCGCGTGCATGCCCAAATAGAAAAGTGTGCATATGCATGTGTGCGTGCAAATGTGTTCGTGTGCAGACATGCATATGCATGCGCAGCAGAGAGCCAAAGACCAGCTGACCAGCAGAAAGTCAAGCATCCCAACACCGGCAACATGGCAAGAGGTAAGATCTTTTTCTTTCGTGAGCTTCTGTTTTGTTGTTTGCAGGGAAACAGAAGCTCACGAAAGAAATGTCACAGAAATCTGACCTGGAGTGATGGCATGCATGCCATCAGAGAGAGCTCTGCATGCCACCTCTGGCACATGTGCCATAGGTTTGCCATCACAGAACTATTTTTTGCACTTCTTTCATTTGGACGTATAGAATAGAAAAGAAGATTGTCGTATTCAAGTATCCTGTCCCAGGTACGGCCCACAAAGAACGCAGCACTCACCAATTCGGTCCAAACCTTTGTTTTTATTAAATTAAAGACTACTAATGAGCTTTCTTAGTAGTCATCAAACAAAAATACAGTTTAAATCAATCTTCGCTGAACACTGGCTGTTAATTCAAATTTCATTAACAGCCAGCACAAGACCATGAAATAATAAATCAAGTCAGAGCAAACAGTCTTGGAGATATCAGAAAGCTTACAATGGTTGGCAAAATGCCCAGAAGCTGGGGTGGGTTCCACTTACCTTCACTGCCACTTCATATCATGATGTTTTGCATGCACATGCTACACTCTCAGGCACGTACATTTTCTTGTGCACTTTGGCTTCCGTGCATGCTCAGTAGCTGGAATTCATTCATTCATTCATTCATTCATTCATTCATTCATTCATTCATTCATTCATTTATTTATTTATTGTTAGAGTTGAAAGGGACCATGCAGGTCATCAAGTGCAACCCCCTGCCTGTGCAGCAATCCTAGAGCACCCCAGCGAAGTGGCAGTCCAATCTCCTCTTGAAAGTGTCCAGAGTTGGGGAGTTCACAACCTCGGCAGGCAATGGTTGATCGCTCTGACCGTCAGGAAGTTCTTCCTTACTTCTAGGTTGAATCTCTCCTTGGTCAGCTTCCAGCCGTTGTTCTTCGTTCGGCCCTCTGGTGCTCTGGAGAATAGAGTGACCCCCTCCTCTCTGGGGCAACCCCTCATACACCTGTATACAGCTATCATGTCCCCTCTGGCCCTCCTTTTCTCAAGGCTATCCATACCCAGTTCCCGCAATCTCTCTTCGTAAATTGGCCAAACCCAACTGAGGAGCTGATCAGTTGTGCTTTGTGCAAAGGAATAGAAATCAATTTAAACCCAGGGTGGGTGGGAGGCATAGTTCCCTCTAAGCTGAGCAGTGAGCAATCGCTCACTTAAAAATCATCATCAACTCAGAGTTTTCCAAACCTGAACAGAAGTCGAGAGGGAAAGAGTGAGAGGGAAGGAGAGAGAGAGGAAGAGAGGAAGAGAGAGAAACAGATAGAAAAAAAGAGAGGAAGGAAAAGAGAAAGAAAAAGAATGGGAGTAAGGAAGAGAGAAAGAAAATCAAAATCTAATTTGAAACTAGCTCAACTATTTAAGTGGCCTTTTGATATTGATAGAGTTGCCCTATTATGAGCTCACTGTTATAGACACACAGTACAGTATTTTATTTTGAAATTCTCTGAGGCAAAACAGGTTGGGTTTTTTATTTGTTTGTTTGTTTGTTTGCTTGCTTGCTTGCTTGCTTGTTTGCTGGCTGCCTGCCTGCCTACTTATTTATTTATTTATTTATTTATTTATTTATTTATTATTTCTGTGCCGCCCAGTTCCGAAGGGACTGCCGCTCAGACACTATACTTTTCTGCCCACCCCCCAAAAAAATTAGAGGGAACACTGGTGGGAGGTCCTTTTTACAAGCAGCAGATCAAGTAAAACCTTCAAAACATTTTTAAAAATTGCATGATGCCGCCAGTGGGTCGCTACCGATTTGGGAGATCAGATCCAAACCAGGAGGAACCCAACCCTTTTAGAAGCACTTTGCAGGAAGTATGCCAAGAACAAGAGCCAAGCAGATGTTTCAGAAGTCCAGACATGAAGGCATGTAAACAAACATTGTTTCCTGCAAAGTGCCTTCTGCATCATCATCATCCCTTAAATAAGCTAGGGGAAGGCTAACTTTCTAGATTTAGAAAGTTTAGAACTACGTTGCCTTAAACATGACCTAACCATAGCCCATAAAATCATCTGCTACAATGTCCTTCCTATCAATGACTACTTCAGCTTCAACCACAGCAACACACCAGCACATAACAGATAGAAACTTAAAGTAAACTGCTCTAAACCTGATTGCAAGAAATACGACTTTAGTAACCGAGTAGTTGATGCATGGAACTCACTACCTGACTTTGTAATATCATCACCTAACCCCCAAAACCTTACCCTTAGACTATCCACTGTTAACCTCTCCCAATTCGTAAGAGATCATATGCATAAGTGTACTCTCTGTTCTTGCTTGTACCAGTATCTCTGATAGGTTTATCAGGCAATAGTAGTAAGCTGCTGTAGTTGTATAAATAGTTCTCGACCATTCGCTGGCTGGGGAATTCTGGGAGTTGAAATCCAAATATCTTCAAGTTGCCAAGGTTGGGAAACACTGTCTTATACTTTTCCTAGACACTTTTGTTTGTAGCAGAAGCGCCGGCTTTGGGGTTTTAAAATGCTTTTGGGAAGAACGCAGAGGCTGCCCAAAGAAGATGCCCTGCATTTTTTTTCAACATCTTTCGATGCAAATTGGGTGCTGTGGGGTGGAGCTCCACTTTTGCTACCCCTCTGTGTCCCCCCCCCATCCAGGCAGCAGCCCACCCCTGTTCTCAACTAACAACAGTTCATATAGGACTGTCCAAAATTACAGCAGCTCTGAAAAAAATGACATAACTTTTTCACACTTACAACCGTTGCAGCATCCTGATCATGTGATCAAAATTCACACCCTTGGTAACTGACTCATATTTAAGATGGTTATAGTGTCCTAGGGGTTTTGTGATCAACATTTACAACCACTTGACAAGGGAAACCAATAAAGAAACCAGATTCACTTAACAAACATATTACTAACAACTGCAGTGATTCATTTAATAGCTATGATAATGGGCAAACCTAACAATTGTCTTGCTCAGCAACACAACATTTGCAGTCAGTTGTTGTCATACATCAATAACTAACTGTGCACACTGCCATGCTGATGAAGAATTCTATTTTAATTTCCTATAATTCCACAGAATAAAGCTATTATAGGCGTGCAGGTGATACTGATGAAAATTCTCAATCTTCGATCTGATTGCTAGGATCATCTATTGGAATTGTCATTCATATCATGAATTGCAGAAGTATGCGGAAGTATGACTCACTTTGTATGAAACTAAGAGGTTGTAACAAAACCTCTTGGCTTTTTATTGCATATTTTCACCTTTGTACTTGCACTAGAATTGAAAGCCAATCAATATACGGTAATATATAATGTACTGTACTGTAATATTGGATGAAGCATTCATTGGGCCTGGCTAATTCCCCTGGAATGCAGATAAGCTTGTTAAGTGTTATAGAATGTGCAGAGTAATCTCTTAGTAGTCAAAGATACACATACACAGACAAAACATGGAAGTCTTGCAGATATCCAGTTGGTAGCCCAGAGATACTAGTAATAATTTAGTAATACAATACAGATACACTCAGTATATAAAATACTATTTACTTTGGCAAATATCTTAGTCAAGAACAATCCTAGTCAATAAATCTCTATACATATACAATACTATAAGCCAGTGATGCTGAACCTTTTTTGGTTCATGTGCCAAAAGGAGGGGATGCGGGGGTGCTAGCATGCGTGACATGCCCATACCCCTTCCCTCCCCCCTGCTCATGTGCGCACACACCCCACACCCCCATGCATGCATACAGGCCTTTCTGAAGCCTGGTAGGTGAAAGAAATCACCCAACGGACAAACCAGAAGTTTGGAAAAACACACTTCTGGTTTTGCACTCCAGAGTGCAACAAAAAACAAAAACAAAGGGGAGAATAGGGACAGCTGCTGGGTAAAGAGAAACCAGAATTGAGGAAATCATCTCCCGCAATAGCCGAAGAGCAGGAGTTGGGGAAAAGAAAGTTTCTGCTTTTGGCTGCATGGAAGGAAAGCAGCAATAGTGGGCTACGAGCTGGAACGCTAAATTCCGCTTGTTGCCATGGCTCGTAAGTTCTTGCGGGACCAACACGATTTTGCTGCTGCACTTGTGAAGGTAGCAAAATTCGGCGAGGTTTTACCTGCGGCTCCGTGCACGATTTTGCTACCTTCACATGTGCAGCAGCAAATTCGTGCTGGTCCCGCAAGAACTTATGAGCCGCAGCAGCAAGCGCAATTTAGCGTTCCGGCTCGTAGCCCACCGCTGGAAAGCAGCAGAAATATTTTTTTCTTTCCAAACCCAGCCAAGGCAACAGTTTGTTTGTTTGTTTGTTAGATTTGATTTGATTTGATTTGATTTGATTTGATTTGATTTGATTTGATTTGATTTGATTTGATTTGATTTGATTTGATTTGATTTGATTTGATTTGCGCCCCTCTCCGTAGACTCCATTGCTCTGAATGAGCGTCTAGGACAGGCATTTCACAGTGGGAAGAGCCGCAAGATGCATGTCCTACTTGTAGCTCTGTTGCGTTCCACAACATTGTGTCCAGGGAAGGAAGCCCATTATACTGGCAAAAGAAAACTTATCGTGAGTTCAATCAAACTTCTCGAACTCACGAGAACTTTTCTTTTGCTGATACAGTGGGTTCCTTCCCTAGACACAACACTGAGGGACACAACTGAGCTACAAGTCCCAGATAGGACATAAGTCTCAGGTTGGGGTGTAATTTGGAGGTGGCAGGCGAGCTGAGGGAGGGTCAGCTTGCCCAGTACACAAGCCTGTGGGGGAGCACTGCTTACAACCTCTAAGCACAGCAGGCTTAATCTTAATCTTAATGACCTAATGCTCCTATTTGAACGCTGACATTTTCATAAAGTTTGAGAAGAAATCACCAGCTTGGAAGTATGATACAAAGTCAGTGCTTATGATTAACACTGACTTAGATTGACAAAATTACTCATTTGGTTCCTCCAATGCTGACACCTTCAGTATTTCGTGGTTACATATTTCTCTGTAAAAGATCATTCATAAAATCCAACTACTCTGAGCAAAATCACTCTTCAGCTTCAGTGAGCAGCTTTGTTTGTATTACCAGTGTTGGGAAATATTTCACCTCGGCATTACTGGGTCTTCTGATTATTGGGTCTTCTGATTATTGGATGTCAACAAGTCAGAGGATTACACATGTAAAACAACCAATCTATATGTTATTAGCCTAAAATGGCACGGTGTAGAACTAGCTATTAGAGTATAAATCAGACAGTTAATTCAATATAGCAGCTAATTGCGCTCTTAAGTAGTCCTGTATTTTTAAATTTTTATGCTAGAATCAGTAATCCTTTCTCTAATTTACTTCCTAAAAGTTAGGCTGACTCTGATAAAATGCAGGAGTCTTTTCTGCAGAGATTACATAACTCAGGAATACATTAAGATTAGACTAAACTGAGGGATATAACAAGAGGAGAAAAACTGGATAAACTAGGAAAAACCAGAAACAAAATTAGAAAATTGTGAGAATTCTTCATTCATTTGATTTCTTCAACACCTTTTGGTGGCAGTTTAAAAAGTGACCTCATAACAGTTAGGAATCAGTAGAAATAAGTATTCTACTACACTTCAACTCCTACCCTCAAAACGTCGCTACAGAGCACTGCACACCAAGACAACTAGACACAAGAACAGTTTTTTTCCGAACGCCATCACTCTACTAAACAAATAATTCCCTCAACACTGTCAGACTTTCTACTAAATCTGCACTTCTATTCTACTAGTTTTTCTCATCATTCCTTTCACCCATTTCATCCCATGTTGACTGTATGACTGTAACTTGTTGCTTATATCCTAAGATTTTTATTAATATTGCTTCTTCATTGCTTATTTGACCCCTATGACAATCATTAAGTGTTGTACCACATGATTCTTGACAAATGTATATTTTATTTTATGTATGCTGGGAGCACATGCACCAAAACAAATTCCTTGTGTGTCCAATCACACTTGGCCAATAAAAATTCTATTCTATTCTATTCTATAAATAGCAAAGCCAACAACACTGATTACAATCTGATTTATCTTCAGTTTGAACCAAGCAAAGTAAATATTTTCAAGGTTAAATTGTAATAGTTGCTGGGAAAGGTGGGTAGGAAAAGGTTTTGAGCAGGAATGTAGGGAAATCAATTATCATGACTAATGTAAAGTGACCAGATTTTAGCATTGATAAAAAGGGATATCACTGAGCGGGGCGAGTGGGGGCAAAAATGAAGATTTTTTTTCTCTTTCTTTTTTCTCTCTCTCTGTTCCTCCACCCCTTTCTCTATATTTCTCTCTTTTTCTCTCTCCCTATCTCATCTCTCCTTCTTCCTTCCTCTTTCTGTCTCTCTCTCTCTCTTTCTCCATCCCTCTTTCTTTCTCTCTCCCTTCATTCCTCTCATTTTTGCTCTCTCTTTCTCTCTCTCTCCCTCCTTCCCTCCCCCCTCTCTTTATCTCTTCCTCCCTCCCTTTCTATTTATCTCTTTCTTTCTTTCTCCCTTCCTTCCTTTTCTCTCTTTCTCTCCCTTTCTCCCCCCCTCTCTCTCTTTCTTTCTTTCTTTCTCCCTCTCTCTTTTTTCTCTCTCTTTCTCCCTCTCTTTTTCACTTTCTTTCTCTCCCTCCTTCCCTTCCTCTCACTCTTTCTTCCTCACTCTTCCTTCCTCTTCTCCCCTCACTCGTCTTTCTCCATAAGGGCCTTCCCTCCCCCAATGAACCCAGCCCCCTCCCTGGTAGGCGCTCCTGGAAGAGAGACGCAAAGGCAGTTTGGTCTGGCCTCCATCCCCACTTTTTCTCCCTTCAGGCCAGGCCCTTCAGCAGGAGACTCCTTCATCCCGGGTGCCCCCGGCTCACCCCCCACCTGCTCCTTCAACCAAACAGGGGTTCTGAGGGTGGGGGCAAACGGGGGGCAAGGGGAGGATCCCGCCTCAGGATGCCCCCAAGCGGGTTTCGCCAGCTCTGAGGTGAGGGAAAGCAACGCTGTGCTTCCCCTTCGGCAGATCCTTAGGTGTCCGGACAGATTGCGTCCTTATGCTGGCCACTGCCTCCAGAAGTGCCGAGGCAACCAAAGCTTTGCCTAGTGCCACCGTCTCCCCTCAATAAGTGCACTCCTCACCCACCCCCGCCACGGCGCCTCTTTACCTCAGTGGGCCATCTCACTCTTTCTTCCTCCCCGCAGAGGCCTCCAGCCAAGCTGTGTTAGGGGCGAGGAGGGCGAGGCAGCAGCGGAGAGCCCAGAATCCCCTCCCTCCAGCCTCTTCCCAAGGGGGCTGATTGGGAGAAAAAAAAGCGGGACATTTTTCAAACGGAGTGGGACATGGGACAAATGATCATAAGCGTGACTGTCCAACTGAAAGCGGATGTCTGGTCACTTTAGACTAATGTCAAGCATGGAAAGAAAATACAGCAGAACATCTATTACACATAATTCCATTATGTAGACAAGAATACAGGTAGCTCTTATTTGGTGGCCACAATTGAGAATGACAACTCAGTTATTAAGCAGGGTAATCAATAAGTGAAACTACAACTGCATTTAAGATATTAGTTCAGATTGGTTTACAGACCTGTAAATGTCATGAATGTGAGGATTAGTCATAAACTTACTTTTTCACAACCATCATATATCTTATTGCTAAATGAAACAGTACTTAAATAAGGATTATTGTATTGGGCACAAGATGGCTTCTCTTTAGCCATACACCTAAATGTGTGAAGGTAGATAGGACAGGAATTTTCAGATTGGGGCAGAAGGCAAATGAGTAGGAAACAGTATTAGAATTTTACAAATTTTAAAGATTTGAATGGTCTATATTTGAATGGCCTGGTTTCTAATGTCTGGATCTAAATCAATATGCTTGTTTTGGCTCTTTTGAAAAGATCTGGATGCAACTCCTGTTAAGTCAGAGGCTGGAGGCCGATAAAGAGGATAACAGCTCTTTATTTAATAGTCAGGAACATTTAAAGTGACCAGCTCGCAGGCAGGTAGCAATTAAGAAACAAGCGGCCAAAACCGCACCTTATATACATTGTTACTAGCGCAGGGATTGGTGACAATGTTTCAAGACTTCACGCTGGAGCTTTGTATTGGTTGAGCCCGGAGGCTCCTTATTGGTCGCGCCCAGGCTTCCCATTGGTTGCACTAGCAGGCTTCTTATTGGTTGCCCTGCTCCAATCAGCGATCACCTTTATTCTAGTAACTTGCAAACATAACAACTCCTCTTGTGTACAGCGGTGTAATTGCAAAATTTAGAATTTGATCTGTATGTGGGGATTTTCAATATATGCAGCTGTTAATTTCCCATTATCTTGTCTCTGTCAGACAGAAGCCATATTTTATTGAACCCTCTGGCCTGTCACATTAAAATGCTTTAGAATGTTATTTGCTGTGGGAAACTAGGAAGGGTGGCTGCATACCATAACACATTCCTTCTAGATTCTCAAGGTCATCCTTTGTTCAGCACTTGGTCAGAAGCTGATGAGTGTTTCAGGACACACTGGCAGAAGATGTATGATTCATGTGATGGACTTGTAGGTAGAGCTGCAAGGAAATGAATTTCAAACTGGGTGGAGAAGCCCTGGGATTTCATATACGGGTTTCTCACTATAGTGCCAGCATAGCTCTGCTAATAAATTGGAACTTTGAGGCATACTTTGCCTCGGACTCTGACTTAATTTCAGAGGCTTCAGAGCCTTTCTAGGAGGCTGGGATGTGTGAAAATGGACTTTTCCGCCCCTACCCCCAGAGGCTCTCCAGAGACAGAAAATGGCTCATTTGCCAACTTCCAGTTAAACTGGAAGGCACTTTTTTTGTGCTCTCCCCAAGCTCCAGAGACTTTCTAGGAGCCTGGGGAGCACAAAAGGAGCTTTCCCCACCCCCCCCCAAAGGTTCTCCAGAGGCTATTTGCTGACTTCCAGTTGGACCGGAAGTTGTGTTTTTTGCTTTCCCCAGGCTCCAGAGCCTTTCTGGGAGCCTGGGAAGACGAAAACGGCCTTACCCACTCCCCTGGAGGCCCTCCTGAGGCCAGAAATGGCCCATTTCAAGTTGGACCTGAACTCACATGCCTACTATTGTGGTTAGCTCTGGCCCAGCTCCTGCCCCAAGGACTGTGGATGTGGGGGAGACATCCACATGCTGCAGGCCTGTTTTACCCCCGGTGGAATCTGCTGATGAAGGCTCCTCTGACCAAGAAGACATGAGTGACAGGGAGGAGGAGAGTGTGGCAGACAGCTAAGAAGGAGAGCAATTATCTAGCTCCTCCTTGGATTCAGAACAAGAGTTAATGATACAGCCACGCATGCGGAGAGCGATGCATAGGCAGCAACAACTGAGAGATTATTATCAAAGAAAATGAGGCCACCTGTGGTTGGGTGGGGCTGTGGTAATTAGTGAGGCTGCTATAAATAGCAGCCTATGGGTTTGGCCATTGTGGAGGATTATCTGATCATGGTGTTTCGTGCCTGCTTTGCTGACTTTGACCTTTGTATGCTAATTTTTCCCCGCTTTGAAACTAAAGCAGAGCAAAGGGTGTTTCACTTTGTGAAAGAAGAAGGACTGTGAATTGCCTCACAGCTGCAAGCTAAGTATCACAGAACTGATAAGGGACTTGTACAAATTACCAGTTTGTTTGGAGACGAGTGCTCTTTGCTATACAAAAAGAGGGCTTAGTTTAAGTGAATTTTCATTATAAAGAACATTGTTTTGAATTTTCAAACGTGTGTATGTCTGAAATTTGTACCTGTGAATTTTTGGGAGGAGTCTACCAGAGAGCCCGACAGAACACCCACCAGTATGGCTCCGCAGTCCACTTGCCATTTGCCATCACGGGCCTAGAATATTGAATAAAATTTACCCAGTATTTCATTGCAGCTTACTAAAGCCAGTTGTTGGGGTGAATATAAGACCACAAATCCAACCACCACCTCCCCCTGTAATAATACAAGGGGAGGCACATTATGAAGTGAAAAAAATCATAGACTCCAGACTGTTCAGGGGTCAATTGCAATATTTAATACATTAGAAGGGGTACCCTTAGTCTGAAGCCACTTGGGTCAAAAGTTGGAATGCAAAAGCTGATAGATTAATCAAACAATTCCACAAAAGATATGTTGACAAGCCAAAGAGTCCCCCTGGGGGAGAGGGGTAGTTAAGGATACTGAGTTAACCCCCTCTTGTGATGTCCTCTCCCTCTGTCTTGCAGGATACGCTTTTTCCTGAGGGGAGGCCTCCTGTCAGGCCAAAGCCATATTTTATTGAAGCCTCTGGCCTGACACATTTAAGTGCTTTAGAATGTTTCTTGCTGTGAGAACTTGGGAGGGGTAGCTGCATGCCCTAACACATTCCTTCTAGAGTCTCAAGGTTATCCTTTGTTCAGCACTTGGTCGGAAGCTGATGTGAGTTTCAAGACACACTGGTAGAAGATGCATGGTTCATGTGATGGACTTGTGGGTGGTCAGGGGGGCAAGATCTATATAAATATTATAATAATAAATGCTAATAATTAAAATAATTACTGAGACAGTATACATGGAGGGAAGTCACGAAAGGGAAATTAGGAGGGAAAAAACCTCAAGAGAATTTGAGTAAATCCACAAGAAAGTGAAACAGAATACAGTGGTACCTCAAGATACGAACCCCTCGTCTTACGAACAACCCGAGATACGAGCCCAGGGTTCAGAAAAATTTTGCCTCTTCTTACGAACTTTTTTCGTCTTACGAACGCCAAACCCGAACTTCTGGGTTCGGAGTTCGGGAGGCTGCTGGGAAGCCCCACAGCCCGGCTGTCACCTTTTAAAACAGCCAGGGGGCTTCCCAGCAGCCTCCTGAACGCCGAACCCGGAAGTTCGGGTTTGGCATTCGGCTTCGGGAGGCTGCTGGGAAGCCCCCCGGCTGTTTTAAAAGGTGACAGATGGGCTGCGGGGCTTCCCAGCGGCCTCCCCAACCCGAATGCCAAACCCAAACTTCTGGGAGAAGCGCTGGGGAGGAGCAGAAGGGCCGGCTGGCCTCCCTCCCCAGCGCTTCTCCTAGGAACACAGGGACGGCGAAGGGGCGATGGGGGAGAGAATGGGAGGCTCAGGACTCCATCAGTCGCAGCGCTGGCTGGCAACTTTTCTTTTTAGCACTGGGGAGGCAAGCCGGCCCTTCTGCTCCTCCCCAGCGCTAAAAAGAAAAGTTGACAGCCAGCAGCTCCCCAGTCGCCGAAGGAGGCTTAACCCCGCCCCTCTGTCCTACCCATAGCCCGTGGCCGGCAGAAGAGCGGGGGCAGGCAGGAGGCAGTTTTGCCAGATACAGGCAATGGGTGGGACAGAGGGGTGGGGTTAAGCCTCCTTCGGTGGCTGGGGAGCTGCGCGGCTTTGCCTTTTGGCTGGGAGGGCAGGTGAAGCGCCGGACCTCCTGCCTTTCCCCCCCCAGCGAAAACCCCAAATGTCTCCGCTGTAGCAGCTGCTGCAAGAAGCTTCCCCTCCCCTCGCCCGTGGCCGGCAGAAAAGTGCTCTTGCCCGGCGGGAGGCAAAGCACTGGGCAAAGCACTCTTCACCTCCCGCCAGGCAAGAGTGCTCTTCAGCCAGCCACCGAAGAGGGGCGGGGAAGCCTCTTGCAGCAGCTGCCATAGCCACCGGTTTCCCTGCCCCTCTTTTGCCAGCCACCGAAGAGGGGCGGGGAAGCCTCTTGCAGCAGCTGCCATAGCCGCCGGTTTCCCCGCCCCTCTTCTGCCGGCCACCGAAGAGGGGAGGGGAAGCCTCTTGCAGCAGCTGCCATAGCCGCCGGTTTCCCCGCCCCTCTTCTGCCGGCCATCGAAGAGGGGTGGGGAAGCCTCTTGTAGCAGCAGCTACAGCCGCCGGTTTCCCCACCCCTCTTCTGCCGGCCACCGAAGAGGGGTGGGGAAGCCTCTTGCAGCAGCTCCCATAGCCGCCAGTTTCCCCGCCCCTTTTCTGCCGGCCACCGAAGAGGGGAGGGGAAGCCTCTTGTAGCAGCAGCTACAGCCGCCGGTTTCCCCGCCCCTCTTCTGCCAGCCACCGAAGAGGGGAGGGGAAGCCTCTTGCAGCAGCTGCTACAGCCGCCGGTTTCCCCGCCCCTCTTCTGCCGGCCACCGAAGAGGGGAGGGGAAGCCTCTTGCAGCAGCTGCTACAGCCGCCGGTTTCCCTGCCCCTCTTCTGCCAGCCACCGAAGAGGGGCGGGGAAGCCTCTTGCAGCAGCTGCCATAGCCGCCGGTTTCCCCCGCCCCTCTTCTGCCGGCCACCGAAGAGGGGAGGGGAAGCCTCTTGCAGCAGCTGCCATAGCCGCCGGTTTCCCCCGCCCCTCTTCTGCCGGCCACCGAAGAGGGGTGGGGAAGCCTCTTGTAGCAGCAGCTACAGCCGCCAGTTTCCCCACCCCTCTTCTGCCGGCCACCGAAGAGGGGCGGGGAAGCCTCTTGCAGAAGCTCCCATAGCCGCCAGTTTCCCCGTCCCTTTTCTGCCGGCCACCGAAGAGGGGAGGGGAAGCCTCTTGTAGCAGCAGCTACAGCCGCCGGTTTCCCCGCCCCTCTTCTGCCAGCCACCGAAGAGGGGAGGGGAAGCCTCTTGCAGCAGCTGCTACAGCCGCCGGTTTCCCCGCCCCTCTTCTGCCGGCCACCGAAGAGGGGAGGGGAAGCCTCTTGCAGCAGCTGCTACTGCCTCCCGAGCGCTCTTGCCCGGCGGGAGGTGAAGAGCTGGAGTGGGGGGTGTCCGACACCCCTACCCCAGTGCTTCCCCTCCCGCTGGCCAAGAGCACTCGGGCAGCAGCTTCTGCCGGACACAGGCAAGGGGCTAGGAGGATCAGGAGGATCAAGTCTCCTACAGTGGCTGCTGCGGCGGTGACCTTTGTGTTTTTGGCTGGGGGAGTTGAAGCGCTGGGGTGTGGGTGTCAGGACAGCCCTCCTGCCTCTCCCAGCCAAAAACCCAAATGTCTCTGCCACAGCAGCCGCTGCAGGAGGCTTCCCTGCCCCTCACCCATGGCCGGCAGGACTGCTTCCCAAGTGCTCTTGCCTGGCTGGAGGCGAAGCACTGGGGTGGGGGATGTCAGGACACCTCCCACCCCAGCGCTTTGCATCCCGCCGGCCAAGAGCACTCAAGCAGCAGCTTCTGCCAGACACGGGCAATGAGCGGGGCAGAGGGGCAGGGAGAATCAGGAGGTTTAAGCCTCCTTTGGCAGCTGGGGGCTGCCCGGCTTTGTGTTTTTGGCTGGGGGGGGAGGCAGGAGGGCTGGCCTGGCACCCCCCACCCCAGCACTTCGCCTTCCGCCAGGCAAGAGAGCTCGGGAGGCAGCTTCTGCCAGCTTTTCTCCCTTAGTTGGACCGCCTCTCGGGAAAGGAAAGGAAGGAAGGGAATGGAAAGGAAAGGAAAGGAAGGAAGGAAGGAAGGAAGGAAGGAAAGAAAGAAAGAAAGAAAGAAAGAAAGAAAGAAAGAAAGAAAGAAAGAAAGAAAGAAAGAAAGAAAGAAGTTAGGAAGGAAGGCAGAAAGATGGTAGGAAGGAAGGAAGGCAGACAGAGAAAGAAAGTGGGCAGAGAAGAAGGAAGAAAGAATTAAGGAAGGAAAGAGACAGAAAGAAAATGCCAGACCGTAAATTGCCTGCGATTTCGAGGAGGGAAAGGAGAAGGCGAAAGTGGAGATAGAATCAGGTCACTCGGGCGACTGACTTTGCATTGCAGAGCTTTGCATGGAGATAGAGAAAGGGGGTGGGGGAACACACAGCCACTTTTTCAGTTGCAAAGACTGATTTGATGTCCTTGATTGTCATTCGAGGGAACTCCCTTCCCAGCCCCCCCCCCCTCTCCGTCTTCCTAGAGCAGTCCGGAGTAGAAAGCAGGAGGAGGAGGTGTGTGGATTCCGCCTGGCTTGGCGATCATGGGAGCCTCCGAATCGAAAGCGGCCGCCAGGAGGGCTGGGTGCTGGCCAAGCCAAGCTTCCCAGCTGGCTGCTGTGGAGGTGAGGGGAGCGCGGCGTCAGGAGCTTCTCCTCGAGCTTCTCCCCACCAATCGGGAGGGCAAGGACACCGTGGGGAGAAACTCCTGACGTCCCCCTCGCCACCACAGCAGCTTCTGCTGGCTGGGAAGCTTGGCTTTGTACGAAGCTTGGGGGAGCAGGAGGGGCATCCGGACCTGGAGAATTGACACCTCCCCCAGCGCTTCATAGCAGAAAACTTTCAAGGAGGGTGGGAGCGCTGCCGGTTGACAAGTCGCAAGGCAGCTTCCCTCACATGTCAATGCACCCACGAGGCTTCCTCCAGGCAGCCTGTGCTGTCTCCCCCCCTCCACCCGCCCCCCCCAACAAGGATCTGAATGCCGGCAGCAATGAGGCAAAAGGGGTGAATTTTGGGCTTGCACGCATTAATCGCTTTTCCATTGATTCCTATGGGAAACATTGTTTCATCTTACGAACTTTTCACCTTACGAACCTCCTCCTGGAACCAATTACGTTCGTAAGATGAGGTATCACTGTATTACTAAAGTGTTAAAGTGATCTAGCTTTAAAAGTTGCTTTAAACTTTAAAAGATCATAGGATACTTTTCTGAACTTTTGCAAACTCATTGCTTAACATTCATAGAATTCTTTGAATGAATACAATTTGCTGATGACAGTATTCAAACTTCCTGGATGCATGATTTTCACAATACAGAATACGCAACAGTAGCCATGAGATCAATGACTACGTGAACATCCAAGAGGGACAACAAGTTATTTGGCTAATCTATTTTTAGTATTACTTAAATGGTTTTGAGCTAATTTTTCTAATAATTAGGAAAAAGGAAGGAAGCTGATTTTACAAGTCATTGTATTTCCAATCACATGGGAAGCCAACGCAATCCTAAATTGCATTAACAGAGGAATGCAATCAAGATCAAGTGAGGTACTAATACCACTTTACAAAGCCTTAGTAAGACTACACCTAGAATACTGCATCCAGTTTTGGTCAACACACTATAAAAAAGATGTTGATACTAGAAAAAGTGCAGAGAAGAGCAATCAAGATGATTAGGGGACTGGAGGCTAAAACATGTGAAGAACGGTTACAGGAACTGGACATGGCTATTCTAATGAAGAAAAGGACCAGGGGAAAACATGATAGCGGTTTTCCAATACTTGAGGGGCTGCCACAGAGAGGAGCGTAACTATTTCCAAAGCACATGAATGCCAGACAAGGAATAATAGATAGAAACTGAACAAGGAGAGATTCATCCTGGAAATATGGAGAAATGTTCTGACAGTGAGAACAATCAACCAGTGGAACAGCTTGCATTTGGAAGTTATGGGAGCTTCATCACTGGAAGGTTTCAAGAAGAGACTGGATCACCATCTGTCACAAATGGTGTAGGGTCCCCTGCTTGGGTCAGGGGTTGAACTAGCTAACCTACAAGGTCCCTTCCAACTCTGTTAATCTGTAATCTAATCTACATTCTTAGAGAGACCCAGGGAATGTAACAGGTTGTTAATTGGTACAATTTACTGTACAGTGATACCTTGTCTTACAAACTTAATTGGTTCCGAGACAAGGTTCTTAAGGTGAAAAGTTTGTAACACGAAACAATGTTTCCCACGGGAATCAATGGAAAAGCAATTAATGCGTGCAAGCCCAAAATTCACCACTTTTGCCAGCCTAAGCACCCATTTTTGCGCTGCTAGGATTCCCCTGAGGCTCCCCTCCATGGGAAACCACACCTCCGAACTTCTGTGTTTTTGAGATGCTGCAGGGGAATCCCAGCAAAGGGAGCATCAGTGAAATCACAGCATCGCAAAACCACTGAAGTCCTTGAAACCCCACCACTGGACCTCTGTGTTTTTGCAATGCTGCGATTTCACTGAGGCTCCCCTCGCTGGGAAACCCCACATTCGGACTTCCATTGCCAACGAAGTGCCCGTTTTTGTGCTGCTGGGATTCCCCTGAAGCATCACAAAGCATGGAAGTCCAGAGGTGGGGTTTCCCAGATGCGGCAGTGGGTTTGTAAGGTGAAAATAGTTTGTAAGAAGAGGCAAAAAAATCTTAAACCCCAGGTCTGTATCTCGAAAAGTTTGTATGACAAGGTGTTTGTAAGACGAGGTATCACTGTATTTTGGTTTTCTTTAAAAGAATAGGATCAGAGTGATAACCGAGAGATCCTTCTACATTAGATTTAAACAATTACAGAGAAATTCATATAGGAAAATTGGGGTGGAGGGTGGGAAGAGAGTAATGAAGGCATTGTGTTAGTATGATGTTTGGATGTTATGATTTCACATGAAAATATGAGTGAGGCAGAGCTTGCAGAACTTACACACAAGAGCACAATATTGCTTTGACAAAAGTGCCCAATCCTGCAAATACCACTAAGTACTGTAACTGTAAGCATATATCTTTGTTAAGTTAAAATCGACTCAGACTTTAGCATTCATAATGGATTCCTTGATGCACACTTTTATTAATGAATCGTTGTCCTACACACTGTTCTGAAAAACTCAAAAGCATACTTCTTTCTACCTGAAGAATGTATAAGACTGTAAAAAATATGACTTCAGTAACCGAGTTGTCGAAGCGTGGAACTCATTACCGGACTCCATAGTGTCATCCCCAAACCCCCAACACTTTACCCTTAGATTATCTATGGTTGACCTATCCAGATTCCTAAGAGGTCAGTAAGGGGCAAGTACAAGTGCACTAGAGTGCCTTCCGTCCCCTGTCCTATTGCTTTCCTATATCTCCTATACCTTTCTTCTATCTCTTCTTCTATTCTTTCATTGATATGTTCTATTACTATATCTTCTTTTCTATTGTTTCATAGATATATTTTACTATGAGTATCTCCTCTATAACCTTCATCATGTATTTTACTATGTGTATATAGATATATACCCACTAAAACCCTCATTGTGTATTGGACAAAATAAATAAATAAATAAATAAATAAAAATAAATAAATAAATTAACCAGAGTACTTAGAAGGCATTAGGAATGCAATGAACCATGACCATTCAGAGTCACCTAGGCAACAAGACCAGCACTGAAGATAAATAATAAACAAACAAACAAACCATTCAGTAATTATTCTATAGATGGTGTGGAAGAAAACCAAGTTGCATGTGCTGGCCCTGGTTCTCACAAGATGATTTCTGCAAATTCACAGAGACAGCCTGCAAACATTTGTCATAGGCATGCCTCATATTTGACTTGTATCATAACTGACCCCATACCAGAGGTGGGTCCTTCCAGTTCAGACTGGTTCGCCTGAATTGGTAGCAACCTGCTTGTGATTCACAATGACATCACCCAACCAAATCGGTCGGTGCCGGTCCATGGGCATCTTTTTATATATATAGATGAGGCCAGAACAAGGCCGAAATAGTGCTATCCTAGTCTCCCTTAATTTTAAAAATTCAGGACAAACATGTGATACATATATATATTTTAAAATTCTGATGTCCGGAAGCCGAGCTCCAGCACTGTGCATGTTATCGCCATCTTTTTTCTGCTTAGTTTTTTTTTATTTTTCATTACAGCATATGCATGCTCCCAGGAGGCACGCCCACATGGTGAGAAAGGGAGTGAGCGAACCAGCAGCAAGGTGTTAGAATTCACCCCTAATTTGGCTGGAAAACACCCCCACACCTCCACCTTTATCCACTGGAGTTGTCCCCCTTCCTTCCCTGTTATACCTAGAGGTATAACAAGCAGGAAGAGGGAGATTGTGATCCCCTTATATAGAGCGCTGGTGAGACCACATTTGAAATACTGTGTTCAGTTCTGGAGACCTCACCTACAAAAAGATATTGACAAAATTGAACAGGTCCAAAGACGGGCTACAAGAATGGTGGAAGGTCTTGAGCATAAAACGTAAGGAAAGACTTAATGAACTCAATCTGTATAGTCTGGAGGACAGAAGGAAAAGGGGGGGACATGATCGAAACATTTAAATATGTTAAAGGGTTAAATAAGGTTCAGGAGGGAAGTGTTTTTAATAGGAAAGTGAACACAAGAACAAAGGGACACAATCTGAAGTTAGTTGGGGGAAAGATCAAAAGTAACGTGAGGAAATATTATTTCACTGAAAGAGTAGTAGATCCTTGGAACAAACTTCCAGCAGATGTGGTTGGTAAATCCACAGTAACTGAATTTAAACATGCCTGGGATAAACATATATCCATCCTAAGATAAAACACAGGAAATAGTATAAGGGCAGACTAGATGGACCATGAGGTCTTTTTCTGCCGTCAGTCTTCTATGTTTCTATGTTTCTTCCCTGATTCCTGCACTACAAAAAAAAAAAAAACCCATTGAAAAATCAGAACAATTGGCCCTTTTTGCAGGAGGCTCTCCAAACAGGAAAGGAAGGGAAGGGACTGGCGAGGAGAAATATACAGAACCAGTATGAGGAAACTTCCAAGTTTTGTATCAGCACTTTTGAATTTCAAAAGACAACCTAACAATTCCTCCCCCAATGAGTTATTTGTGCCTGTGCAAAGCAAAACTTTACTGAAGGGTGGGGAAACCAACAGGAGGAATCAGGAAAGCAACTAGGGAAAGCAGAAAGACAACTCCAGTGGATAAAGGGATAAGGTAGGGGGGGAGGTGTTCCACCCCAGATGATTTGGGGCAACATTTATTCTCAACAGAGCCAGGGTAGGTATTCTGCTCCAGCTGTCAATGCTCCAAATAGCATCTGAGAAATAAATCAGATTCCACTCCAGTTCTCTCACATAAAGTTCAATTTATTAGCACAGCCATGTTGGCAACGTAACAGCCATTCCGATACTAACTTCTTTCCAGTACTCCATCCAGGTTAAAGTTCTTCTCACATCCCCACACCCACAAGTTCATCACAAGGACCAATCCAAGTGCAGGGATTCCACAAACTTCCTTTTTTATTCAGTTGATGCAGAATAAAAGATGACCTTGGAATCTGAGAAAGGAATTTGTTGTGGCTAGTAACTTTTCTCTCATTCAACTACCCCTCCCAATTCTCCTAATACTGTGCTACTGTGGCAGGGGAAGGGAGAGGGGAAGGGAGGGGAGAGGAAATGGAAAGGGAGGGGAGTGGAGAGGAGAGGAGAGACTGGAATATGGGACTGACTTTCCCACCAACATCAGCAAGCCATCGTCAGTCTGCCCATCTTCATTTTCCCTCCTTCAGATTGATCAAGCTTCTTGAGAGAAGAAACACAAAAGAGGTTTGCAAGCTTTGTGCTTGCACCAGGCACTTTCTCTTGGGCTTCCCACCTGGAGGCCTCTCAGTAGCAGACAAGTCAGCTGAAAGGCAGCTGAGCTCCCCTTCAGCAGTGGTCCACAGGATTTCAAATTATGAATTTGGTGTCCCTGAGGTCCAAAAGGTTGGAGACTCCTTGTCTATTACACTCTTGGGCAAAGCATGTGAGCCATTTCCTCCTTTCTGTGTCCTTTGAAAGTACATCTTTAGTAGGTAGATAATAAAGTTGAAAAAAGGTGAACAACATTTTTACAGATATGTAGATACCTTGAGGCTGGGTGTGACAAGGAATGTCTGGGAGGGGAGGGGCCAAGCGTGGCATCTCTTGATGTGAGTGACATTGAGTTGACCACACACACCCAGTCACATGACCATCAAGGCACTCCCACCCAATCACATGACTGCCAATCCACTCCCACCAGGTCACATGACCATAAAGCCACCCCTAAAAATTAAGCCACACCCACAAAATTAAGCCACACCTGCAGTGTGGTAGTTTACAAATTTGGAACCTACTCTGGTCCCATACCATTGGGTTCACAACTCCTAGTGATCACAGAAAAGGCAGTGCAAGATCTATTTCACAGACAAAAAGAAAAAGCTCCAGGCCCAGACAAGATATTCCTTCTTGCTTAAACGTCTGTGCTGACCAGATGGCCCACATCTTTACCCAAATCTTCAATAAATCCCTAGAGATGTGCTATGTTCCTTCTTGCTTCAAAAGCTCCACTATCATCCCAGTGCTGAAGAAGCCCACCATCAAGGAACTGAACAATTACAGATCAGTTGCTCTAGCATCTGTAGTTATGAAAATCTTTGAAAGGCTAGTGCTGTCCTACTTGAAAACCATCACGAATCAACTGTTAGACCCACTATAATTTGCATACAGATCAAACAGATCAACAGATGATGCTATTAATATGGCTCTGCATTACATCCTACAACTAGTGTTGGGCGAACTCAACAAAATTCGGGTTCGGCAGGTTCATGCGAACTTGGCGGCTGGTTCGGGCAAGTTCATGGAACCCGAACCTTCCAAACCCTTCCAGGGGCGGGGCTTTGACATCACGGAGACGTCACTTGCTGGCTTTCGGTGCAGAGCCTGGGGGAATGGGGGCAGGGGATTCCCCTCTGCCTGCCACCGCCCCCCTCCCCTTTGACATCTGAAGGAGGATGGGCACGCACGGTGTGTGTGGGGAGCGTTTCTCCGTTGGGAAAGTAAGATGGTGACAAGTTTCTCAGCGCGTTAAAGCTGCCGTCGAGGTGGTCCCCGCCGAGAAATTTGCCGCCGTCTTACTTTCTGTTCTGGTTTCTGGTAGAACTTTAGCTATTACAAATAACTCTTACTAAATGCAGTATTTCATAAACAAAGAAACTCCATCTTTATTCTCTTCTCTTCTGTATTCAAAATGCAGTTCATACTAGCACATTCCTTTCTCTCCCGTTATCTCTCTTAATTACATTCCTCATACATTCCTCCCAGCCTCCTCCATTTACCAAGATTTATGTACTCACAGCATGATTCAAAAACAACAGAAATGACTGTAAAATAACACAGAATGAATTCGCTTGCTTGGGAGCTAAACGGGAATACCTTTCATTTTAGCACTACAACATTGAAACTCCACCCTTCTTCCCCACTGGCCCCCTGACATACCAAATACATCACTCCAGTATTTAACCCATTCCTCCCCTTAATATCTTCTTCCAGACACCTGTTCCTTATGTTTTTGGATCCTTCTGAATTTAGGATTGATCCAGCGAATGTCTGTTTCTTCCACGCTAGAT
This sequence comes from Erythrolamprus reginae, assembly GCF_031021105.1. Taxonomy (NCBI): domain Eukaryota; kingdom Metazoa; phylum Chordata; class Lepidosauria; order Squamata; family Dipsadidae; genus Erythrolamprus; species Erythrolamprus reginae. Next base: position 297,009,382 of record NC_091951.1, on the reverse strand, counting down.
TCTGGACTCGTAGCAACATCCTGTGGCTGGCCTCCCACCTGTTCTACTACCTGTAACTCCGGGCCTACCACTAATTCATAAACACAAAGGGGAGGGGGGGTGGCAGGCAGAGGGGAATCTCCCGCCCCCACTTCCCCAGCCTCCCCCCGATGGGATTCCGGGGGTGGCGCTTTGATGTCATGGAGGCATCATTTCCTGGCCAGCTGAGGCAACCGAATGCTGAACGTGACCCCGAACTTTGCCAGAAGTTTTTTTAAAAATCGTGTTCATGTTCAGCATGCCGAACACTGCAAAGTCCACATGGACCCAAATTGTGCAACACTACCTAAAACATCTTGAATCTCCAAAAACCTATGCAATGGTCCTCTTTGTACAGCGTTCAATACCATCAATCCAGAAACTCTTCTAACTAAGTTGAACCAGCTAGCGGTACCTGAACACACTTGTAAGTAGATCGTAAGCTTCCTAACAAACAGGAAGCAGCAGGTGATGCTAAGCAGAATCACATTAGATACATGTACAATTAGCACAGCTCCTCCCCCTCCAAGGCTGTGTGCTCTCTCTCTCCACTTCGCTCTATATACCAATGACTATATCTCTAACAATCCATCTGTTGAACTACTGAAGTTTGCAGATGATACAAGAGTAATCAAACTCATTTGAGACAATGATGAATCTGCAAAGAGATAGAAGGTTGAATAAGGTGGTGCAACCAGAACAATCTGAAACCAAATACACTCAAAACCGTAGAAATGCTGGTAGACTTTAAGAGAAACTCGCCCATACTTCCACCTATTACAATATTAGAGAACACAGTATCAACAGTAGAGACCTTCAAATTTTTAGGTTCTACCATATTGCAAGATCTAAAATGGACACCTAACATCAAAAACATCATCAAAAAATCACAACAAAGAATGTTCTTTCTGCACCAACTCAGGAAGCTCCAACTGCCCAAGGAGTTGCTAATACAGTTCTACAGAATTATTGAATCTGTGATCTGCATTTCTATAGCTATCTGCTTTGCTTCTGCAACGGAACAAGACAGACACAGACTTCAGAGGATAATTAGAACTGCAGAAAAAACAATTGTTACCAACCTGCCTTCCATTGAAGACCTGTATACTGCAAGAGTCAAAAAGAGGGCTGTGAAAATATTTAGAGACACTTCACATCCTGGTCACTAATTGCTTCATAGCCTACCCTCAAAATGACATTATAGAGCACTGCACACCAGAACAACTAGACAAAAGAACAGCTTTTTCCCGAACGCCATCATTCTGCTAAACAAATAATTCCCTTAACATTCGCAAATTATTTTCTAAGTCTGCACTACTATTAATCTTCTCATCATTCCCATAACCCATCTCCTCTCACAAATGACTGTATGGTTGTAACTTGTTGCTTGTGGTGGCTAAATGACACACTATAAACTGTATTTTATTTCAGTCTTGCTAATTGTGCTTTTTATTTTCTACCACGTTTTTTGGAGTATAAGACGCACCAGAGCATAAGACACACCTTAGTTTTGGGGAAAGAAAACAAGAAAAAAACAAATCTGTCTCTACCTCCCAGCAATTTGCCTCCAAACAACCAGGAACCAGTAAACAGCACAGATGATATACACTATTTGCTGTGTATTTCTGTGCATGTGTGCCCGACCCATAGAAATAGAAAAGAATTGGAGAAATGTACATTGTGGCAGTATATTAATCCCAGAAAGCTTTCTTAAATGTAGTCACACTAGCTCCTCCCAATTATTTAAATAGGTCTACTCCAAACATGACTAAGTCAGGGTTTAATTCAGGTGCCTTATCTTAATACTAAACAGTACACTGTTACATTTCAGATTATACTTGCACAGATCCTGTTAAAATTGATGTGGCTTTCTGGAAGTATTCTCTGCTATTTAAAAGAAGATACAATAGCACTGGGCCTCTTCAGATCAAGCGTTTATATTAAAAAGCTTCTTCATTTTGTTAATTAAATAATATGCTAAACATGTTGCTTCACTTAATTTAATATTACTCCCAAAACAATCCCAGTTTGCGTATTGAATTATTCAGAAGCTAAATTCTGTAGCAATATCTTGCAAACTTTTAGTATCTTTAAAAACTGGTTTGGTATCTCCAGAAACCAGAATGATGCCACAGGTATAATCTCTTTAATAGAGGTGGCCAAACCAAAGAAGTGCTCTGATCTTGCAATAATAGCTCATGAAAAGGAATATCAGGAACTAGTGCCAATGAAAACATTTACCTGAAACCAATCACTTTTAGAAACAAAAAGGTATTTTTCCTTCCTTACATATTATTAATAAACCTACCATCATCTAGATTTATTTGAAGGAAGTGGGAATATTTTTTCTATAACGGAAAGAATTCGTTTGTTATTATTTCCAAACACAAGAGAAAACTATGCAGAGTGAGACCTATTCGAGTTGGATCACATATAAAATAAACTTTGAAAGTTTGCAAATATATTCCGGTCAAAGAGTGCTACAGTCAAATGACATAAAAAAAAAATAGTGAAGCTAATGGCTTGGAGTCAAAGCTTGGAGAGAAGATTAGCCATCACAGCCCTTTGACTAGCAGAAGCTCAAAATCAATTTGCAGACATTCCCTTTTCAAATTAATTCCCAACACTCTCCAAACTAAAAATGGACACAAATTATGTTCTGGTGGGGAAAAAACATAAAATAATAGAAGCGGAGTGACAGATGCAAACTGATTGGTATATTATGGATTTAATTTTTTTATTTTTTTATTTTTTTATTTATTCATTCATTCATTCATTCATTCATTTATTTATTTATTAGATTTGTATGCCGTCCCTCTCCAAGGACTCAGAGCGGCTCACAATTCTTGCAGAATTCTTAACACAATGAGTGAGTGTGTGTTGTGTGTGTGTTTCCTCATCCAACTGTGTACTGCCACCCAAACTCAATATTATTGTAAAATATTGTCATGATCTTCAATACTATAGAGTAAAATATTGTCATGATCTCCAAATTGTTTTGCTTCTTCATTACAGAAAATATCAAAAGCCAGAAAACCTCACATAGATTGTCTCATACGCCATTAAATCACAAAGCCTGTAATTCTTCTTACTATCATTTCAGAAAGAAACTGTAGTAGAGTCTTTGAAATCTGTATGGGCACCTACGGATGTAAAAATGGCAACATTTCTTTTATGTCAGTTTTTAAAAAACTAAGATTTTCTCTATATTTGTTTACTGAAAGTGAATCACTGTGTTTTTCTGGGACCAAACATAAAAAGAAAACAAGATAAAAAAATAAGACAGTATCACCTGCTTCATGGAGGAATTGATACATTAAAAAAAAAATACTATTAAAACAGTGAAAGGAAGGAAGGACTAGATCACACATAATTCCTGGAAAAATGGCCCAGTGAAAAATAAGATTGTTTCATATTATAGAATTTCACTGTTAGTCCAAAGGAAATGGGGATGGGGGAGAAAGGATGGTTATGAAATAAACCTTAACTTTTGTCTGAAATCTGGAATAGAAGCAAGTTGGTAATGACCTTTAAAGCCCTACATGGCATTGGACCAGAGTACCTCCGGAACCGCCTGTTACCACACGAATCCCAGCGACTGATAAAGTCCCACAGAGTTGGCCTTCTCCGGGTCCCGTCGACTAAACAATGTCGTTTGGCGGGCCCCAGGGGAAGAGCCTTCTCTGTGGCGGCCCCGGCCCTCTGGAATCAACTCCCCCCGGAGATTAGAACTGCTCCCACCCTCCTTGTCTTCCGTAAACTACTTAAGACCCACCTATACCACCAGGCATGGTGGATTTGAGACACCTTTCCCCCAGGCTTATTATAATTTATGTTTGGTATGTATGCTGTTTGGTTTTTAATTATGATAGGGTTTTTAGTTTTTTTGGGTTTTTTGAAATATTAGATTTGTGCCAGTATAATATTGTTTTTATCGTTGTTGTGAGCCGCCCCGAGTCTTCGGAAAGGGGCGGCATACAAATCTAATAAATTATTATTAAATTATTATTATTATTAATTACCATATTTTTCAGAGTATAAGATACACCTTAGTTTTGGGGGAAGAAAATAGGAGAAAGAAATCTGCCTACCAGGCATTTATCTGGCTAGTGTTCTTAGTCTGGTCAGCTTGAGCACATTATTTTATCCCCTGATTATTTCTTATAGGAGTTAAAAATAATAAAAATGATGCACCTCCTAACTTCTACCCCAAAAGGCATAAACAATACAAATATATTTTGTAACTAATGACCTCTACTTGAGTAAATGATGAGGCACACTCATCGTGTACTGAAAGATATTTCATATATGCTTGTATTCAGTTATCAGAAATATCCTGTCAGACACCACTGGACAATTTACATTGGAAAAAAAGATCCTTGCCAGTTAACCTCAATGATATGCCATTTCAATAGGATATCCTATTTGAACTTAGCGTGTCACAGATGACACAAAGAGACTCTGTGTGATTATGCATTAAATTACAATGGCAAAACAACTATAATACTCTTTCTTTGTATGGTACAAAATTATGTTCCAGGCCAAGAATCCATCTCAGGACCTTGTTTTATTTTAATTTAGACATATTAAAAATAATGGTATTAGTTGCAAAGTAGAATTATGTGCTGCATAATTAAATGTGTCTTTCACCACCAATGAACTAAGCGTGATTCACTCAGCCTTGGATTGTGACCAGTGCCTTCTATGTGACTAAAAATAATGTGCTAATGATGTGCAAGAAACTGAGAAATTTATATTTATGGATATGTGTCCTGTATTTAAAATGTTATTGCATTTTAAAAGATAATTTGCATATTTCCCAAATGAACACCTCAGATGTCTGGCAGCCTTGGTGGATCAGCATGCGCCATATTGGTTGATCTTGTGCCAGGGTTTTCCATGAGGTGGGGTCGATATCGAGGGACTTGAAGGAGGCTTTCAACGTGTCTTTGTATCTCTTTCTTTGTTCCCCATGCAATTGCTTTCCTTTAGACACCATAGAATACCTCCGGAACGTCTTCTGCCGCACGAATCCCAGCGGCCGATAAGGTCCCACAGAGTTGACCTCCTCTGGGTCCTGTCGACTAAACAATATCATCTGGAGGGCCCCAGGGGAAGATCCTTCTCTGTGGTGGGCCCGGACCTCTGGAATCAACTCCCCCCAGAGATCAGATCTGCCCCCACCCTCCTTGTCTTTTGCAAATTACTTAAAACCCACCTATATTGCCAGGCATGGGGGGATTGAGACATATCTCTCAAGCTTTTATAGTTTTATGTATTGCATGTGTGTATGGTTTTAAAATGATGGGTTTTTAGATGCTTTTTTAATACAGAAACATAGAAACATAGAAGACTGATGGCAGAAAAAGACCTCATGGTCCATCTAGTCTTATACTATTTCCTGTGTTTTATCTTAGGATGGATATATGTTTATCCCAGGCATGTTTAAATTCAGTTACTGTGGATTTACCAACCACGTCTGCTGGAAGTTTGTTCCAAGGATCTACTACTCTTTCAGTGAAATAATATTTTCTCACGTTGCTTTTGATCTTTCCCCCAACTAACTTCAGATTGTGTCCCCTTGTTCTTATGTTCACTTTCCTATTAAAAACACTTCCCTCCTGAACCTTATTTAACCCTTTAACATATTTAAATGTTTCGATCATGTCCCCCCTTTTCCTTCTGTTCTCCAGACTATACAGATTGAGTTCATTAAGTCTTTCCTGATACGTTTTATGCTTAAGACCTTCCACCATTCTTGTAGCCCGTCTGTATTAGATTTGTTTACATTGTCACACTGTTTTATTATTATGGTGAGCCGCCCCGCGTCTTCGGAGAGGGGCGGCATACAAATCTAATAAATTATTATTAATTATTATTATAGAGGAGTTGTTTAGGGATGTGATGGTCTGGCATCCTAACAAAATGGCCTGCCCAGTGTGTCTGGGTTTTCATCAGTTGGGTGGGAGTTGATGGCAGACCTGCTCTGGAGAGGAGCTCAGTGTCAGGCACCTTACCCTGCCACTGGATCGTCAGAATTCTACAAAGGCAGGTCATGTGGAAGTAGTTTAATTGCCTAGCATGTCTCCTGTATACAGTCCAAGTCTCACTGGCATACAACAGGGTAGTTAGCACTACTGTTTGGTAGTCTTTGAGCTTTGTAGCAAAGTGCATGTCTGGAAGAAACTGCCTGGATTCAGCTTTAAATTTAAAAAAATGAATTTTGAGAGTCTGAATTAGTCATTTTATCAGAAGGCTGGCTGTGACATTATGAAATTATTAAAACATTGCAACTCTATCAGCAGAAAATGCTTACCTCAGCAGTCCTGCACTATGCATATGTGAAAATTGCCAAAAGCTATCCATCTTAAACTGTTTATCACTGAATCTCAATTAAAAATAATAACATTTCTGATATTAGCAAACTTACACCTTTTACATTATTCCACAAGAAAAAGTAAATTAATTTGAAAAAGTAGAAATGAATTTATTAAATCTGAAACCATCCCACCTTTTCAAATCCTTAAATATTTGAAGTCCTCCACACAATTAGTTTGAAAATAGATTTTTCTCTTTTTTATAATTCTATAACATAGCCGTAAAAATGTTAGATAGGAATCAGAATGGCTTTAAGTCAAAATCCCAGTCAATCATAGAAGTAACTTGGACCTGTGGGACAATTAATATCTCTCAATTCTATCTGCCATTTATGATTTTTTTTAAAAAATCTGTATTTCAAACCTGGTTATTATTAAGCTATTCATCCATGAAACCAGGTTTGAAATACAGATTAGAATCTAAAGAGCTAAATTGAGATGAATTGTCTTGAGGATGAGTTTATCATTTATTTTTCTAACAAAAATTCCTAATGAATAGAATTGAATAGAATTTTATTGGCCAAGTGTGATTGGACACACAAGGAATTTGTCTTGGTGCATATGCTCTCAGTGTGCATAAAAGAAAAAGATACATTTGTCAAGAATCATGTGGTACAATACTTAATGATTGTCATAGGGGTAAAATCATTTGTATCCATACTCCAGCTCACTCACCTTTCGTTCATTATTGCTCTAGCTAACAAGGTTCTAGTTTCTCAACATCAGTTCCTTATTTAGTTCCAATTTGTAACATCATAACTTTTGCTTAACCTTGGCTAAAGAGAAATCACCCTATTCTTCTGGGAAAAGGGTTTTTTCCCCTTCAACTACTTTTAAACATCTGATAATGTGGCAGGTCCAGATCAGCATTTATGTGTGGACTTTATGAAACTTGGGACAAAATAATATTGGTCAGCTTCCCCAATTCAGAAATAGAGAAAACTGAGAAATGAGTCAATGAGCATGAGACAATGTTGTCTACTAAGTCTTGGGCATTTTAAAGATTTCCAAGTAATGTAAGAGTATCTGATTTGTGATCTTCAATTCTCCATCTTCCAGCTTTTCAAAGCAAAAGCAATTTGATTCTGCGGAGAGGTACAACTAGTTGTACTGATATATCTTAAAATTTCAGAAATGAAAGGCCCTGCCACGTAAACAGTCAAGCATTTTGTAGTACATTGAAAGGCACTCTCCTATATATCTTCTGTTGTGATTCAGCCTGAGGCTCCTCAGGGACCGGCTGTGTCTCTGCTGGATCCATGCCCGGAGGAGGAGGACAATAAACAGGAGGGGGAGGAACAGGCAGACGGGGAGTGGAACGTCAGGAAGAGGATGAGGGAGAGCAGTCTGAGAGCCCCGGGGGGGGGCTCTCCCCAGCCAGTAGCCTGGACTCATTGGATGAGGAAGCACAGGCTATAATTGACATGAGACAGTGACGTGCAGCTCAGAGACGGGACCAATTAGAAAGGTATTTGCACCACTGAATTGGCAACAGCTGGGTTTGGGTGTGGTTCTCCTCAGCAGGGTTTAAAAGGCAGGCCAGCCCTTGCAGCCATGTGGAGCATTATCAACTGGAAGTTCTGTGACCCTGCTTCACTTCTCGGCGTCTCTGATCTTGGCTTGTGGCCTAGAAGGCTGGAAGACTTGGGGGAGGTGGAGGTGTGTTATCTCCAGCGTTGTTTTTGACAGCAAGAATCCTGTCTTATTTCATGGCTTTCATGAAACCTCTGTGAAGTTCCAGCGTGTTCCTGTCTGTAAGAACAGTTTCTGTTACCTGTGTTTGCTTTGACTTATATAAACTGCCTTGGCTTTTTACCAGTGTGTCTGGCTTCTCTTTTTGGGTTGGTGTTGGCTTCTGGAGGGACCCAGACAGAACAATCTTCTGGAGCTGATTTGAATTAATAACTTGTATTTAAATATTTGCAATGAAATAACTAAATCAATGAGATCTATGCAGTTCCAAGCCTGATGGCATTCTGGAAATCCTTAAAGGGCTTCCTGTTTTTCCAGGCTTTAGACTGGGATGGATGAAGCCTCTGGTAGGTTGCGTGTTGGGATGTACTGGAAGCAACTTGAGAGCAGAGCTGGAATCGGTATATAAAGTTAGCAATTTAGTGATGGCCCAAATGGAAGTTAAGATTTTGACATGGATTTCAACAAGATGAGAACATTATTAGAGAAATTGCCTGCCCTGGTTGATTGGGCAGCTTTACAATTGTTTTACAATTGTTTTATTATTTATATATTATTATACATCAATAGCAATAGCTCTAAGAGCAATAGCTCTTATACAATGCTTTACAGCCCTCTCTAAGTGGTTTACAGAGTCAGCATATTGCCCCCAACAATTTGGGTCCTCATTTTACTCACCTTGGAAGGATGGAGAATTGAGTCAACCTTGAGTCTGGTGAGGTTCTGGTGAGGTTTGAACTGCCAAATTGTAGGCAGCTGACAATCAGCAGAAGTAGCCTGCAGTACTGTACTCTAACAACTGCACCACCATGGCTCATAATGCTCATGGGCTAGGATCTGTATACTTTCACTGCCTTTCTCCAGATGGTTCTGCATTCCAGTAAGACCTGACAGTGTCAGTATGATTCAGATTCCATCAGTAAAGCAGTGCCATTTTGCAGGATATCAGAGATGGGCTATTGCCTTACTGCAGCCCAATATCAGACACAAGCTCTCGTAATGGAATGATCTCATGATGAGGATGATGGATTGCCTAAGAATCACAGTGACATTCACACATAAGCCTTAGGTCTCATTTATTTACATTCCATTTTACCTCTCATTTGTTTTTTCTTATGAGTAAAATCATAACAATGCATGTGCTTATGCATTCTAATCAGGGATGGTTTTCACTTACATTCCCTACCGGTTTGCAAATGTGAGTGCGTGCGTACTAGCTTCGGTCATACACGCCACCTCCAGACATGCGCAGGGCCTCTCATGCATGTGCTTTAGTCATGTGTGAACCTTCCATTCATATGCCACCCTCAAAAGTGTGTACAAATAGGATAGAATAGAGCCATGGCAGATGGGCTGTCCCACCGCTGATTTCTGCTACAGGTTTGGGCGAACCGGACCAAACCGGCTGAATAAAACCTCTGATTCTAATGATTGTGAGTCACAATCCCTACTAAAGATGTGAGTAACACTATTCTCTGAAATTCTGATACCACTCTTTGAAATTCACACTCCTGTGTTTTTCAACAGGTTTTGGGGCACAGGATTTATAATCCCATTTTACTATATGGATACAATGATGTCTGGCTGCTTTTCTTATTTCATCTTGGGTGGTGGGGGAAGCAAAAGCCCCTATGTGGATATTAACTATTCATTGTTATTTGCTTGATTTTTTTTCCCTTTGGATATTTAAAATATAAATAAAGTACTCTAACTCACATTGCATATAAATCTGTTAAATAATTAACCTACAGATCTGGGAGTGGCTTCTCCTAACAATAAACTGTCTAGGAACAATCACTGTGGTTAATCAGGGAAACCACATCACATTTATTCAGGCCTGTTAATCTCAAAAAGCAATTCATGACATGTAGAACTCTTGATATAATACTAGAAACTGCTAATATTATACCACTGGTATAAAATCCCGTAGGCTTGGTATCTGACATTCTCCTCCCAAGAACCTCTCTTTTCATTCTAAATATATTCAAAGCAAAGGTGGAATTTTGAAAAACAGCATAATTTTTATATTACAAGGCAGAGAAGACGAAAGGAAGGAAAGCAGCCATTCCACATTTTCTGGATTATTTCATTGCACTGGGCAACATAGCAAGACCTAAATAAGGTAAGAAAAGCATGGTTTCTGAATTCTTCCTAATCTCTTGACACTTAATGGTCATCAAAGATACAGGTACTGTAGTTGTTTTTCTGTAACCAAATAACATAGTGTGTGTGGTGTGCGTATACACTTTGTCTCTAAATCTAATGCAAGTGACTGCACATGGTTTGTCTCTATTTGAGCATAATCATGATAGGGTACTAGATGTTGCATCAATGTTTATATGTTTTTGCCCTCTGCTCACATTGTACATATTTATGTACGTTGAGGAGCACAGGGAAAGCTATATAGGCCTCACTGTTGTTCATGTAGCCAGAAAGCAGAAGGGCTGGATGAGGAAATCACAAAGCAGCATTTGGACCCCCTGTAAGCCTCTCCCCCTTATTCAAGAAAGTAAAGACTCTTGAAACTTAGCATTTCAAAAGGAACTTTTTATTGAACAGGGGTGATAGCAGAATGAAAGAAAAGCAGGCTCAAAGATCTCAGGCAATAGAGTTAGAATTAAAGTATTAGAGATCCTTCCCAACAGTCCAATTTTGGAATCAGCTAATCTGCAGATGTGAAGATGTTATTGTACTGGCCATCTGAGAATGCAATAAGAGAACTTTCTCGGGGTCATCCTGAAGAAGCTGAAGAATTACTGTTTCCCAGCGCCATCTCGCATTGCGTTCTGCCATCTGGCACAAAGAGTAGGGGAGTCCATAAATGAATATATGCCCCCCTTTCAGACTGCTGCCCTTAATTGTGAGTTCACTGATCTTGACAACCTCCTGTTTGACAAGCTCATCTTCAGGGTGAGAGACCTAAGATTCCAGTGGACACATTAGTGACAGATAATGGGCTTCAATTCACCTCTGCCCCTTTCCAGGTATTCCTGACTAAACAGGGCATTCGCCATGCCACCACAGTGCTGGCACACCCAGCTGCCAATGGGTTGGCTGAAAAGGCAGTACGGTTAGCTAAAGAGGCTTTGGGCCACCCGGGGCATAGCAATTGGCATGATATCATGTGCAAATAACTGGTAGCATAACACAACACACCATGTCAGGCCACTGGCCTCAGTCCAGCAGAATTACTTATGGGCTGCCATCTTCAGATCCAACTGGATAGTCTGTGCCCAAGCTACAATACCGACGAGACCACATTCCCAAATGACAGTTCAGGGAATTCATGCTGGGGGATCCAGTTTTCACCCTTAACCTAGGAACTGGCCTAAAGCAGCTGGTGGGTCACATGGTGCAACTAACTGGACCCTTCCCTTATAAGGTCCAGTTTGCTGACCATGGCAGCAACATATAAACCAGTTGAGGAGAAGAGTTTCCAGCACAGACAATGTCCTGCAGTCTCCAACTGCTCCAGGAACCTTACAGTCCAGCCAGAGTCTGCCCAACCACCCTCCACCAAGAAGGGCTTGACATTGAGCTTGCTGGAAAATTCAGTCCCTTCAGTGCTGACCAGGCATCCAGTCAAAGCTACGGCCAGGTTGCAGGGAGTTCCAGAAGACTCTGTACCAGCTCCTCCCTCTTCAGCCGCCGGCCATGAACTAAGATGCTCTGACTATGCATGCGCCATCTGGGGGGAGGGGGAGGGATGTAAAGTCCTCGGATTTACAATGTCGCCCAAACCCAAGTCGGCTGCAAGTCGAGGCTGATTGGCTAAGATGCGAGCAGCCGGCAAGCGGGAAAAGGGAGCATCGTGATTGATTCCCAATTTGACAGCTCCTGTATAAAGGAAGCTGTCAGTCAGCAGCTGTTCATTTAATAAAGTTTGGTACTAAAATTCCAATAAGCATGTTCCTGTTCAATTGCTTGCCTCGCCTCTGTTCCTGTCAGCTCAGGTTTCACAAATGAAACAGGAAATGCTGAGCCTGCACACAATAAGAAATACCAGACAAAGCTTTTGATACACTATAGAGAAAGTTTGAGGAAGGAAATTCCATACTTGAGAACCGATGACATACAGATGACATGGCACTGACATTTTACCCAATGCTGCAAAACATTATCTGAACCAGACTTGGGATTCCCTTCTGGGATCACCTTTCTTTCTCATTACGGAAGAAAATTAGAAAGATACTGTAGAAATTAGAAAGCCACTGCATAGACAAAGACATCATGAAAATAAATGTCTTCTATGTAAGTTTTCTTGTTCGATCAAATGCTGTTGCAGTCATTTAAATCATTTTATTGCTGCTACAATGCTTTTCTGCTGAGTTATGATTTATGTTTCTACGTTTTCATTGTTGCTGAGATTGATCTACAATGTTATGGAGGGTAGGCAGGACAGAAAATAAATTAATAAACATATATATTTGCAGCCACTGATACAATAATTCAAGCCAGGTGCAAAATAATGACTCAGGAATTGCACAACAAGCAGTCTCATAGGGCTTTGGTTAGCTTAAGAAATTTTTTTTAGACATGGGCTTCCCCACTGAATAACTTGATATGTTTATTTTTGTTCACCTGCCAAGTTCTCTGATTCACTATGCTGTTATTCCAATTAAGCCATTAGAAACTAGAATTTTTATAGTAAAACAAGTAAAAATACAAAAGAAAGCCTTTTCTGAGCTCTGAGCAGTTGTGATTGGATTGATCTAAGAGGGAGGGAGGGGAGGAAGGAAGGAAGGAAAGAAGGAAGGAAGGAAGGAAAGAAGGAAGGAAGGAAAGAAGGAAAGAAGGAAGGAAGGAAGGAAGGAAAGAAGGAAAGAAGGAAAGAAGGAAAGAAGGAAGGAAGGAAGGAAAGAAGGAAAGAAGGAAGGAAGGAAAGAAGGAAAGAAGGAAGGAAGGAAAGAAGGAAGGAAAGAAGGCAGGAAAGAAGGAAAGAAGGAAGGAAGAAAGGAAGGAAGGAAAGAAGGAAAGAAGGAAGGAAGGAAAGAAGGAAAGAAGGAAGGAAAGAAGGAAAGAAGGAAGGAAGGAAAGAAGGAAAGAAGGAAAGAAGGAAAGAAGGAAAGAAGGAAAGAAGGAAAGAAGGAAAGACGGAAAGAAGGAAAGACGGAAAGAAGGAAAGAAGGAAAGAAGGAAAGAAGGAAAGAAGGAAAGAAGGAAAGCTTGATTGGCATGTATTCATCTTTAAACACAGATAGTTGACTGCACAATAGATCAGTGATGGCAAATCTTTTTTTCCTTGGGTGCCTAAAGAGCATGTATGCGCGCTGTCATGAATGCGTGTGTGCCCACATCCATAATGCAATGCTGGGGAGGGCAAAACCAGCTTCCCTCGCCTCCCAGAGACCCTGTGGAGCCCGGAAATGTTTCCCAACTTCTGGTGGGCCCAGTCGCTTTGCGTTTTGCCCTCCCAGACTCCAAAGGCTTCCCTGGAGCCAGGGGAGGGTTAAATAGCCATCCCCCATCCCCCCTAGAGGTTCTCTGGAAGCCAAAAATATCCTCCCAGAGCCTCTGTGTGAGCCAAAAATCAACTGGCCAGCCCACACATGCATGTTGGAGATGAGTTAGGGCAACAGCTCGCGTACCAGCAGATATGGCTCTGCATGCCATTTGTGACACCCGTGCCATAGGTTCGCCATCACAGCAACAGACGTTCTTAATGCAATTGTGCTGATTCATCTCCTAGTTAAGACAGGCCAAAATTTACAATTTAAATCTTGATAAAATGCGCTAACTACCTGTTGCAACTGACAAGTAATCAGCAACAATTCAGTAGTTACCGTAAGTGTTTTCTGGAATCCCAGTATGAAGGGTATAAAGTCTGCATTTTATGGAGAAACACTACAGTAATAGAACATGTATCGGAAGCTGCTTGAAGAACTGTCTCTGAGATTTTGAAACCTAGCTAATTGTTATACTGTAGAAGGACAATTTACTATTCCAAGATTATTGTCCCAGTTTCAGGTTTCAAGAGCCTCTTTACTTCAGCAAAGCAACTGCAGAAATAGTCATGGTGTTAAGCTATTAAAATTGTTTTTATTTGTGGGGATGAAAAGGGGAATTTCTTTTTGTTCTTTTCTGTTCTTTTTTGTGATTTAAAAAAAAATTGTCACACTTTTTTTCCTTATTGCATGTTTCTCTTTGTATTTTGAATAATTTGTATTGGGTTTTATTCTTTCCATTCATTATTCCTAACAAAAAATACTGAAATTTAATCATCCGTAACCAGCATAACCCTATCTGCAGATTTATACCTCAAAACACACTACTATATCAATTAACAATGATTGAGGCTGCTAGAAGAGCAAAAACCAGATAACTTTGATACCTGAAGTCGTAAAATAGGAAGGAAGAAGAGACTTCAAAATACCTAGAGGACTTCTGACTGAAGAACCCTGTAGAAGACCTCACCGAGCTCTTTTGCAACACATAGCATCTTCCAGTCGTTTGAGGCAATAATGGAACATATTGCATAAAAGTTCTGGTAATCGTTTTTTCTGCTGTTGCCACAAAAAAGGGAAAAAAAGAAATACAAGTAAAAAAATCCATCTCATATTCTGCCTGATACTTTCATTTTCTACTTGTGAAGCTTCCATCCCTTTCATGTGCTATCCCAAATCTAATTATAGTTGGAATAAGGAACTCTGTGCTATTCATCTATAGGCTCAGATCTGGGTCAAAGCATGCCTCCACCAATAGCATGCACGGGGGTTGCACATTTTGCAAGTTCAAAATGGATAAGATGCCAGACACAATATTACAAACCAAGCCCTTCCTCTTTTTATGTGTGCTAGCTGTGATTTTTGTCGATTTTCTTCGAGACATTTCATTTGCTTCCTTCCGTGTTTAATTTATTGATTCTCTTTGCTCTTTTCCTTAATATTGGAAGAATGCATTGAGTTGCTGTATAGTTTAATTGTTGCACAAGGCTTTGTTTTTGTCTTTTTTTAGTATGATAATATAGATCTTAATCTGGTTTTATGTCCTGCACATTACATCTTGCTGGCAGGCTTAACAGTTTTTATCTTGTTAGATTCACTCACTTTCACCACAATCTGCCCCTGGAAGTGACTTAGCTGATTGAGTTGCACTTCTCAACTTGCTGTTTTCTATTATGCAATCCATTTGGCTCAAATCGTATCCAATCCATATAGCCAGGTGTAAAGTCTGCATGCATGTGGCCTGAAACACATACGGTAGTAGCAATAAACTAAGAATTGTCTTTTGAAACTCTATTGGTTTTTGCATTACTGTATTGATGTCATGCAAATTTCTCTACCTCTTGTATTCCAATCACAGGATCACATAGATAATACTATGTGTTCTCTTGATGCTGCATTCAGTCACCATTGCAATTTGCCACATAATTATTCAGTCTGTTCCCTCATTGCCTCAGTCAGATGGGCAAACACTTCTGCAACAAAACTATGATTTTATCATTTTAATAGGTTCTAATTAAGCAAATTTTAAACATCATTGCCACTCTCTTCTTTCATTAGCCTCATGCTCTAAATACCATGTAGCCATCTGATTTAAAATACAGGTAGTCCTTGACTTATGACTGATTGCCTAGCAACTGTTCAAAGTTACCCAAAACCCCCTCTTAAAAACATGTTTATGAGCTGGTTTCAAAGTTATGACTGCTGTAGCATTCCTACAATTACATTAACATTTTTTTTGTGGATTTGCCCTTATGATTGTTCTGCCGGCGTGTCTCAACCGCCCGTAATTACAGGGTAATTAGTCCAGGAAGACACACACCACATGATAAAAGGAAAACCCAAAAGATTTTATAAACAGAAAAACAGAAACAGCTCCCTTTTTAAATGTCAAAGGGATTTTCTGGTACATACAAGGCACAGGTTAAATGCAGTCCAATTGCTCACCCAATAACTGGGAAATTGAGTCCAATTCTAAAGTCCAGAGAGTCCACACACACAACCCTGAACATCAAAAACCACGATCTTGATGAAACAATGGATCAGATAAACTGCCATGAGGCTAAAACACCAGGCTGCACTTTTATCTGTAGCACTAATTACAGCAGCCCCATCCAACCACAGGTGGCCTCATTTTCTCTTGGAATAATCCTTCAGTTGTTGTCTCCTATGTATCACTTTACGCCTGCGTGGATGTGTCATTAATTCTTGTTCAGAATCCAGGGATGATACAGATGACTGATCTCCTCCTGGGCTGTCTGCCAAACTCCCCTCTTCCCTGTCACTCACGCTTCCTTGGTCAGAGGAGACTTCATCGGCAGATTCTACTGGGAGCAAAACAGGCCTGCGGCATGTGGATGTCTCCCCCACATCCACCTCCACATTCCTTGGGGCAGGAACTGGGCCAGAGCTAACCACAACAATCACTAGCCACAAGGATGCCATAATGGCCCCTACCTACCTAATGCCTATCTCCCCCCACAATATCCCACTGGGTCCCCACAGGTACAGTATCTTCTGTACTGTAGCTCTCCAGCCATTTCCCAGGTGTTATTATGGAATGATTTTTAAGCGGGTTGCCTTCTCTCGAGTGTTATTACTCACTTGCTGTCATTCCAGTTGTAGATTCCTCTTATCTTTACCCTTCTTTTCGCACTGGGAAAGGAGAGCAGGAGAGGAAAGATAAGTAAACCACCCCTTGGCTTTCCTTGGCCACATGGCTCTGTCCCAGAAACAGTGACATTTTCAGAGCTGTCACAATTTATCTCATACCCAAATTTGTCTAAATATTTGTGCTATGCTATGCTATTTTCTTGGCAACAATGCAGATTGTTTGATATTGCAATTTCCCAGATGTTATTTTGGAATGATTTTTAAGCAGGTTGTCTTCTTTCATTTGTGCTATTACTCACTTGCTGTCATTCCAGTTGTAGATTGCTCTTATCTTTACCCTTCTAGTTTTGACTTCACTGCCAAAGTTGACCTTAGCAGGAACTTACATATCTACTAACATCGTACTCAGCCATCTGAATCTACCGTATTTTTGGAGTATAAGATGCACCTTTTCCCCCCATAAAAGAGTCTGAAAATGTGGGTGTGTTTTATATTCTGAATGTAGCTTTTTCAAGGTGCTAATGATCTCGCCGGCTCTTATCAGCTTGCAGGCTTTTTCATTGCTACTCCCTTCGAAGATTTTTTTCAGCCCTAAATCTTTGCAGGCTTTTTTTCATTGCTACTTCCTTCAAATAAGTTTTTTTTCAGTCGTGGGGATAAAATAGAATAGAATTTTTTATTGGCCAAGTGTGATTGGACACACAAGGAATTTGTCTTGGTGCATATGCTCTCAGCGTACATAAAATAAAATATACATTTGTCAAGAATCATGTGGTACAACACTTAATGATTGTCATAGGGGTCAAATAAGCAATGAAGAAGCAATATTAATAAAAATCTTAGGATATAAGCAACAAGTTACAGTCATACAGTCAACATGGGAGGAAATGGGTGAAAGGAATGATGAGAAAAACTAGTAGAATAGAAGTGCAGATTTAGTAGAAAGTCTGACAGTGTTGAGGGAATTATTTGTTTAGTAGAGTGATGGCGTTCGGGAAAAAACTGTTCTTGTGTCTAGTTGTCTTGGTGTGCAGTACTCTGTAGCGACGTTTTGAGGGTAGGAGTTGAAACAATTTGTGTCCAGGATGTGAGGGGTCAGTAAATATTTTCCCCGCCCTCTTTTTGACTCGTGCAGTATACAGGTCCTCAATGGAAGGCAAGTTGGCAGCAATTGTTTTTTCTGCAGTTCTGATTATCCTCTGAAGTCTGTGTCGGTCCTGTTGGGTTGCAAACCAGACAGTTATAGAGGTGCAGATGACAGACTCAATGATTCCTCTGTAGAACTGTATCAGCAGCTCCTTGGGCAGTTTGAGCTTCCTGAGCTGGCGCAGAAAGAACATTCTTTGTTGTGCTTTTTTGATGATGTTTTTGATGTTAGGTGACCATTTTAGGTGTGCTGATGCTGACCAGACTAAGGGTAGCCAGATGAATACCTGGTAGGCAGTTTTTTCCCTTATTCTCCTACGCTAAAACTAAGGTGCATTTTATACTCCGGTGCATCTTATACTTTGAAAAATACAGTACATATCACAGTGGTATCATCTATTATTTAAAAAATTAAGAGTAACTGATATTCATCTATATATTTTGTAAACTTCCTTGAGACCTTTGGAAATTATCTATAAATGTATGCACCTTTCAGTTGTAGAAGAAAATGCCTGAATTTTGAAACACAGAGGCATGCTTATATTACGATCTGACAAACAGTCAATCAACTATGAAATAACAAGAAACTTTTACTTTAGAGGCTATTTAATTAGTAAGAATTGGTGGCTAAATGACACACTATAAACTGTATTTTATTTCAGTCTTACTGATTGTGCTTTTTTTTAATCTACCACGTTTTTTGGAGTATAAGATGCATAAGACACATCTTAGCTTTGGGAAAAGAAAACAAGAAAAAAACAAATCTGTCTCTACCTCCCAGCAATTTGCCTCCCAACAACCAGGAACCATCAAACAGCAGAGATGATATACACTGTTTGCTGTGTATTTCTGTACAGGAGTGCCCGACCCATAGAAATAGAAAAGAATTGGAGAAATGTACATTGTGGCAGTATATTAATTCCAGAAAGTTTTCTTAAATGCAGTCACATTAACTCCTCCCAATTATTTAAATAGTTCTACTCCAAACATGACTAAGGGTTTAAATCAGGTGCCTTATCTTAATACTAAACAGTACACTGTTACATTTCAGATTATACTTGTACCGATCCTGTTAAAATTGATCTGGCTTTCTGGAAGTATAGTTATTCTCTGCTATTTAAAAGAAGATGCAATAGCACTGAGTCTCTTCAGATCAAGCAATTATTTTAAAAAGCTTCTTCATTTGGGTTAAGTTGTTTAGAACAATAATAAAGCAGTCTTTAAAAAATAAGTCTAATAATTTGAATATTCTATAGGTATTTATAGTTATTGACATAACTTTCTTGCAGCAAACAACAAACAGCCAGGTTCAGCACAGTCCGATTAGCACAAGAAAATATAATTCTACTTTTGCCTCCCCCTCCCAGCAATTTGCCTCCTTGCAGCTTTACTTTTACTTTCATTTTAGCAGGTGGGCTTATCTGCAGCTTCAATCAATCAGCTGAGGGTTGGGAGGCAGATAATTGTGCTAATCAGGCTTTGTTTGCACTGTTTCCTGCAAGGAGGTAAATTACTGGGAGGCAGAAACTAAAGGGTGGGGGTGGGTAGGTGGGGCTACATTCGATGTATAAGATGCACCCAAGTTTTCACACTCTTTTGGGGGGTAAAAAATTGTGACTTATACTCTGAAAAATATGGTATATACAAACCAGTCCATATAAATGCCCTTTTCATACAGAGGGGGGAAATGAGAGAGTAGCCCAGTTACCCAACTGACTTCATACTTAGAACAGTTGTTAAGTGAGTCATATGGTCATTAAGTGAATCTGACTTTCTCATTTACTTTTCTTTTTTGGAAGCTGGTTAGGAAGGTAACAAATGGGAATCACATGACCCCAGGAGAATGCAACTGTCATTAATACATGCCAGTTGCTAAGCACCTGAATTTTGAAACCATGACCATAGGGATGACCATAAATGTGAAAACCGGTCATTTTTTTCAATGCCGTTGTAACTTTGAACGGTCACTAAATAGATCTGTGTTGAAAAGTACCTATACTAATTTTAATCTTTTTTTAAAGTTTCTGGGACAACCATGGACATCATTCAGGAGAACAATTCCCACCTCCTCTCAGATAAAAATATAGTCTTCAGATTCACTTTCTTTAAAAAGAGCCCTGTTTTGGAGATTTAGAGGGTAAACAAACAAAAGAGCCAGTTTCTACACTAGCCAGAAACCAAGATATCATAAGGCAAAATATGCAATTATATTTCTTTCTTTCTATTTGGTAATAAAGATATCTTCCTGTTCCTATGGTTTCAGGCTAATAAACAAACATTCCTAACAATGCTGTTAGACGTGATGTGGAAGAGTTCTTCCTGGAAGACTTTTTTTAAGATGTTAGGAAATTATTTCTGCCTCATTTAAAACAAAAACCTATTAAAATCATGGCCTTTGATGAACATTTGTTTGTAAAATAGTCTCAACTTTGTTTGTACAGTAGTCTCCCTCAATCCAAAAGAGCAAAGGGAAGAGCTATAAACAGTAAAGTACCGTAAATAATAAGCTTGGCTAAATATATATACATTTCTCCACAATTCTTCACAACAACACCTAAATTCCACTATTGCTTTCTGTAGAATGCTTGTTAGTGACCTTAAGAAGTGTTACCTCAGAGGTGGAGTCTCTGCAGGATTGTTAGTGACCTTAAGAAGTGTTACCTCAGAGGTGGAGTCTCTGCAGGATTGTTAGTGACCTTAAGAAGTGTTACCTCAGCGGTTGAGTCTCTGCAGGATTCAGGTTTAGCCTCTGACCACCTGGGAAATATTCATATTTAAAGCCAAAGAGTTCTCAACGGGCAATGTAGCCACAGGCAATAGCACTATACCTCTTAGACCAGGGGTGTGAAATTCGTGTTGTCACAACATTACCACATGACATGTTGGGATTTCTCCCCCCCCCCTTTGCTAAAGGGGGCATGGCCAGCATGTGATGCATCCAACCCATAGGCTAGGTGTTTGACAACCATGTCTTCAGGCTTGGCTACTGCCAGACGGGGGGAACGCAGTGGGGTAGTGAAAATGGAGCTCCACCAATTTGCACTGAAAGATATTGAAAGAAAATGCAGGGTGTCCTGCATAAGCCACACCCACAGTGTGGTAGTAAAATTTTTGGTAGCCCTTCACTGCATGTCTTAGACTTATATACTGCTTCACAATGCTTTACAGCCCTCTCTATGTGGTTTAGAGAGTCAGCATATTGTCTCCATCAATTTGGGTCCTCGTTTTAGCAACCTCAGAAAAATGGAAGGCTGACTTAACCTGGAGCCAGTCATGATCCAAAGGCCTGCAGTCAGCAGAATTAGCCTGCAATGTTACGTTCTAAACACTGTACCGCCACGCAGTGTATCGAATGCTACAAAATAGCATAGATGGGAAAGGTTAGGATTGTGGATTACCTTTGAAAGATCTTGTAGACCGCAGTGGTTCTCAACCTTTCTAATGCTACAACCCCTTAATACATTTCCTCATGTTGTGGTGACCCCCAACCATGAAATTATTTTCGTTGCTACTTCATAACTGTAATTTTGCTACTACAGTGATACCTTGTCTTACAAACTTAATTGGTTCCGGGATGAGGTTCTTAAGGTGAAAAGTTTGTAAGACAAAACAATGTTTCCCATAGGAATCAATGGAAAAGCGATGAATGCGTGCAAGCCCAAAATTCACCCCTTTTGCCAGCCGAAGCCCCCGTTTTTGTGCTGCTGGGATTCCGCTGAGGCTCCCCTCCATAGGAAACCCCACCTCTGGCCTTCTGTGTTTTTGCGATGCTGCAGGGGAATCCCAGCATCGCAAAAACACAGAAGGCCAGAGGTGGGGTTTCCCATGGAGGGGAGCCTCAGGGGAATCCCAGCAGCACAAAAACCGGTGTTTCGCTGGCAACGGAAGTCCGGAGGTGGGGCATCCTAGTGGCGGCGGTGGGTTTGTAAGGTGAAAATAGTTTGTAAGAAGAGGCAAAAAAATCTTTAACCCCGGGTTTGTATCTTGAAAAGTTTGTATGATGAGGCGTTTGTAAGATGAGGTATCACTGTATTTATTTATTTATTTATTTATTTATTTATTCATTTATTCATTTATTCATTTATTCATTTATTCATTTATTCATTTATTCATTTATTCATTTATTTGGTTTGGTTTGGTTTGGTTTGGTTTGGTTTGGTTTGGTTTGGTTTGGTTTGGTTTGGTTTGATCTGATCTGATCTGATCTAATCGGATCTGATTTGATTTGATTTGATTTTTATGCCACCCTTCTCCTTAGACTCAGGGCAGCTTACAACATGTTAGCAATAGCACTTTTTAAAAAGAGCCAGGATATTGCCCCCACAATCTGGGTCCTCATTTTACCCACCTCGGAAGGATGGAAGGCTGAGTCAACCTTGAGCCGGTGATGAGATTTGAACCGCTGACCTTCAGATCTACAGTCAGCTTCAGTGGCCTGCAGTTCAGCACTCTACCTGCTACGCCACCCCGGCTCTTACTATGAGTCGTAATGTAAATATCTAATGTGCAGGATGTGTTTTCATTGTAACAAATTGAACATAATTAAAGCATAATGATTAATCACAAAAACAGTATGCAGTTATATATTGTAAAGTATTTATTTCTAATTACAAATAAATGAAAATTTGTCTTGAAGCATGCTATAGCATGGATAACAGTCTTAATATAACAACAGTAAACTACATTTATTCATTCATTCATTCATTCATTCATTCATTCATTCATTCATTCATTTATTAGACTTCCATGCCACCCTTTTCCTCAAACTCAGGG
Source organism: Erythrolamprus reginae (assembly GCF_031021105.1). Lineage (NCBI taxonomy): Eukaryota > Metazoa > Chordata > Lepidosauria > Squamata > Dipsadidae > Erythrolamprus > Erythrolamprus reginae. The sequence continues at coordinate 296,986,821 of NC_091951.1, read as the reverse complement.
CAGTTCACAGCAAGAATAGAAACAAAACATAAAAATCTAAATCTAAAAACGTTCTAAGACCCTAATTTCTTAAAACCAGTCACTCACATTCACCCAATCATATATACAAATTCATTCATTGACCACAGCCAGATGTTAGACGTCATGGCTCCAAACCTGCTGGCAGAGTTGAGTCTTTAAAGCCTTGCGGAAGGCGTGGAGGGTGAGGGGGGGCATATTGCTACACTTTGCAATAATATGCGTAAAAAGCCAACATAAGTGTGAAGATTGAGATTGCTTCTTTCTTACCAGATCAGAAATTCTTGGGGCAGTCTTTGCAAGAGCACAACAAATGTCATCTTCCACAACAACAAGACATCAGCCACCCAAGCCAAATTGTCCATTAAACAGTATCTTGGTCTCCATCACTGGGTTAGGACAAAACCCAGATGGTGATCATCTGCCTTGTTTTTTCTGCTTTGCACAGAACAGAGGGACTGTGTAAAATACTGGATTACAAACATTGCACCTATTTGCTTAAAATTTGGTTGTCAAATCATAAAAATGTAAAGGGGAAAAGGCACTCTGGAACCTGCTGTGACAAGTCTTTTTTTCAAAAAGTTATATTTTAGACATGCTCCAGTTAATCAAGATTCCCAAACCATATCATTAATCATTTTGTTTTGCCTTGTGACAGCCCTACCACAGCATGCTAAAATACAATACACGCCCTGTCTTTTATTTGTTCAAGTTAAGGAAATAATCAGTTCCTGTCCAAAAAATTTGGAAGCACTAATTGTCACTGACCTACTTCAATGTCTTAAATTTTCAATAACTTCAAAAAGAAGTTAGGCTGCATTCTGCATTTAATTTTAAAAAAATAAGGCACTGATACAGGTTTATGACAACTGCAGCTTCTTACACTTTAGCATAGTAATCAAAGGATGGTGATCAACTCACACCAATCATCTCACATTTACAAAACCCAAACCACAGAATGTCTTTGTGCAAACTAGTGGAATGAGCTAACGGAAAAAGTAAAAGTTCAGCATATCGGATCAGAAAAGGCAGTATTATGCCACTTTCTATGAAGTAAAAAAACTGAAGTAAAATATATAGTGTGGCTGCACTAAATTTCAAAACATACATTCCTAACTTATAAGGTATAATTTAGTAAGGAGTGTGCAGAGTGATTTCTGAGTTTTCAAAGATTACTTACACAGTAAACATGGAGTTCTAGCAGATATCCAGTGGACAACCCAGAGATACGAGTAATGGCTTAGTAATACAAACTACATTAAGTGTATAAAATATTATTTACTTTGACAAATATCTTAATCAAGAACAGTCCTAGTCATACACAGTTAAATCAGTCAATACATATACAATACTATAAGTCTTACTTGTTCAGCTTACACATACATAAACCAGTATTTAACACAAAGTTTCTACTACAGCAGTCACAGGGAACATACCTGTATTAGAAATAGCAGAGAGAGAGAACTATGCTTCTGTCTCCCTTTTAGGGCAATCCGCAACACTAACTGCTAAAGCAATAGTGTTTCAATACATTTAAGCATACATTGCATACAACCAAGTGTTGGTTATGACCTATAAAGCCCTTCATGGCACCAGACCAGATTACCTCAGGGACCGCCTTCTGCCGCACGAATCCCAGCGGCCAGTTAGGTCCCACAGAGTGGGTCTTCTCTGGGTCCCGTCAACTAAACAATGCCACTTGGCGGGACCCAGGAGAAGAGCCTTCTCTGTGGTGGCCCTGGCCCTCTGGAACCAACTCCCCCCAGAGATTAGAATTGCCCCCACCCTCCTTGCCTTTCGTAAGCTACTTAAAACCCACCTCTGCCGCCAGGCATGGGGGAATTAAGACTTTTTTCTCCCCCTAGGCCGTTACAACTGTATACATGGTATGTTTGTATGTATGTTTGGTTTTTATATATTAAGGGGTTTTAATTTGCTTTTAGTATTGGATTTTATTGTATATTGTTCATGATTGTTGTTAGCCGCCCCGAGTTTTCGGAGAGGGGCGGCATATAAATCCAATAAAACTTGAAACTTGAAACTTGAATTGCTGGTTTGTTTTATATATTGCCAAACCCATCTAGTTTGTACATAGTACTAACATACCATATTTTTTGGAATATAAGATGCACCTTAGTTTTTGGGGAGGAAAATAGGGAAAAGAATCTGCTTAACAGATATTCATCTGACTAGCGTTCTTACTCTGGTCAGCTTCAGCACATTATTTTATCCCCTGGTTAAGGGCTTAAAAAAATTTATTCTGAGAGAGTAACAATGAAAGAGTTTGTAAATTGGCAAGAGCTGGGAACTTCATTAGCACCTGGTTAGGGCTGGAAAGAAACATTTGGAGCAAGTTAGACCAATGGGGAAAAAAACTGCAAAAACGTAGGGCTTGGAAAACATTATTTGCAGAGAGTAACAATTAAAGAGCTTGGGTACATTTATAGCACCAGGTTAGAGCTGGAAAGAAATGGGGGGAAGAACCCTACAAAGACAGGGTTTGGAATACATTCTTAGCAGAGAGTTACAATGAAAGAGCTTGCAAGCCAGTAAAAGCTGGGAACATTATTAGTACCTGGTTAGGGCTGGAAAGAAACTTACGCAGAGCAAGTTAGAAAAAACCCTGCAAAGACTTAGGGCTTAGAAAACATTCTTCACAGAGAGAAACAATGAAAGAGCCTGCAAGTTAAGAGCTGGGAAGACCGTTAGCAGCTAGTTAGGACTGGGTAGGAAAAAACCTACATTCAGAGTATAAGACGCACCCTAATTATCAGCCTCTTTTAGGGAGGAAAAAGGTGCATCTTATATACTGAAAAATACAGTAGTTTATCTAGCTAAATTACCTTATCAAGCTAAGATTATTATAAAGCATCCACTCCATACCATGAAACTCTGTTCAGTAATTCAGAGCATTGGACACAACAAAACTGAGAAAAGGATTACCATATAGTTAGATTTAATACTAGTGAAGTAGAAAAAAGGCAAATGTTGTTTCTCTATTATCTAAGCACTACTCCTAATCAAAAGTGATAGGGAAAAATATCTTGCAGATCTAAATTCCTTGGCAACACCTATCTTCTATTTAGCTTCCAATGAAATGTTCTTCCTTATTTTATTCCTGTTTGTTTTGTGGAAGACGTTGGGATTTTAAAAAGCAAACCAAGCAATTAACCTCATCCCTTGCGTCTTGCTGTTAAGTGCTGATATTGCAACTGGGAAAGAAGAAATGCAAAAATGCTGGAGCCTTAGAGCTACAAGCAAACAGGTACCCCTAGCTTGTACCGCCTGCCTCGCTCGGTAGTGTATTTGCAGAAATGGAATAGCGAGTGGGGAGAATGGCAGGGAGGAGGCCTTCTGCAAAAAAAACCCCCGGAACGCGAGCGCCGCCATAGCTGTCACTTATTAATCTCGAACATGTTCAGCACTGAGTCAGTCAAAGTCTCCTCTCCACCCCTGCCCTCCACAGGTACTAATCCATTTCTGCAAATATACCATCAATGGCAGAGGGACAAGGGGTGTGGCGGCCATATGTGCAAAGCGGGGGGGAAGCACCCAGCGCTGTGTCAGTCAAAGTCTCCTAATAAAGTTTCTGTATGTTTCTCTTCTGGTTCCTAATACCAGGGGAAATTTGTCTTTTCCCATGATCTTAGGCGACCCCTGTGAAATGGTCATTTGACCCCAAAAGGGGTCGCAACCCCCAGGTTGAGAACCACTGTTGCAGAGTATCTAAGAGGTGCTAGCTCTTCCTTTTAGCATGAGACGTTGAATTTTTGTTATGATTGATACCATCCAGATATACAGGGTGCGTTCCAAAAGTAATGCAATTATTATTTTTTAAGTAATTTGTTGAACAGATTTCCCAAACACTTAAAATTCTTCAAAGCACTGTCCTTGGGCCTCTACACATTTTTTTCCAGCGACTCTGCCATGACGGGTACGTGCCCTGAAGGCATCTTCGGGGATCTCTTGCAAGGTCTTCGTCACGGCAGATTGGAACTCTTCTATGGACGAAAAACGTGCCTTGCAACAATGCGCTACAAGTCCGTGAATTCCTGGCCAAACACCAAGTGCCAACACTGCCCCACTCCCCCTATAGTCCTGACGTCGTCTCAGCAGACTTCTTTTTGTTCCCAGCCCTGAAAGGAACCTGTTTTTCGTCCATAGAAGAGATCAAATCAGCCGTGAGGAAGACCTTGTGAGAGGTCCCCGAAGGCGCTTTCTAGGGCGCGTACCGGTCATGGCAGAGTCACTGGAAAAAATGTGTAGAGGCCCAAGGACAGTACTTTGAAGAATTTTAAGTGTTTGTGCAAATCTGTTCAATAAATTACTTTTTAAAAAGATAATTGCATTACTTTTGGAACACACCTTGTAGATCTCCTTTGCAAAAAGGCAAACTGTGCTATCCTACATAACCCATTGTTTGTTTGTTTGCATGAACTGTGTGTTTCAAGTCCTCCCACTACATTTTTACAGGATTAAGATCAAGACTTCAACTTGACTATTGCAAAGCATTTTTTCTGCTTTCACCATGCTTTGATTGTTATGACTAGACTATTTTCTCTCTACATGACCCATTTTTTCTTGAGCTTCAGTTCAAAAACATTTTCTTATAGAATTTTCTAGGACAATTCAGAATTCATAGTTTCATCCATTATGGCAAACTATACTTGTTCAGTGGCAGGCAAACAGGCCCAAACTAAGATACTGTCTCCACCATGTTTTTCTGACAGTGGAATTCAGTGTTTTCCTTTCACTAAACCACTAATGTTCTTCCATTGGCTTCTGGCTTATCCATGTGACCCAACAGTTCATGTTTTAGTCCAAGGTTACTCAGCCTTCCATCTGGGCAAAATGAGGACCCACATTGTTGGGGAAAACATGCTGATTGTGAAGTGCTCAGAGAAGGCTGTAAAGCACTGTGAAAAGCTACAGGTGAAACTTGAAAAATTAGAATATTGTGCAAACGTTTATTTATTTCAATAATGTAACTTAAAAGGTGAAACTTAATATATGAGAGATATTCATAACATGCAAGGCAAGATAGTTCAAGCGTGATTTGTCATAATTGTGATGATTATGGGGTACAGCTCATGGAAACCTCAAATCCCCCATCTCAGAAAATTAGAATATTACATGCGATCAAATAAAAAAAGGATCGTACATAGAACAATATTGGACTTCTGAAAAGTATAAACATATATATGTACTCAATACTTCGTTTGGGCCCCTTTTGCAGCAATTACTGCCTCAATGCGATGTGACATGGACTTTACTATTACATTACATTGTTACATTACAAAAATAAATGAACATTTACATGAAGTTACATTACTGAAATAAATGAACATTTAAACATTATTCTAATTTTTTGAATTTCACCTGTGTATAAGTCTAAGTGCTATTTTTAAAAAAAAAAAATATTAGAAAAAAGTTTTATTGAAGATATATACCATTAAAAAGACAGTACATAATCTGTGGGGTCTATTTCATATTTCTTTAATCTTATATTGTACATCGTCTTAAGATGGAACAAACATCTTACACATACAGAAATAGAAGGGAAAAAAATAAGAAAAAGAAAAACACATAGAAATGTATAACAAACACGCCCCACACTTGCGGTCTATCTTGATAGTTAATCCATGTAATTTATGTATTATTTTAAACGCTCTGTACCAAGTTTCATTTGGCTTTATGTAAAGCATTTTTAAAAAAATATTTGTATGTGTTCTTTTACTTAATTTCTACAGTAGCCATCTTATATTTTTTTTATAATTATTCAACATACTACACAGCTTTATTTCTGCTTCCTTTTTTCTACCCAGTTATAAAATTCCTTCCATACTTCATAGTATTTCGATTCATCTTTAACTTTCAAATCTTGTGTCATTTTTTCTAATCCTGCACAGTCATATATTTTTTTAATAATAATTCTTTCTGTTGCCGTTTCCTTTTTCTTCCAATTCTGGGCAATATCTATCCTGGTCACTGTAATTATATGTATTACAAGGTAGTAATGTTCTTTTTTCGTTGATTATGCCTAACAGGAAGATTTCGGGTTTCATTTTAAGTTCTTGTGAGATAATTTCTTTAATCTACCTCCTAATTTTATTCCAAATTTTTCTTATTTGAGGACATGTCCACCACATGTGAAAAAACGTTCTGCTATCATATCCACATCTCCAACAATTTGATCTTAGATTGGGATATATTTTCGCTAATCTGGCTGGGGCTAGATACCATCTATAAAACATCTTGTGGACGTTTTCTTTGTATGCTAAGTCTAAGTGCTATTACTATCTTTCAAAACTACAGGTAAGCAGCAATGACCTTTTGGGAGAGTAGTGCCTTTTTCATTTCAACCCTGCCACGCACACCATTGATAGTGTTCTCCCAATGGTAGTCTTATGAACACTGGCATTCCCCAATACAGGATAGGTACATTCACAGATCTGAGATTTGCTAAGATTGAGAAACAGTACCTGAGAGAGTGACAATGGAATTCTGAAGGAATCACCTCCTATCTTGCAAGGGAAAAGAGAGTGAATTGAAAGCGCTGCACTCGTTAAAAGAGGCAGCATGAACTCAAATTCCTCTGTCTATTTAAACATCTGCTTTGTTTATTCTTATGAAGAGTTATTATTGTTTGTACTGTATGTAAAGGCATTCCAGCTGGTAGCTTTAGTGTAGAATCATCCATGAATACTCCAATTACACACAGTGCAAAGTTCTGTGAGTTTTCATCTGCAGCTTTTGGAAAATTTAACTCAAAACAACCCAGACAGCTTGAATACATTAGTAAGAAGAGGATGGTTATCTCTCTTTTGAATGTCATAATTTTCTAGTTCAAAACAGAAGATATCCAGACGTCCTCAGTATGTCCCTTTACAGTAAAAATTAGAAAATTCTTCAGAAACCCCTATCTAAATTCTCTTCTTTATCAAGATTCATATTAATTTAAAAAGTCGCTTTGCGTCAAAACATTCACAGGGTACAACAAGAGAAGAGACAAAACCCTGTAACTTTGATAAAAAGATAGCAGTGCTGGACTCATTCAATTCCTTGCATGAAAAAAGAAAGTACATTTGTTAACATTAAGGTTTTTTTAAATATCTCTTCAAGGGTCTGCTTTTCATTAAAAATGGATTTAATGGATCTTTTAAAAATCTGAACTCTGAAAAATAAGAAAAATCTTATATAATATCTCAGCAAGCAATTTATCTGTCAGCATTTGAGAGATTTTGACTTTTTTCATACCCCACCCATTTAGGGTGGAGTTTTTGTGAATCAGCACTAGTTATATTTCTTGCAGTTAGTAACTTTGAGGTAGCAAGAAGATTATCTAATTCAAGCTATTACTGTATTGTAAGATGAACATAACAGTCAGAAACATTGTTAGAAAATCTGCTGACTTCTTTACACTAGTTATCACAGCCTACCAAATGCAGCAACTCAGACCTTCTCTTTCTGATATTATTGCGACTTCTGAATAAAACCGAAACCATCTAACCTGAAGAAAAGCTTTGGAAAAGATTGTTTGTTAAAAAAAATGTAAGTAGTTTACTATAATTTGGATAACATGTTTATAGAATTTGCTGTCAAAAGTTGGAGTTAAAACGGCTGGCTAAAAAGAATTTTAAGTACAAACTAGATGAAATAGCAGAAGGCATTATTATTATGGTTTTCCTGTTCCAAGATTCCAGACATAGAATAAACAGAATAGAACAGAACAGAATAGAATTATTTATTGGCCAAGTGTGATTGGACATAATGGATTTGTCATTGGCGCATATGCTCTCAATGTACATGAAAGAGAAGATACATTTGTCAAGAATCATGAGGTACAACACTTAATGATTGTCATAGGGTACAAATAAGCAATCAGGAAACAATCAATATCAATATACATCTAAAGGATGCAAGCAACAAGTTACAGCCATACAGGCATGGGGGAGAGTTGGGTGATAGGAACGATGAGAAGACTAATAGTAATAGTACTGTAATGCAAACTTAGTGAATAGTTTGACAGTGGTGAGGGAATTATTTGTTTAGCAGAGTAACGGCATTTAGGGGGGAAATGTTCTTGTGTCTAGCTGTCTTGATGAGCATACCACATTTTCCTTGTTTTCTCTTTAATGGTTTCCTCCTATTTTTGTTTTGCTTATCTTAGGAAATCAGACTTCTTTTAAACCTTCTGACGTTTTTCACTTGACTATGGAGGGTTCCATTTTGGTCACATACAAATCCAGATGCAGAGGAAGAAGTTACCATTAGCATAAAGACCAGGTCTTCACCCTTTCTTAATCTTGGATCTAACTTATTTCGTCTTTCAGTAAATGCTGTGTAAGTATGGTATACAGTACAAGAATTTATTAATGTTTGCCTTTTCAGTAAATAGTCTTGAAATTGCCAAATAAGTTTCCATAAAGGGGTATCCACTAAGATGTCATTCCTCTTCCATCCTTCCTCAACTTTACCTCCAAATATTAGCTACACAGAAATAATTTAAATATTTTTCTACACTTTATACACATACTGCAATACTAAGAGTTTACCTACAATATTACATCCTCCTGACAAAACATGTAATGCAATGTGAGCTGGTTTACAAAAGCCGGTGGCTGTTAAAAATGCTGCAGTTCTTTAAAGTGCTAACAGATTCTTTGGATTTTTTAAAAAAGTAATATTTATTGATTGGTAAATTTTGTAATTAAAAAAACACAAATATATACATATATACAAATCGAACATACACCTAATTCTACATAATATCAACATATAACACATAGACTAACAGGAAAAAAAACCCACGAACAATTAATATTAATATTTTTTGTGGCATTACATACCATTATATCAATTGTACCATTGATTTCTTAATTTATCTATCTTGAAATATTTCTTTAATTCTTGGGATTTTTAGTAACCTACAGTTACTATTCAGAATTGATTTATATCTCATGCTTTTAAAAACTATTTGTTTTCTGCACTTTGCTTATTTCATGGCATAGTGAAATAATGTTTTCTGAGTTGTGACATAGTTGTCCATTCATAAGAATATAAATACTGTATATATATTTCATCAGCTCTAGACCTCAGTTCATTCACGGTTTCCCAAGGAAAAAAATCTGGGAGGTATATAGGTGGTCCTCATGACCACAACTGAGCCCAACATTTCTGTTGCGTAGTGAGACTTGTCAGTTTCACGACTTTTCTTGTGACAATTGTTATGTGAATCACTGCAGCTGTTAAGTCAGTAACACAGTCGTTAAGTGAATTTGGCTTCTACATTGACTTTGCCTGTCAGAAGGTCCCAAAAGGTGATCACATGATCCCAGGACATTGCAACATCCCAGGAGTCAGTTACCAATGGCTGAATTTTGATCACATGACCATGAGGATACTGCATCCGTTGTAAGTGTGAAAAGGCTGTCCTTGTGTTTAGTTGTTCTGGTGTGCAGAGCTCTATAGCTTTTTTTAATTATTTATTTATTTTATTTATTCTTTGTCCAATAGATAATACATATGGAAGAGAATAGACATTAAGTAATATATATAAAGATAGAAAGTAAAAAAGAAGAGAATATATATGATATAAGAGATACAGAGAAAATATAATATATATATTATATATATACCCTTTGTTTTGAGGGTAGAAGTTGAAACAATTTATATCCAGGATGTGAGGGGTCTGTAAACATTTTCACAGCCCTCTTTTTGACTCATGCGGTATACAAGTCTTCAGTGGAAGACAGGTTGTAGCAATTGTTTCTTCTGCAGTTCTAATTATCCATGTCTGTCTAATGATAAGTCTGTGTCTGTCTTGTTTGGTTGCAGAGCCAAACCAGATAGTTGTAGAGATGCAGATGACAGGCTCAATAATTCCTCTGTAGAATTATCAACAGCTGCTTGGGCAGTTTGAGCTTTCTGAGTTGGTGCAGAAAGAACATTCTGTCTTGTGTTTTTGGATGTTTTTCTACTGTTGATACTGTGTTGTCTACTTTTGTAAGATATGGTAGTATAGGAGGGTTTCTCCTACAATCTACCATCATTTCTAAAGTTTTGAATGTATTTAGTTCAAGATTGTTCTGTTTGCACCACAAAGCAAGTTGTAAGACTGATCTTCTATTGCGGTTTCTCATTGTATCAAATCAAGTCTAGACCTATTTGGCTTTTGAATCCAAACAAGATAAGTGAAGACTCTTACTTATTAAGATTGTGGTAAAGTTCAGCAATTACAGGCAATTCTTGACTTAAAATCACAGTTGGGAATAGAACTTCTGTCCTTAAGTTGGTCACACCTGATTTTAAGACCTTTTCTGCCACAGTCATTAAACAAATTACATAGTCAACAATACAGCTTTCTCTATTGATTTTGCTTCCTGGATCCCCTCTGAGAAGATCAAAATGGCAATCACATGACCCTATGACACTTCAACCATTACAAATACATGCTAGTTTGCAAAATGCCTGAATTTTCATTGCATGACCACAAGGATGCTGTGAGGGTTATAAATGCAAGGACTTTCATAAGTCCCCCTCCCTTTTTTTCTTACTTTCATAGCTTTGAACAATCATTCAATGAATGGTCATAAATTGAGGACTACCTATAGCTGTTTAATAAGCAGTTAAATAAGCCATAGCTTACTCACATAGGCTTAGTGCAAAGCCTATATTTTCTTATGTTTCATATATATTTTTCTTATTTCAGAGAGGCCCACAAATTTCCTGGTGCAAATGTGCATTTGCTTTTATTTATTTATTAAATTTATATTTCACCCATCTCAGCATCAAGCAATTCCCGGTGATTTACCTATGTATTATATATGTACTGTACAGTTTGTACTGAGGCTTTATTTTTGAGTTGATTTATTTAAAGATTACCTACAAAGTACATATAGTCCTCAATTAGTGTTACCTCTTTTAGCAACCATTTACAGTTAGTGACATTGATATGAAAGTAACTTTTCAGCCAATCCTTGCATTCATGACCTTCACAGATCTGAAGCAAAGGGAATCTAAAGTAAGATCAGCAGTTGAAATTTCTCTTAGCAACCTCTTCACTTAACAACCAAATTGCTGGTCCCAACTGTGGTCACTAAACAAGGACTATCTATAATAAAATCCCAGTTAATGAATAGACCAGTGATGGTGAACCTATGGCATGGGTGCCATAGGTGGCATATGGAGCCATATCTGCTGGCACACAAGCCGTTATCCTAGCTCAGCTCAAACGTGCATGTGTGTGCCAGCCAGCTGATTTTTGGCTCACACAGAGGCTCTAGGAGAGCATTTTTGGCTTCCAGAGAGCCTACGGGGGGGGGATGGGGAAGGGCGTTTTTGCAGGGAAGCCTTTGGAGCCTGGGGAGGGCAACACACAAGCCTACTGGGCCCACCAGAAATTGGGAAACAGGCCATTTCCGGCCTCCAGAGGGCCTGAGTGGGTGGGGGAAGCTGTTTGCGCCCTCCCCAGGCATTGAATTATGGGCATGGGCACTCGTGCATGTGCGATAGCACACGCCCATGTTCTTTTGGCACCCGAGGAAAAAAAGGTTCGCCGTCACTGGAATAGACCATACCATACTAGCCTTAGAAAGACAGATTTCCACACTTGGATTGAAAATAAGGCAGGAATTCTTTTGTCTTAAGTTTTTTTTTAAGTATAAAGCACAGCATTCCCCATTATAGATTAGATTTATTGGATTTATATGCCGCCCCTCTCCGCGGCTCACAACAATGGCAAAAACAGTACATAGTGACAAATCTAATATTTGCCAAATCTAATATTTGCCAATCTAATTAAAGTTTTAGGTTAAAAAATTCATAAAAGCAACCCCAATATATATAAAAAACAAGCACACAATCAATCAAACACCAAAACAATATGGGCAAGGGGGAGATGCTTCAATTCCCCCATGCCTGATGACAGAGGTGGGTTTTAAGGAGTTTACAAAAGGCAAGGAGGGTGGGGGCAATCCTAATCTCAGGGGGGAGCTGGTTCCAGAGGGTCAGAGCCACCACAGAGAAGGCTCTTCCCCCGGGTCCCGCCAGATGACATTGTTTAGTCGACAGGACCCGAAGAAAGCCAACTCTGTGGGACCTAACCAGTCGCTGGGATTCGTGCGGCAGAAGGCAGTCCCGAATTCCCCATTATGCATCTTTTTAAAAATGGGTTATATTTATTGTCTTAGCATGTAAGCTGCTAGAAGAATCCATACTGTAAATCATCCCTTTCAAGCTGTCAGGAGGGGCCATGATACGTCTCTTAATAGAAATATCAGAGCCAACTTTGTCAGCGGAGTAGAAAAAGAGCAGTGATCAAACAGGCTGTCTTTTCTATTCTTCACAATTAACAATTACATTTTACTTGCCAACAAAACATCAAAATGATGGGCATAATGGTGCAATCAAAACGTTGGCTTTTTTATGTGCAGCTGAAAAGAAATAGTGGAAAAGTGTTGTAATCTTAATATCTAAAAATACTGATTTTGAAAAGAATGCTATATACCGTATTTTTCGGTGTATAAGATGCACCTTTCTCTTCCTTAAAAAAAGCAGAAAATTCAGGTGCGTCTTATACTCTGAATGCAGCTTTTTTCAAAGTTTTTTCCCCCAGCCCTAACTAGATGCTACCGATCTTCCCAGCTCTTATCTTGCAGATTCTTTCATTGTTACTGTCTGCGAAGAATGTTTTCCAAACTCTAAGTCTTTGCAGAGTTTTTTTCATTACTCTAACTTGCTCCAAGTAAGTTTCTTTCCAGCCCTAACCAGGTGTTAACGATGTTCCCAGCTCTCACCGCTTGCAAGCTCTTTCACTGTTGCTACAAACCTCAAAGTCTACTGAGCAGTAGTGCTAACTACCTTATGTATGCCTGTATACTTGGACTGTACGCTAGAAAATTGAACCACTTCCACATGATCTGCCTGTTTAGAATTCTGAGGATCCGGTGGTAGGACAAGGTGCCAGACACAGAAGTCCTCTCCAGAGCAGGCATCCCAAAACAGCTTCTCTACAGTGAGCTATCTCAAAAACACGTTGAAAGCAGTGAAGGGCTCCACTTACCTTTTCCAACTGGTACTGGGTTCCCGAGGCTGGTGCGGGTGTGCACGTGCCTGACATGTGTGTACGCGCCCCCGCCTGAGATTTGGCTTCTGCACATGCGCCCAAAGTGAAATCTTGCGCACGCACGCATGTGCAGATGAGATTTCGGCATTTTTTTTGTTTCTGCGCATGCCCACTCGCGCTGAACTCCAGAGCCCACTAAAACATCCTAATGGATCGCCAAGCCCATTCGTACCGGGTGGGGCCCGTCACTGGTTGAAAGCTTCCTTCAAGTCCCTCGGTATCAACACCACCTTTTGGGAAATCCTGGCACAAGATCGATCAACATGGTGCACCCTGATCCACCAACGCTGCCAGACATCTGAGGACAGAAGAACAACCATAGCACCAGAGAAGTTAACACTCCGCAAAACCAGAGTTGCAAATGCTGCAACAATGATGCCCACATATGTCAGCCAAACATGTGGCAGAACATTTTGTGCCCATGTAGGCCTTACCAGCCACCTGCGGACACATTGTGGACAGCCACAACCTGTTAGATGTCCAGGTTCTCTTCAAACATGATAGACGAACATCATCAATCAGTAACCTATGACTACCACTAAGTGTTGTTTCTTGACGAATGTATTTTATTTCTTTTTATTTACACTGAGAGCATATGCACCAAAGACAAATTTCTTGTGTGTCCAATCTATTCTATTCTATGCAGAAAAAAAGGAGGGCAAACTTTGTCATTTTGACTAGAGGTAAATTTTTATAAAAGATGAAGGCTAAAGTTTGTGAGGAAAGCATATTTCTCCTTTTTGTTTCTTTTCCAGAAGAACAAAAAAAATGTTACAAAGCCATAAATAATTTTTGAAGCCCCAGACATCATAAAATTGTCTCTTATTTTAACCAGGCACAAAGTGATAACAGGTCATTGGCAGATAAGAGTTTAATTTTGGAAGGTACCATTTAAAAGTTTTAATGAATGAAAAGCTTTTAATAACAATTCACTTTTATATACTTTACAAATTGTTTCGGTGCCAAAATGTGCTAAATTGTTTTTTTTAAGCCTTGGGAGATTAGAACCCAGCTGGCCTGAATGCATCAAAACATTTATACATACAGATGTGCATATAAAAAGACTTCACTAACCATACTAATATGACTTGCTGATCTCTACTTAATGAAATCAGACAAGTACAACCACTGTGTACAGCTTAACACAATGTATAAATCAACTCATGATTTATTTAGCACACTGGGAGTAATCAGTTTAGCAATACAAAGGAATCCATTCAGGAGAGATTCATATACTTCGTGCTGAATCACAATGTATTTTGCTTGTGGCTTAACATTAAGAAGAGCCCTTCACTCCTCCACTCGAAACAGAATACCTTACGAAAATAGACTAACTATCCTGGATCTTGAAAGCTTAGAACTGCGGCGCCTAAAACACGATTTAAGTATTGCCCACAAGATCATATGCTGCAACGTCCTACCGGTCAATGACTACTTCAGCTTCAACAGCAACAACACAAGAGCACGCAACAGATTCAAACTTAATATTAACCGCTCCATACTTGACTGTAAAAAATATGACTTTAACAATCGAGTTGTCGAAGCGTGGAACTCATTGCCGGACTCAGTGGTGTCAGCCCCCAGCTCCCAACATTTCTCCCTAAGACTCTCCACGATTGACCTCTCCAGGTTCCTAAGAGGCCAGTAAGGGGCGTACATAAGTGCACTGATGTGCCTATCGTCCCCTGTCCAATTGTCTTTCCTTATCTCATATCTCATATATTTTCTCTCCTTTCCTTCTACTTCTCTTCTTTCTTGCTTTCAATCTTTATATATATTATTTAATGTCTATTCTCTTTCATATGTATTGTATATTGGACAAAGAATAAAATAAAAAATAAATAAATAAATAAAATAAAAATAAATAAAATAAATAAACCCAGCCATTGATGATCCTTCCCCAATACTGACTTATGTCTGTCCAACATTGAATCAGCAATCTGTTTTCCCCACTGTGTTCCAGATATATGTCTCTATATATAACACTGACAATCATCTGACTTCCCTTCAAGCAACAGATAACAAAGCCTAATCGTTTTTGTCCTTTTTGAAGCCATCCTAAGACAGTGTCCAGATAAGGGCGAAACACTACTTGATCAATTCCACAAAAGAGAATATTAAATGGCCATGGAATAGAGATTATGGGCCACCTATGGCTGTAAGTTAAATTACTTAGAAACATAGAAGTACAGTGGTACCTCATCTTACGTACGCCTCTTCTAACAAACTTTTCAAGATACGAACCCGGTGTTTAAGATTTTTTTGCCTCTTCTTCCGAACTATTTTTACCTTACGAACCCAAGCAGCTGCTGCTGGGATGAAGGGGTTTCTTTCCCCCCCCATTTTTTTAAGAAAGAAAAGGGAGGGGCAGCTTGGAGGAGTAAAGATTTTGCATGCTTGCAAAAGCACTGAAACAGTGTCTTTTTAAGAAAGAAAAGGGAGGGGCAGCTTGGAGGAGTAAAGATTTTGCATGCTTGCAAAGGCACTGAAACTGTGTCTTTTTAAGAAAGAAAAGGGAGGGGCACCCCCTTGCCTTTCTTCCTTCCCACTCACCCTTTAGCCTAGCCTTGCTTCTTCCACCCGCCCCCTTTAGCTGCTCCTCCCTGCCCTTTGTTCGCCTCCCTTCTAAAGTTTGGGATTTTCCTGAAGGATTTGCACGCATTATTTGCTTTTACATTGATTCCTATGGGAAACATTGTTTCATCTTACGAACTTTTCACCTTATGAACGTCCTCCTGGAACCAATTAAGTTCGTATGATGAGGTACCACTGTACATAGAAGTAAATTACTTAGAAACTTGAAGTACAGTCCTGAACTGCAAAATTATAAGAAGTAATATGAGTACTGTTTTTATTAACAAGCCCTTTTAATTATGACATAAAATTTCTTTTTAATGAATTTATTTTAAAAATAATAATTATTATTAATATAATTATTATATCACACATACACATCCCTAAGGCAGGCAGTTTTGTAAATGATTATGTTTGTCCATCGTGTTTGAAGAGGACCTTGACATCTAATGGGTTGTAGGCTGTACCCAATGTGTCCACAGGTCGCTGATAAGGCCTATACAGGCACAAAATGTTCTGCCACATGTTGCGCAGACATGTGTGGGCACCATGTCTGTCGCAGCATTTGCAGCTCTGGCTTTGCTGAGTGCTCACCTTTTCTGCTATGAATGTTCTTCTAGCCTTGGTTATCTTGGTGGATCAGCATGCACTACGTTGGTCAATCTTGTGCCAGTTTCCTAGGAAGTGGTGTCGATATTGAAGGACTTGAAGGAGGCTTTCAATGTATCTTTGTATCGTTCTCCTATAGACATCTCACCATAAAGGAGCTGTTTAGGGATGTGATGGGTCTGGCATCCTAGCAACATGGCCTGTCCAGCATGTCTGGGCTTTCATCAGTAGGGTGGGAATTGATGGCAGGGCTGCTCTGGAAAGGACCTCAGTGTCAGGCACCGTATCCTGCCACCGGAACCTCAGAATTCTATGGAGGCAGGTCATGTGGAAGTGGTTCAATTGCCTAGCATGTCTCCTGTGTACAGTCCAAGTCTCACTGGCATATAACAGAGTAGTTAGCACTACTGCTCAGTACACTTTGAGCTTTGTAGCAAGGCTTATTCCATATCAGTTCCACACATTGGTCCTTAGTCTGCCAAATGGAGAGCTTGCCTTGGCAATTCATCAGTTGACCTCAATGTCAATTGCCACTGTACGGGAGAGGGTGCTGCTAAGTTATGTAAATTGGTCCACTGCTTTTAGCTTTTGTCCCTTTGGTGGCTTTCAGAGCCAGTTAATGCATCACTTCAGTCTTCTTTATATTGATAAAGTTGTCGCCTACTGCTGCAAAATTATCCACACTGGTTTGCATTTCCTGCTCTGATCCAGCATTCAGAGAAAGAGTCGTCAACAAAGAGGAAGTCACGTAGCAGTCTCCTTTATCATGGTGACAGCCTGGAGTCTTCGAAGGTTGAAGTTTCCCATCGATCCTATACCTCAGGCTAACTCCCAAGGAACTGTTGTGGGAGTCATCTGACAGCAAAATATTATGTTCAACAAGGTCGGTGCCAACACGCACCCTTGCTTGACGCTGTTCATGACGGAAAGTTTTCAAAATAACTACTACAGGGACTACTCACTCTTTTCTCTTGAAGATTCTGTGAATCATTCTCACTTTTTTTTTTTTTTGCAGTAAACAGTTCAGATGGGTGAGGTGATGGGAAAATGACTTTTAGTTACCTCTAGAAGACTGACTTCTCCTTTCGCCCCTAAATATTTCCATCATGAGCCTTAAATCCACATAGAAGCAAATAAGCAGTTTCAAATTGACATCTACTTGACCGGAAGGAAGTAAATCATTTCCTTCATGCTCTGCCTTCTATGTTTCAGACCCATTTCTGATTATGTAAGAACCAGATGATGAAATATAACTGGATGCTAGTCAGAGGCATAAAGAGTTTATTGCATATAGTACAATGTTATCATCAAATGTTATCATTTTCTTTTAAATATTTTGTGTCAGCCCTTAGAGAGGTAGTCCAGACACAAAACAAGCCACCAGGACTAAAACTCCCTTTCATTGCAAGGTAACAGAATCTTGTAAGTCCAAAAAACCCCTCTCTCCTCCTTTGACTTTATAATCCCATAAACTATAGAGCAGTGATGGTGAACCTATGGCACAGGTGCCACAGATAGCACGCAGAGCCTTATCTGCTGGTACACAAGCCGGTGCCCTAGCTCAGCTCCAATGTGCATGTGTGTGCTGGACAGCTGATTTTTGACTTACACAGAGGCACTGGGAGGGTGTTTTTGGCTTCCAGAGTCTCTGGAGGGATGGGGGAGGGCGTTTTTACCCTTTCCCGGCTCCAGGGAAGTCTTTGGAGCCTGGGGAGGGCGAAACACAAGCCTACTGGGCCTATCAGAACTTGGGAAACAGGCCATTTCCGGCCTCCAGAGGGACTCTAGTGGGGAGGGGAGCTGTTTTCTTCCTCCCCAGGCTTTGAATTATGGTTGTGGGCATTGACACATGTGCGATACTCCGCGCACATGCTCTTTCAGCACCCAAAGAAAAAAGGTTCACCATCACTGCTATAGAGGATCTCTTCAAGGTACAGTGTTTACCATAGACCTTCTTTTTCCTGGTGATACTATGGTGGCACAATGGTTAGAATGCAATATTACAGGCTAGCTCTGCTCACAGCCAAGAATGGCTCAAAGTTGACTGGCTCAAAGTTGACTGAGCCTCCCATCATTTCGAAATCAGTAAAATGAGGACCCAGATTGTTGGAGGAATTTGTAAATCACTTAGAGCAGTGATGGCGAACCTATGACATGCGTACCACGTATGGCACATGGAGCCATATCTGCCGGCACACAAGCTATTCATTCATTCATTCATTCATTCATTCATTCATTCATTCATTCATTCATTCATTCATTCATTCATTCATTCATTCAGATTTCTATGCTGCCCTTCTCAACCGACTAAGGGCGGCTTACAACATAATAAATATAATACAGAACTTGTAGAAATCTAATATTACAAATCTAAAAATTTCTAAACCCCCACTGTTGTGGTTAGCTCTGGTCCAGCTCCTGCCCCAAGGACTGTGGATGTGGGGAAGACATCCACATGCTGCAGGCCTGGTTTGCCCCCGGTGGAATCTGAAGATGAAGGCTCCCCTGACCAAGAAGACATGAGTGACAGGGAGGAGGAGAGTGTGGCAGACAGCTCAGAAGGAGATTAATTATCTAGCTCCTCCTTGGATTCAGAACAAGAGTTAATGATACAGCCACGCATGCGGAGAGCGATGCATAGGCAACAACAACTGAGAGATTATTATCAAAGAAAATGAGGCCACCTGTGGTTGGGTGGGGCTGTGGTAATTAGTGAGGCTGCTATAAATAGCAGCCTGTGTGTTTGGTCATTGTGGAGGATTATCTGATCGTTTGTTGTGTTTCATGACTGCTTTACTGACTTTGACTTTTTATGTGCTGATTCTTCCCTGCTTTGAAACTAAACCAGAGCAAAGTGTGTTTCACTTTGTAAAAGAAGAAGGACTGTGAATTGCCTCACAGCTGCAAGCTAAGTATCACAGAACTGATAAGGGACTTGTACAAATTACCAGTTTGGAGACGAGTGCTCTTTGCTATACCAAAAGAGGGCTTAGTTTAAGTGAATTTTCATTATAAAGAACATTGTTTTGAATTTTCAAATGTGTGTGTCTGAAATTTGTACCTGTGAATTTTTGGGAGGATTCTACCAGAGAGCCCAACAGAACACCCACTATCTTAAAAAACACAATCTTCCACATTCATCCAACTAATTTAACCATTCGTGGCCTGAGTTAGCTCTTAACACTCATGGCCCCTGATTCCTGCCGGCAAAAATGGGTCTTCAAGGCCTGTTGCCCCAGCTCAGCTCAAGCGTGCATATGTGCGCCGACCAGCTGATTTTTGGCTTGCATAGAGGTTTTTTGAAAACATTTCAGGTTTCCAGAGGGCCTCTGGGGGGCGTTTTCACCTTCCCCAGGCTCCAGGGAAGCCCCTGGGGCCTGTGAAGGGCGAAAAACAGATCTACCAGGTCCAACAGGAGTCGGGAAATGGGCCGTTTCCATTCTCCAGAAGGCCTCTGCAGGAGCAGGGGAGGCCATTTTTGCTCTCTTCTGGCATTGAATTATGAGTGTAGTCACTCGCATATGTGTGATAGTCTGCGCGTACACGCTTTCAGCGCCTGAGGGGGAAAAGGTGCACCATCACTGACTTACAGAGTGCTGTAAAGCAGTGTTTCCCAACCTTGGCAACTTGAAGATATCTGGACTTCAACTCCCAGAATTCCCCAGCCAGCAAATGCTGGCTGGGGAATTCTGGGAGTTGAAGTCCAGATATCTTCAAGTTGTCAATGTTGGGAAATACTGCTGTAAAGCACCATGGAGCTTTAAGTGCTATTGCTATTGCTATTTTTGCAGGCTAAATTGCCTCTTATCTGACCTTTGCCTAGGCTGCTGCTGTTGCTGTTGCTGCTGTTGCTGCTGTTGATCATCTTGCCTCTCAAGGATATTTTCAGGATTATTATACTTCCTTACTTGAATATTTCTAAGTACAGCAAGATTTTCTCTGGGAAGAAAAAATATTAAATGATTGGCCTATGGGACCTGACTTTTGCAATGCCTACTTTATTACATGTGTGCATCTTTGCATGCCATTATACACAAACCCATCTTTGATGTCATATAAAAGA